>NC_090252.1:60418452-60450952 GCF_037325665.1 Littorina saxatilis
TAGAAAGCCGGTACACTAAATAAACAAAAAAAGTACATACTAAAGGAAAAGAACAGGACTACCTAAGAAAGCCTTTAAACATGCCAGGCATGTGGAGCCTTTTTATGCGTAGATATGAAAAAGGAACAAAATACGCCGTATATTCACAACAATAAACAATAGAAAAACCAAAACAAATGCACTATGGAAGTTTATAGGCTAGTTGTTGATTAGTGTGTGAATGTAAGCGCAAAGCAGAATAGAGCTTCATTTCCAAACAAAATGTCTGTTTCACATGATGATGACGGAAGTTCAAACAGGGTTACACGATTTAAAAATAATATGGCATATAATTGACACACACTCACACATTCACACACACAAACACATTCACACATTCACACATACATACACACACACACACACACACACACACACACACACACACACACGCGCTCGTACACGTACCCAAACACACACACACACACACACACACACACACGCGCGCACACGTACACACAAACACACATACACACAAACACACACACACACATACACACACATACACACAAACACGCGCGCGCGCACACACACACACATATACACAAATTTACACACAACACACACAAAACACACACTCACACACTACACACACATGCATATATGCACACACGCATACACACACATACACACACTTACGTACACACACACAAGACATCCGCACCCACCCACATACGAATACCCCCCCTGGAATTTTCCCCCCAGACAATCCCCCCCTGGACAACTCCCCCCTAAGACAATACCCCCCTAGGACAACCCCCCCACACACACACCACCCCCCCCCCCCGTCTCCTCTCCTCCCCCCCAAAAAAAATCAATTTCACAAGTGATTATTATCGTTAACTTTCTTCCCTTTCTGCAGATCATAGAAATCATCAGTGAGCATTCATCGGTATTTTAGAACTCAGATTGCTGCCCTGGGTTTTGTTCATCAGTGAGTATAAATCAGTATTTTAAAGCTTAGAGGTGATATATCAAAGGGATTATTTTACTTTGACCTTGCTTCAGGATAGTACACAATGGAGTTTAGTTTGACAACAAGAGGTGCTTGCTGCATTTTGTTTGAAAATCGTGTCTACGTAAAACAAAAAGACTTAACCAAAGGTGTAGAATGTTGGGAGTGTGAAAAGAGGCGAGATCACGGATGTAAGGCGAAGATTCACCTAAAAGAAACACAGCTGAAGAAGAAAATCAATTACCACAACCATTCTGGAAACCGAGGAAGAGGTGATATTGTGAAGTTGAGGGAATCACTAAAGAGAAAAGCTGAAACAACAGAAGAGGCACCACAGCAAATGATTTATCGCGTGTTCCTGAGCGACCCATAACTTTTCTCACAACATTGTTGAATACAAAGGGTTAATGATTTCTATAACACAGCAAAACAACACCCCAAAAAGCATAACAGGAGCACACTTTTCACGCAGGGGAATGCAACTTCCCACAGCCACTGAAACAAAAAATGTTAGCTCACGTGCGCCTTACTCTTCAAGTGTGATAACAACGATGATTGAAGAAACTATTATGAAATAAATAACCAAGGGGGTATTGTCCGGGGGGGAAATAGACCCGGGGGATAAGTCCTAGGTGGGAGAGGTCCTAGGGGGGAAATGTCCAGGGGGGGATTGTCTGGGGGGAAAAGTCCAGGGGGGTGAAGTCCGGGGCGCGCTGTTTACAGACAGAGGGCGAGCACCTTTGGATATGAAATTTAATTCAACTCTAGCAATAAGGAAACCAACGTGAAGCGTGCATGTTTCATGATCTGCGAACCATCTACTGTTGCCTTTCACGTCTATAAAGTATCGAATGAATTTCGTCTGACACAATTAAACTGGATACTTTTAGCACTGAGTACACATTAAGAACTGCACTGAAAAACAAATCGCTATATAAAGAAAGTTACCTTCAATGACGTTGATGCGGCAGGTGACATCGGACGGATCGCTATAACTGGCGCACCTTATGGTAGTGTTGTGATGATCTGTTTCGTTGGCAACAAAACTCACAATGGACACATCTGCTGCAATTGTAGGACTTCGTGTAAAGTTGTAGTCAGTATCGGAAACATCACAAGAGCGTCGACCTAAGAACACAAAAACCAGCCCACATGTCCCTATCGTCCTGTCTGTTTCATCAGAGGCGGGCGTGGTGATTGACCAGTTGTAAATGTATTGGGGAACAAGTCCAGTGCACGTGATGTTTGTCTGCGTACCGTGCACTATGTCCATGTGACCGTTCAGGCAATCTGTCAAATTGAGTGATTGAACTGCAATCACAAGAGAACCACTGATTTAAAGGAACAAACAGAAACAAATAAATCAATGAACATATAAATCAATGTCATCAGTTTCATGATATTTTTTTTCTTCTGTCACGTGATGCATACGATGAGACGTACGACGATGATATAGAAGATATGTGTGTGTGTGTGACTTGGTCACGCAGTGTCCCCAATGTGACTACAGATCAGCTGTAGGCGTCCCCTTGCTTCCAATTATAACGATCTTTCCGCCATGCCTTTCCTGGTTTTCAACGGCGGCGTAGCACTTATTTTAAAAAGCAATTATTTTCCAGGAATTCCATTTCTGTTTGGCTTCTTTTGCATAAAATAAGCAGGTCGAACGTTTTTCACTGTTACATTTCTAAACTTAATTGTACTGCTCAC
Organism: Littorina saxatilis; assembly: GCF_037325665.1. Taxonomy (NCBI): domain Eukaryota; kingdom Metazoa; phylum Mollusca; class Gastropoda; order Littorinimorpha; family Littorinidae; genus Littorina; species Littorina saxatilis. The sequence goes on from NC_090252.1 coordinate 60,421,157, forward strand.
GTTATGAAATCCCAGTGTATACAACAAAAAACATTCAAGTGTAGTCATGCTATGCAAGTTCAGGGAGAACTATCAAGACCGGTCAGCATAAGGTAGTATAGCATTAGGTCGTTTTTTTCGGACGGTGATATTCTCCAACGACCAGTGTGTTTGTTTATGTAATGCAAAGCGTTTTAGCACGTAAAGCACGGAATGTGCATGCGTTTGCTAGACTGCAGGTTTGACTTCCTCCATCCAATGGTTTTAATCTACTCTTTAAGGTCCAAATTGTCAGTACACTTTCCAAAATGACGCCTGGAAAATGGATTAAATGACAAATGAAATTATTTGGATGCACACAGACGTAATGTATTTTTAACATAACTTACGATTACGCGAGTTTAACGTATTCTTTACATAACAAGGACGTTTAAACGAGAACATCCTATTCCAGTAAATGGTAAAGGCGTGTTTGCTTGAGCAAATAATACCTCTTTTAAAAATAAACAAGCTTGTTTTCACAAAATATTCTTCTTCTTCGTTCAACGGCTGAAACTCTTTCAGTTGTGTGTATGTGTATGGCCGTTTGTACACCGCCATTCAGGAAGCCATACGCCGATTTCGGGGGGAAGCATGCTTGATATTTGTGTGTGTGTGTATGGCCGTTTGTACCCCGCCATTCAGGAAGCCATACGCCGATTTCAGGGGGAAGCATGCTTGATATTGTTTGTGTTTCTAGAACCCACCGAATTATGGATTACAGGATTTTTTCCCGTGCGCAATTGGTCTTCTGCTTGCCTGTACACACCAAAGGCGATAAGGTACCAGCAGGTCTGCACATAAGTTGACCTGGGAGATCGGACAAATCCCCACCCTTAACCCACCAGGCGCGGCCGGGATTCGAACCCACGACCTTCCGCATAGGAGGCCAGCGTCTTGTCCACTAGGCTACCGCGCCCAATGAATTTGGACAATTTCCTTTGCGTTTGAAGCCTCGCGGTTCTGATAAAACGTTCACACATGTTTAGTTTTATTGCTATACCTTATTCTGTACTCAACAGGGAAATACTCAACAGGGAAGTACACATGAAAAGATACAACTCTTATACATTTTGAATGGGCTTTATTTTGTAAAAAGAGTACTTATCTTTTATCGCCGCTGAATACACTAGAGGGTAAACCAGCATATGTGACGTGAAGGCGCCTGGTGGTGAAAAGATAAACACGTGTTCTTTTCTGATGGTTTGTGAATCTTTTAACTTTTTTTTCTCTCTGTTCATAACACGTCCTTTCTGGTCTGAAGTGACCGTACAGACAGCAACAGGCTGTGTGATATTCCAAGGCTATTGTTCCGTCACCTACAGTTGAAGAGTCTATTGTCTCAATCTGGAAGGATACTGGCTGGCAATATAGAGATGTATGTCCACAGAGGCCAGGGGCGGACCCAGGGGGGGGGGGGGGGGAGGGGGTCCGGTTGCTCGGGAACCCCCACCTGGCCTGACCATGCACCTCCTCTAAGGGTAAAACGATATCGTTTTGTGTCTCTCTCTTTCTCTCTCTCGCTCTCTCTCTCTGTCTCTGTCTGTCTGTCTGTCTGTCTGTCTCTCTCTCTCTCTCTCTCTCCTCTCTCTCTCTCTCTCTCTATCGCTCTCTCTCTCTCCTCTCTCTCTCTCTCTCCTCTCTCTCTCTCTCTCTCTCTCTCGCTCTCGCTCTCTCTCTCTCTCCTCTCTCTCTCTCTCTCCTCTCTCTCTCTCTCTCCTCTCTCTCTATCTATCTCTCTCTCCTCTCTCTCTCTCTCCTCTCTCTCTATATCTCTCTCTCTCCTCTCTCTCTCTCTCTCTCTCTCTCCTCTCTCTCTCTCTCCTCTCTCTATCTCCTCTCTCTATCTCTCTCACTCTCTCTCTCTCTCTCTCTCTCTCTCTCTCTCTCTCTCTCTCTCTCTCTTGGAAGAAAATTAAAAATGTTTCTTGTAAAAAGGTCCAGCAGCAAAACAATATTTCTGTTGATGATTGGTACCAGCACTTTCATAGCATTTTAGAAAAAGATGAGATTGAAGATGATGAGCATGCTGATGTTAATGACGTGAATAATGAATATGAAGAAATGCTGGATAGACCCATTACCAAAGAAGAAGTGTTGATTGCTATCAGAAAACTGAAATCGGGCAAAGCTGCAGTACCTGATGGTTTAATTGGGGAATGTTTTAAAGCAGCTAGCGAAGATGTGGTGTTGTTTTTAGTGAAACTGTTTAACGCTTTGTTTGGTGAGGGAATCTATCCACAGAACTGGTACGATTCAGTTATTGTACCGTTATTTAAGAAAGGAGATAGAAATGATACTAACAACTATAGGGGAATTTCATTGTGTGATATTGTATGGTACTGTTGTTAATAATAGACTTAAAGAGTGGACTGAATTACATAATATTACAGGTGAATGTCAGGCTGGTTTCAAACAAAATTATTCTACTGTTGACCACATCTTCACTCTGCTTGCTGCTGTACAGAAACAATTTTCTAATAATCGCAAACTTTATGTAGCTTTCATTGATTTTGAGAAATGTTTTGACAGTATCTCACGCAGACTGCTCTGGCCAATTTTGATTAAAAATGGTATAAAGGGAAAGTTGTATAGATGTATTAAAAGTATGTATGCAGTGGTCAAGGCTAAAATACGATGTGGTGCTCAACTAACAGATTTCATTAACTGTACAAAAGGTGTGAAGCAAGGAGACGTGTGCAGTCCAATTTTATTCGCTCTATTTATAAATGAGCTGGCATTGGAAATCATTGATAATGGTAGGCATGGTATTACTTTAAACCCTGACATTGTTGAATTGTTCATTCTACTGTTTGCCGATGATATTACTTTGCTGTCTGAAACTGTTGTTGGTCTGCAGTCACAACTACATAGTCTATATTTTGCTTCACAGCGCCTTGAGCTTAAAGTAAACATGGGGAAAAGTAACATCGTGGTTTTTCGTAAAGGTGGATATCTAGCTGCTCGTGAAGTTTGGTATTTTGGTGGGCAAAGAATGGAGGTAGTAAATGCATACAAGTATTTAGGTATTTATTTTTCTACCAAATTAAGCTTTAATTTTGCTTGTCAAGATCTAGTTGCCAGAGCAAAACGTGCAGTACTGTGTATTATGAGTAATTTGTATAAATTCGATAGATTGTCTTTGGATGTTTTTATCAAGCTTTTTGACTCACAAGTTCAACCTATTGTTCAGTATGGTGCCGAGGTATGGGGTCTGATGCAGGCAGCAACAGTAGAAAAGGTGCATTTGTTTGCTTTAAAACGTTTTTTTAGGTGTTGACAGGCGTACTCCTAATGATCTTGTATATGGTGAATTTGGACGTTATCCCATTTACTTAAATTCATATGTACGTTGCATAAGATACTGGCTGAAACTGACAAGAATGGATGACAGTAGATTACCTCGTAAAGCATATAAGATGTTGTTTTCTCTAGATAGCAGAGGTAAATCTACTTGGGCATCACAGGTACGGTTGTGCCTGTGTCGATATGGTTTTCAGTATGTATGGATTAACCAAGGTGTAGCCTGTATCAATTCGTTTTTGGCATGTTTTAAGCAACGCATTATTGACTGCCGGTGGCAAGAGTGGGATAATCATATTCAGACTAGCGACCGGTTTGCATTGTACCGTACCTTTAAGACAACAAATCTTGTAGAAACATACTTGTCCATTCCAGTAAACAGACACATTTTAAATGTTTTGGTTAAATTTAGATTGGGTATTTCCAGACTTGCTTTACATACAGAAAGGTATAAAGCTGTAAGTGAAAATAATTTGGTCTGTCGTTTGTGTCAATCTAGTACTGAAGATGAATTGCATTTTGTTTTATGCTGCCCTGCACTGGAAAATCTAAGACGTCAATTTATTCCAGCAAAATTTTGTAGATGTCCTTCGAACTTCAAACTTGCACTGTTGTTGTCTGTGAAAAATGAAACTATACTTTGCAATGTAGCTAAGTTCTTGTATTTTTCATTTAAATGTTTAGAAAACGCTGTTTAAGCATTAGTATTTTATGATTATACATTGTCTTTTCTTCTGTTCACTTGAAACGACGCGTGTGTGGATTGCTGCTGCACACACGCTCTACTTTTGTGTAACCAGCCCCCTTCCGAAAGGGGCTAAGGCCTTAAAGGAATAAAATCTTGTTCTTGTTCTTGTTCTTGTTCTCTATCCCTCTCTCGCTTTCTCTCTCTCTCGCTCTCTCTATCTCCGCTCTCTCTCTCTCTATCTCTCTCTCTCTCCTCTCTCTCTCTCTCTCCTCTCTCTCTCTCTCTATCTCTCTATCTCTCTCTCTCCTCTCTCTCTCTCTATCTCTCTCTCTCTCCTCTCTCTCTCTCTCCTCTCTCTATCTCTCTCTCTCTCTCCTCTCTCTCTCCTCTCTCTCTCTCTCCTCTCTCTCTCTCTCCTTTCTCTCTCTCTCTCACTCTCTCTCTCTCTCTCTCTCTCTCTCGGTATTTCTTTCCGTCTGTCTCTCCGTTTGTCTCTCTCTCTCTCTCTCTCTCTCTCTCTATCGCTCTCGCTCTCTCTCTCTCTCTCTCTCCTCTCTCTCTCTATCTCTCTCTCTCTCTCTCTCTCTCTCTCTCACTCTCTCTCTATCACACTTTTAACTGGCTGACCTCTTTGTAAAATGGAGGATGCGAGTACATATGCCTTCAGGGATTTTAGACGTATCATATTTCATGCACATCTATCTAAATGAGAAGTTCTCCGTTTCTTTGTGTCTGTGTGAGTACAATGAAAATAGAAATCGAGAAATTGAATATGAAGACGATGAAGGTATTTTGAATCGTCCTATTTAAAAAGAAGAAGTGTTGATTCCAATGAGAAAGTTAAAACCTCAAAAGTCTGCTGGGCCTGATGGAATAATAGGAGAACTTTTGAAAAATGTTTTTTGGCTCACGTAAGTGTAGCCTATGCGATGCTAACTTTTGTCTGTCTGTGCGTGCGTGCGTGCATGCGTGCGTGCGTGCGTGCGTATGTATGCATGTATGTCTGTGGTAGAAACTTTAACATTTGAAGACGTCACAACATTTGAAGACGTCACATTATGACGTAAGAGGGTTAGACGTCACGCGAAGGAATTACTGAAAGTCTCGGTCATTGTTATTTTGCCGAGCGGGCCGAGACTAGTTTTTTCTTCGAAATCGGCCATTCAGATCTAGATCTAGTGTCTCGCTTTCTTGCACAGTGTCACCTATGCCGCTTACTGTGTGTGTGTGTGTGTGTGTGTGTGTGTGTGTGTGTGTGTGTGTGTGTGTGTGTGTGTGTGTGTGACGAAGCGATTGAGCTTGTGTTACTGTTTGTCGATTTCTTACGTGAGCCTTGAAGGCTTCGCCTCTTGTTCTCCAGGGATTGACTTTTTGGTACACTTGTTTAATTTTTTTGTTTTCCAAGGGTGTATTTCCAGAAAGTTGGACAGATTCCATTGTTATCCCTTTGTTTTAAGAAAGGCGATGTGAATGATCCAAATAATTATCGTGGAATTTCGCTGTGTAATGTTAGTAGCAAGGTCTATAGTACTGTGATTAATAACAGGTTGCAAGAATGGATTGAATGTAATAACAGTACGGGTGAATATCAAGCTGGTTTTAAAAAGAATTATTGCACTATTGATCATATGTTTACACTTTTGGCCTTTGTTCAGAAACAATTTTGTTTGAATTGTAAGCTGTATGTTGCCTTTATATATTTTGAGGAGGCGTTTGATTCCATCACCAGAGCTTTGCTCTGGCCAATTCTGTTAAACAATGGTATAAAAGGGAAACTCTTTAGATGTGTGAAGAGTATGTATGATAATGTAAAAGTAAAAGTGAGATGTGGAGCAAAGTTGACGGATTATATTAATTGTACATTTGGTGTTAAACAGGGCGATGTTTGTAGCCCAGTTTTATTTTCTCTCTTTATTAATGAGTTAGCACTTGAGATAATTGAGAATGGAAGACATGGTGCCACATTTACTGATGATTATTTGGAATTGTTTATTCTTTTGCTTGCTGATGATTTATTGTTGTTATCAGAGACTGTTGTGGGTCTACAGACTCAGTTAAATAATTTACGCAGGGCAGTGTCCTCTCTTCATTTAAAGGTAAACATGAGTAAAAGTAACATTATTGTGTTTAGGAAAGGTGGATATTTGAGTGCAAGGGAAAGATGGACATATGTGGTTGATATTTTACCTGTTGTAAACGTGTATAAGTATTTAGGAATATTGTTTTCAACTCGACTCAGTTTCACTGCTGCCTGTAGCGATCTCTCAAGCCGGGCCAAAAATGCTCTGATGTGTATTATACAAAGATTATCTGTGCTTAATAATAATAGTTTGAATGTTTTTTTGAAGTTGTTTGATTCCCAAGTACAACCAATAGTACAGTATGGTGCTGAGATATGGGTATTGGATAAAGCTGCTCTGCAGTGTGAAAAAGTCCATTTATTTGCATTGAAGAAGTTCTTAGGAGTTCGTATGCGAACACCTAATGACCTGGTATATGGCGAGACAAACAGATATATCCGATATATTTGAATTCTATTTTAAGATGTGTTAGCTACTGGATGAAATTGTTAAAGATGGAGGCGCACAGACTTCCTCGTAAATCATATGATATGTTGTATAAAATGGATGAGAGTGGTAAAAAGAACTGGGCCTCAAGTGTCCGTTGTAAATTGTATGAGTACGGTTTTGGTTTTGTGTGGTTGAATCAGGGCGTTGTTAATGAAAAAGAGTTTTTGCGTGTTTTTAGAGAAAGGTTGGTCGATTGCAGATGGCAAGAGTGGGATTATCATATTCAAAATAGTGATAGATTTGCTGTTTATCGGACATTTTGTACTGTACATGACATTAAACCCTACCTTTTGTTGAATGTGGATAGACATCTAAAGATTATTGTAATTCAATCAAGTTTGCGTTTTAATGAAACAGATTCTGTGATTGGTCAGAATACCCCAACTCATTAAAAATTACCGGTGACTAATTGTTGATAGCCACTCGCTAAAAAATCCGTTAACAACCTGCTGGCGAGGCGCATTGATACCGCCTGACTAGTCTCGGTTAGCTTTGAGGGTCATTTTACAAGTAGGAAATATGAAGGTTAACGAAATACCGAGACCATAAGGTATGCGAAGTGATGACGTCGAATACGTGACGTAAGTTGATGCATGAATTCTTCCGGACTACGTCAGTCAATTCCAAAGATCGCTTTTGTGATGAAAGAATTTGTTTTAGAGTTTGGTGTCCAGATAGTGAATTTGGGGACGAATTTCAGTTTGCTATGACAGTTCGAGACAGTTGTTGTATTGGAACTAGTGCTTCATGAGTCCCTCGTTTCGAATTTTAATAGATGCAAGATATTTTCAAGCCTTTAATGCGTACAATTTTGCCTTCAAATTTCCCAAAATAAATAATGACACAAGTCGGCGGACTGTAATTACGTCACAGGCACATCCCTTCTTTGCACAATGGCGCGCTTTGTTTTGAACCCGTCGACCGGTTCGACGGCACTACAATTTGTCCTTTAATTTGGCTGGGACACCCACTTTACCACCCAGGCACCATGCAGTGAATGCAGACTAACACCTGCGCAGGTTATTTTGGGGGGAAATGAAGCGGTGAAGCCCAAACGGTAAGTAGATCTACACTCATTGCTCAATCATCGTTTCGATAGCTTTACCTTGACCGTGTGTCGTCTGCTAGCGCATTACGTACTGATGTTTGCAAACATAAACACGAAGAACACATACAGCAGTAATATATATGAATGTCACAGGTTCATTAGAACAAAATGAACCCAATACAGTACTCTTAATTTACATTTGTAGCCTGTGTATGAGTAACAGTGTCGATTGTCTTGCCCTGTGGTACAAAATGTATGGCGGGCCAAATGAGTCAAAATGTCTAAGATACATGCATCATGTTGAACACAAACAAAAAACTTTTCGGGGGTAAGAAAGCAATCTACATCTAAATGACCAGTTGTAAGTGTTTGTTTTTCATAATTTTTAAGCTATTCCTTGGGTTGTTGTTGAAGTTTTTTGTTCTGATCTAAGACAATGTACAGCGCGGAGAGCATAGATTACTGTGGTTCGCGCTATATAAGCTGTCATTATAATTTTTATTATTATTAGTAGTAGTAGTAGTAGTAGTAGTAGTAGTAGTATTAATATCATTATAAGTATTATCATTATTATTGATGTTGTAAGGAACACTGTACCTGGGAGAGAGAGGTCTGTATGTCTGGTGGTTTGTAAAGAGTTTTTTATATGTTCCAATATAGCAAAAAGATATTTACCCCAAATCGAGAAAAGTACACACAAAGTAAATGTTTTTTTTCAAAGATTCTTAAGGCGAAAGTGTTTTGTTACAAGTGTATAATATTAATAATTCTTTCTCACTTTACAGAAACCACAAAAAGAGCTTTTGCAGCTTGAACTGAACGTACTGCAGCTTGTCTACGCTATTCGGACTGCAAACTTTGATGAGTTTGTCCAAGCACTGGCAGTTCTAATTCCATGGTTTTTCGCACTGGACCACATACACTATGCGCGGTGGCTTTCTGTGCATCTGCGTGACATGTGTCAGCTGTTGACAAGGATTCTATCCGTGTATCAAGCCTTCTATCTGGGTGCATTTGTCGTCAACAAAACTCGGCGGCCATTCTCTTCCATTGCACTTGACCACGCACATGAGCAGTGCAATGCCTTGGCTAAAGGGGATAGAGGTGCGATCGGACTAACAACGAATCCAGTGGCACTGCGAAGGTGGATGGTGGCTGGACCAGAGATTGCACGAATTGTGCAGAGCTTTGAGCAGCAACTACCTTCACATGCGTCTCCTAAGCTGGAACATCATGAGCAATCATGTTGCATTTCAAAAGACTTTCAAGATGAATGTTGAAAAGCGTATTGCAGCTTTTAAAGAAGTCGGCAACCCTTTTGAAGACGACAGTGAGGTTCTGTATGCTATGGACACGAAAGTTGTGGTCGAAAACTGTGATGTGAAAGCAGTCCAGAGTGTGATCGAAGTCGGACAGCAGCAATACAACGACTTTGTAAAATAAAGACTCATGGAAAGACCAACACCAGTAACATCTCCATTGCACCGAAACCACCTGAAAGTCTTTGCAAAAAGACACCACAGAAGACTGCAGTTACCATGCTGCGCAATGACTGCTCACTGTTTTCAAGACTGTTCATAGCCTGCCAAACAAGAAAAGGCAATCTGCCCGAGTTTTTCCGCCATGAAAATCAACCAGTACCCCCGGCACTCAGCAAGAATGGAGAAATGAGGACAGGCCAAAAGTCGGACCTTTTCCACTGCCTTGAATGTGTGGTTGGCTGTGATTCTTCTTTGGTTTACGAGCCTAGGGGAGAGAAGTTTGATGATGAGCTGCCCACTACTGATGATACAGGCTTCATGGAAGTGCCTGACCTTCGAACTGAGGATATCCTTCATGGACTGGAAAAAGCTTCTTGTCTTGAAAATCCAGAGCTGAAGGAAGACCTGCTGTCAGCGTGCTCACTGAGCTCCACACACGTTACAAGTATGTCTGCTCGACCAAAGAATGCATTTGCAGAAGTTGATGCCAGGATACTTGATGGTGCTTTCATTGTTCAGCTTCTGTCTCCAAAGACATCACGCACGTTTCAGGAGTAGGCAGATTTCGTCTTTATACCATACGTGCTTTCTCAGCTGGAAAACGTGTCAAGAGTGGATGTTGTCTGGGATATCTACCTTCCTGACAGCTTGAAGTCCTCTACACGGCGGAAACGTGGCCATGGGCAGCGACGGAAAGTGACTCCAACTTCACAAATTCCATCGAACTGGATGAGCTTCCTTCGAAACGATGGGAACAAATCTTTTGTTCCAGTTTCTCGCAAGAGAACTGATCCGCCAGAAGGTCACGGACAAAGTTGTCATTGCTACATGTGGAGAAAAAGTCCTCTGCTCTCCCCCTGATGTTATTTTGTCCACCATTGATAGTTGCAATCAAGAAGAAGCGGACACACGCATGTTTCTTCATGATGCACACTGTAGTGAAAAATGACACAGAAGAATCGCAATACGAACTGCAGACACTGACGTTGTTGTCCTTGCCATTTATTTTGCTGAAAAGTGGCATGGCAATGAGCTGTGGGTATCATTTGGTTCGGGAAAGCATTTTCACCACATTGCTGCACACAAGATTGCTGGTAGTCTTCCGCCTGGAAATGTCAGTGACCTGCCAGTTTTTCATGCATTAACAGGATGTGACACCGTGTACTTTTTCTCGTCAAAAGGCAAGACAACAGCATGGACATCTTGGGCAGCTTTTCCAGAAGCAATTTCAGCTTTCCTTGAACTTGCTGCAATGAGAAAACCTTTCAGCGATTGCATCAGCAAGATTGAACAGTTTGTTGTCTTGATGTATGAGAACAGCACATCGTCAACAGTCCATGAAGCAAGGCAACGCTTGTTCTCTCAAAAGTGCTGTTCCATTGAGAACATTCCTCCCACCTCCGATGCTCTGCATCAGCATGTTCTCCGCGCTGCCTACCGAGCAGAGTTTGTATGGGGGCAATCTCTGGAGAATGCTCCCTCTCTACCTTCTCCAAAGGACTGGGGTTGGACCAAAGAAGAAAAAGAGGGGTGGAAGCCCTTGTGGACCACTTTGCTCCAGGCTGAAGATTCCTGTTACGAACTGATTCGCTGTGGGTGCAAAAAAGGCTGCAAAGCAAGGTGCAAATGTGGAGCTGCAGGTCTTCAGTGCACCGCCCTTTGCAACTGTGGCGGGGACTGTGGGGAAGAGTAACAAATCCTAGCGTCACCTGCAAGTTCTGTGAGTTGACAAACATTCCTTTGGTACACTGACGATTCAAATAGTGTTATGTTCAAGTGTTTGTTGGAAAACTGTGTTTTGTTTATTCTTTTTGACACTAACAAAATACATTAATTCATGATTTTGTTTATGTTGGATGTTGATCGGGATTTAAAATAAACTGGTTTTGCATACATGTTCTCATAAAAAGATTTTTTTTTTCTTTTTTGTGTGCTTATGGAAATAGATTTTCACACACACACACACACACACACACACACACACACACACACACACACACACACACACACACACACACACACACACACAGAAAAATGTTATGTGGATTTTGAAATGTACATGTAAAGTTTTGCTTAGCTTTAACCATCTTATCTGATGTTAAACAACCTTCTGAAATCGGTTTTACATTTGTACTTGTGAAGGACGAAATGAGTGGAAAGCATGTAGATTAATATATTTCATTAGAGTGATACAAGTGTTTTGTGTCTGTGCATACATGTAGATATTTTGTTCTAAGATAGTTCTTTGGAGGCAAACGTCTTTCGCTCCCGGTAGTGATGACCTATATTTCAGCAAAAAATAGGTCATATGAGATAGATGAACTTGTCAAAGATAATCAAAAGGTCACAGACTATTGACGGAATTTATTTGGTTAACTGTTATAGATATTACCTCGTGACAACAAAAAAAGCATTTATTGATCCCTGTGACTGTGACAGAATGGTTGGAGACTGTCGAGGGCACACCGTGTGACCTACTTTTGAAAGGTCGGTCCCTGTGTCTGTCAATGAATACGCTTACCTCTAATGAAATATATCAATCTACATGTTTTCCACTCTTTTGTTTGAAAATGCACGCTTTAAATTAATTTTCAAACGCCACACAACGCTACAATGGGGTTCCGGGCAGCTATGACCTATTTTTAATCTAATGTAGGTCATCACACATATGAATCGATCAAGTGTTTTGAAAAACTTGTAGATTAATGCAGGACATTATGTGATCAACTGTTTTAAATTATATCCCTGTAACAAAAATGCATTTATTGATCCCTGTAAACGTTTTCACCGAGTGTCTGGAGACTGTCGAGGGCATACCGTGTGACCTACTTTTGAAGCGTCGGTACCCAGTGTCTGTCAACACAAACGCTTGCCTCTATTAAAAATATTCATCTACATGCTTTTCCACACACGTGTGTAAAAAAGGCATGCTTCGAACTCGATTTGCATTCTAATGGGGGTGTCTGTTGCCCAACATGCTCACTAAGAAACCCGTCAAAAAGGAAGGGAAAATGTGTGTGAAAGAAAACAAAACAGGAGCAGAGTGATACGATAGGAATACAGAGACATATTTCTTGGGACTTGACCCTTGCAGGTAGGTGGACTGAAAGTAGTGTGTGAACAGAACAGAACCAATTCTGTCTGTTTACAACCGCATGAAAGCAGGAAAGAGATCGTCGTCAGATTGAATTACAATAACATTAACATGCTTCCATTTGAAACTTCTCGGTCTTCATCGTGGATTGACGCCCTCCCAAAGTCTAATTGAAGCCCTCCGTCCCTTCGCTCCGTCGGGCTTCAATTAGCTTTTGTCGGGCGTCAATCTCCGATGAAGACCTCGAAGTTTCAAATGGAAGCATGTTAATGTGTAATTATAACTAGGTTTTGATTCGGTATTTCAGAAATAAATGTGCATGCTAACCGATATAAACAGCATGATGCCGATGAGTTGATGTGTCCCCTTTGTAAAGTAAAGCAAGAAGATGAAATCCATTTTGTTTTGTGTTGTCCATACTTAAACAGATTAAGAGAAAAATGTATCCCATTTAAATATTATAAAAACCCAAGCACTTTTAGACTTAGCTTGCTGCTGGCTTCACCTCAAGAAACTGTTGTTAGAAATGTATCCTTGTATTTGTACAAATCCTTTAAATTAAGAGATGTTGTAACCTCTTAGTTAAATAACGTGTGCGATTAGTATGGTGTACCTTTGTTGCACCTGATGAGTTACATTATTTGCAACGTTAACCGTTTGTTCACACTCCTTCATAAGGGGCTATGGCCTATTGAATACATTATCTGCGTCTGCGTCTGCGTCTCACTGTCTGTCTCTCTGTCTGTCTGTCTCTCTCTCTGTTTGTCTCTCTCTCTCTCTCTCTCTCTCTCTCTCTCTCTCTCTATATATATATATATATATATATATATAATATATATATATATCTCTCTCTCTCTCTCTCTCTCTCTCTCTCTCTCTATATATATATATATATATATATATATATATCTCTCTCTCTCTCTTTCTCTCTCTCTTTCTCTCTCTCTCTCTTTCTCTCTCTCTCTCTTTCTCTCTCTCTCTCTCTCTCTCTCTCTCTCTCTCTCCAACAATATAGATAATGTCACACTTTTAACTGGTTGACCTCTTTGTAAAATGGAGGATGCGAGTACATATGCACATCTATCTAAATGAGAAGTTCTCCGTTTCTTTGTGTCTGTGTGAGTACAATGAAAATAGAAATCGAGTTTGGCGATACTAATCGACATGCAGATGATGTCACAATGGCCAAGTATTTTAACGCATTCCTATTGTCCACAATTTTCTCTCGTTACAAACTTAAATTTGAGATGTGTGTGTGTATGTGTGTGTGTGTGTGTATGTGTGTGTGTGTCTGTCTGTGTGTGTGTTTTTGTGTGTGAGTGTGTATGTGTGTTTGTGTGTGTGTGTGTGTGTGTGTGTATGTGTATGCGTGTGTGTGTGTGTGTGTGTGTGTGTGTGTGTGTGTGTGTGTGTGTGTGTGTGTGTGTGTTTCTTGGTTGATGGGTACGTGTTTTTTTGGTTTAGTTTGTTTGCTAGCTTGCTCACATTTTTACTCCTATAAACAAAACAACCGTGTGATAGATATTACAGCTATGGACAGACAGACACACAAACACAACAAATCATGTGATGCATTTACACAAAAAGCTACAAATAAAACTCACCCGGCAAGAAGCACGCAATCATTACACAGAAGGGAATTAACACCTTCATGGCAGGTTGATCTCTGGTCAAAGGTATACTTTTCCTGCGTGTTCTAGCTTCCAGTGAGGGTCACTCTTGTATTCCGCGAAACAATCCACATGTCAACTCATCTCTCCAACATGTCTTACATCGCAAGAAGCACAGTTTACAGCCAAGTAACCTGTAACACTGACCTCTTTCAGACACATTCTTCAATTAAATCAAATCAATCGTATGTCAGAAACTATTATAAATTTAAGGAACGGATAATTTTTATTTTAAGTATTTACCACAGGAAATATGTCAACACAAAGTTGCGAATCTACCTTAGGTCAGAAGCGACCCGAATTTCCCAGCGATGGGACAATAAAGTAATGAAAATGAAAAATGAAAAATGAAAATGAAATGCTCAGAATTCATAGTACAGGTGACTTAACTGAAATATATTACACACAATCAACGAGAAGTAACACGTAAGAACACAATACACGTGAATTGAAGCACTAGAAGAGTATCCACGATGACAATTTTACAACGAAACACACACCGCTCCTCCCTGTCACAACTAAAAACCTAGACTAAACTGGGGACTGGTTTCAACTGATTCTGCCTTGATTCGTTTTTACCTTCCGGGTGGATTTCTTACAATGGGTATGCGTTCTTCTTGTGAGATGTTGTCAGGTGATAATAAATTCGTGCATTTGTTCGCTGGCCCTCTTTTGTGCAGACGGGTAGAAAAGACTTCCTCATTGCCACTGTGTAAATAAAGACTTGCACAGCATGGCAAGCTCCCCCTTGTCGTGGTATGGTCACGCGAGTAGAGGATTAGCGTAAGGTAATTAACTCGAGCCTCTTCAGATCCACCCTGTTGTCGTGTCAGTCAGGCAAAACATTGCTGGGTAAAGACACAGACGCAAACAGACACGGGCACTGACATGGATGCACTGAGAGAGAGAGAGAGAGAGAGAGAGAGAGAGAGAGAGAGAGAGAGAGAGAGAGAGAAAAAGAGAGAGAGAGAGAGAAAGAGAGAGAGAGAGACTGAGAAAGAGAGAGACTGAGAGAGAGACTAAGCGAGAGAGAGATAGACTGAGAGAGAGAGAGAGAGAGGGATAGAGAGAGGGAGAGAGGGAGAGAGATATAGAGAGAGAGAGAGAGAGAGAGAGAGAGAGAGAGAGGGACAGAGAGACAGACAGACAGACAGAGACAGAGAATGAGAGAGAAATAGAGAGAGAGGGAGGGAGTTAGAGCGGGTGAGAGAGAGAGGGAGTGAGAGAGGGAGTCTTACATAGACTTTCAATCACGACCTTGTCAAGTTTAGATTATATTGTGATAACATTTGTACATCCTTCTTATGAAAAACTTTAGGGAATACCCCTTGTGCTCTTCACAAATCCAAGGTGAAGATTTCAGCTACGCTAGCACGCCCCGACAGTCATGTCATTGTGCTGTGACACACACTAGGTTACAAGCATCATATAACAACTTCGTATGACAGACTGACGATTTTACCTTTATAAGGTTGCATCGCAGGTTTGAACGTAAATGATGTTATATAAAATGATCACATTTTCGTCTAACAAATAATACCCACAAAATATGATGTTCCTTTGCCGAAATATCTCGATAATTCCACACCAAGACCACTGACAGCGCTCGGTACCTGACGATTATTGTGATATTATTTGTTTTTAGTGTCAATTTTCCTTTCTTGTAGACATGTTCAAATATTGATCTGTATCTATACTTCTGAACCAAATTACAAGCACAATCATAAATGTGGTGCAGATGAATTGTATTGGGCGGAGTAAAATGCTTGCGCGCGTTTATGTGTGTGTGTGTGTGTGTTTTTGTGCGTGCGCGTGTGTGTGTGTGTATGTATATGAGTCTGTGCGCGCGCGCGCGAGTGTATGTTAATATGTATGTGCGTGTGTGCGTGCGTGCGTGCGCGCGCGCGTGTGTGTGTGTGTGTGTGTGTGTGTGTGTGTGTGTGTGTGCCACGGTGTGCGTGTGTGTGTGTGTGTGTGTGTGTGTGTGTGTGTTTGTCCGCGCGCGCATGCCTTTTTCTATTTGCTTAAAAAACCATTATGAGAGTGTGTATGTGGGTGTGTTTCTTTCTACAATTTCTGTTTGTGATTTGTTATAAAAACTAATTCTGGTTTAGATCAACTGTCGGGTTGATACCTGAGGAGGACTTTCTAGTCGATACACTTGATGGTCAAGTTACACTATGCTTTTATAAAACGGACAAGTGAGGAGTGATAAAGCGACCCCTGTCTTCGGTGTCTCCATTGTATGCTCCCCTGTCTGTGCTAATCCCACCTTCCACCCTACCTTCCCACAACTGGCGCTGCGAGTAAGCAGGATTAGAGGAGCATAGACACCACTTAACTATAAATCTTAATACCCGAAAGCAGTGTACTGCAGCGAAGTCGTCAATATGGCTGAGCAAGACGTCGCCTAGCGAGCTGCCCGTGACGCTGCACGACAACGTTGGCAGGCTGTGCGCCCACCCAAGCTCCCCCTCTTCACCGGGGACACCGAGGGTTGTAAGCTCGAGGATTTTGCCAGGGAAGCTCGGCGCATAATCCACCACTACGCCTTGGAGAATTTAGGTGGCGAGTCTGCAGAATGGGTGATTCAGTCCCTGGAAGGCGCCGTCCGGAGGGAGGTGACAGGCAACGGCGGACCTGGTGCTCACTGCCCTGCGGGAAAGCTTTTGGGATCACAGAACCAAGTCTGCGATGCAGTCTTCCTTCCACAACCGACGACAGGGCACCAACGAGGGGGTCCTCAGCTTCGCCCAGACTCTTCTTGACCTGTACTGATCGACATTGGGAGCGAGGTGTCGACCATCATCGAGGAGTGGCGGACAGCGAATCCTCACAGCACGTCCATTTGCAGTTGTGATTTCATCACCCTCAGAGCTGCCAAGGGACTGGAGATTCCCGACGAAGGTCAACAACCTCGGCAATACGTCCCAGAACATCCCCTTCCTTGTAGTAAAGAGTTCCACTAACGCGGGTACCCGGTGCAAGAAGAGGGAAGTGCCAGCTCTGATAGGAATGAACGTTCTGCAAAGATTGTCACCTGCGGTGGCTGCTTCGTCCTTGCCGCTTAGGCTTCAGGTAGCCAGGCTACAACAACGGCACACGGGAGGTCTGGCTAGGGTTGCAGGATCAACACTAATCCAAGCAGGCTCTGTCGCTACAGTGCGGATCACCGGACCACAGCAGTCAAGTCTGCTAATTGCATCCCCACTGTCCCCAGCCCCCCCTGGTGGTTTGCTGCTGGTCGCCACTTTCGTCAGTCAGGGTGCAGCCAGGGTTGTGAGAGTGGCCAACCTCTATGCAATGGACTGCACCCTTAGACCAAGGACAGTCGTAGCAGTGTTAGAGAGATTTGAGACAGTGGAGAGTGATGAGAGACTGAAGTTTGACGTGTCGTCGCAAAGCATCACTGTAAGCACGCAGGAGACCACGACCTCTTCACCACCCCCAGTCCCAAATCCCAACTTTGACAGCACCAATAGAGGCTACAGGAACTTCTCAACAGGTTTGCGCACGGGTTTGTGCAGAGCGAGACTGACCTGGGATACGCAGACAGGGTAACCCATCGCATCCCCACCACTGACGGCGCCCCTGTCGCCCAGCCTTACCGCAGCATCCCTCCTTGCCACCTACAAGAGGTGAACGACCACGTTAAGGGCTTGTTGGCTCAGCACGTGATCCAAGAGAGACCCAGCCCTTATGCAGCTCCTGTAGTGCTGGTGGGGAAGGACAGCAGTCTTCGGCTCTGTGTCGACTACAGACGACTCAACGCGAAGACTGTCCCAGATGCCACTGGTTAGTGGGTACCACCAGATCGAAATGGACCCCACAGATCAACACAAGACGGCCTGTTGCACCCCGTTCGGCCTCTTCGAGTATACTAGGATGCCCGTGGGACTTATCTCCGCTCCAGCCACATTCCAGTGAATGATGCAGGCAACCATATTGTCTGACTTTCAGTTCCAGTTTCTGCTTGTGTAAATGGACGACCTCCTGACGTTTGACGAGCATCTAGAGCACCTTGAGCGCCTCCTCCAACGTATAACTGAGACGGGCCTCAAGCTCAAACCCGAGAAGTGCCAGTTCTTGCGACGAGAGGTGGTCTACCTCGGTCACACTATTTCAGCGGAAGGTATCAGCTGCGAAGCCGGAACGATTATGGCTGTTCAGAACTGGCCGCTGCCTAAGGCCACCACAGATCTGCGCAGCTTCCTAATTGGTTCTTTTTTTGTCTTTATCTGTCTGTTTGAGTCTGTCTGTATGTTTGCCTCTCTCTCTCTCTCTCTCTCTCTCTCTCTCTCTCTCTCTCTCTGTCTCTCTCTCTCTCTCTCTCTCTCTCTCTCTCTCTCTTTCTATTTCTCTCATACAAATAGTACACGTTGTATGGTGATCATATTTATTGGCTTTTGGGGAAAACTAATGACAACATCATTGCAATGTACAGTTTTATGTATTTCTAATTTTATTGCGGAAAAAAAAGAACATTCCTGTTCAAAATTAAACAGCAAGACGGATTGGAAGCACAATAATACAAAACATATAAAACCAAGCAAATTGTCTCTCTCTCGCACGCTCTCCATCTCTATATCTCGTCCCTCCCCCCCCCCCCCCCCCCCCCCGTATATATCTTCCCCGTCTATCTCCCTCTCCCCCTCTCTCGTCATTTATCTCTCTAGTATCTCATGCCAAGCACCAATAGGCGTGTATATTGCTATTTCATATGTTACGTGGATTTCCATAGGTCAATTGGGCAAAACTGAGCTCAGTGCAAAAGTCATATCGACGACATTTCCGTCGATATCAGTTTTGATATCGACGACCTCTTTATTGCATCCCCACTTCAAAAACAAAAACACCTAAATTTAAAAACAAACAAATATATATGAAAATGTAATTATCCCAGAATTTAGTTGAGCAAGTGACAAAAGACTTTTTGAAAGAAAAGACATTTTAAAATACTGAATAGTACAAGAAAAGAGTGAACAAAAATAAATAATAATCAGAGGGAGGGATATAGAACAGCCAAAACTGAGACAAATACTTTTGTATTTTCTTTACAGTAAATACGAAATGTCCAGAGAATTAGCACTATATATAACATTGACTGACTGTGTGATGATATCTTCTGCTATTGGTGTGTTTCGACAGTGATATCAAAATCTCGACCTCCGGTCTCGATTTTGATATCACTGTCTCAACAGACCATAGCAGAAGATATCATCACACAGTCCGTCAATATTGGGTAATATCACAAAATATAAGCAACAATCAATGTCTTATAATAAACATTGTATGGCTTACCGAGTATTATTAAATGCAATATATAATCTCTTGTTGAGTAAAGTAACTTTGCATAACGCATCTCCAAATAGTCTCTCACTCTTTGATTAATCTCAGGAAAAGTATAGTCATGTGAGGTAAAGTATATGAAATATAGTTATGTATAATTACTTATATTACACAAGCCTCCTCCGAAATTGGCGTATCAAAGACATGAGTGAACGTGGGAGTTTCAGCCCATGAAGGAAGAAGCAGAAGAAGATACACACAAGACAAATAAGACGAAGTCTATAAACTATATGAAATGATAAAACGTCATTAATCATCATACAAATTCATGACACTGTATGTCACGTGCCGTCATTCCATTCTTTCCATAAGCTTACCATCCCGAAGAAGCCAGTAACGTGCTGAAATATTGATTATAGATATAAACGTACCTAACGTGGTTACTTGTGTGTTTGGTTTCTTTTTTTTTAAATGATAATAAAAAGCATAATCTTAAGTTAAAAAACGAACATCTGATGCAAGGAAATGCAGGTATTGTAACCGAGTATTAATTATGTGAATCAAAGCGTTCTCAGCCAGAGGCTACACAGAGCAATGTATATCGTACACACATAAACATTGAATTGCAAACAACAAACATCCCAGAAGATGAAAACGTTCGTACTTCTGCAGCGCGTCGAACTATTTTGCACTCACATGTCTTATTCAAAAGTAAAATAAAGAAAGCACCGACGAACTGTACACGCAATGTAAATACAAGGCAAAAACATGTAAAACCATGTTTTTTTCTGATGACAAGGCCCGAAACAAATTAGGGTCGGGAACGTTTTATAATTGCATGATTGTTTTGAGATTTTGTTTTTACAAAGGCGCACGTGGCTTAATTTTAATGGCCGGAAAGCTGTGTCCCGTGCATGCCAGAGAACAGTGACATTTTGTCATTCTACATTCTTGTTATTGATGGGTCAATCTTCTTTTTCTTCTTGGCGTTCGCTGGCGCTACACATTCAGTCCAGCTCGGGAGATGAAGGTCGTCGAAGGGTCAATGAACATTCTAGAGTCGGGATAAAAAAAGGGGTCGATTGAGGAATCGGACACATTGGATTTCTTTTGCAATATTACTGATTGAGATGATTGTAGATGGGGTCAGCCTCCTGATTTCTACGACGAGTAGATCCCAGTTCGTTGTACACGTCATCAGGTTCTGCAGTCTTCGTCACTTCCTGGGTTTTACTCCCGGCAGCCCTGCCATTCGTGTTGTCGTCACCAGTTTTTGCTGACTTCGTCATAGCTTTTGGTTTTTGTTTCAGAGGGGCCACACTGACGTAGAGGTCAGATCTGCGTGGTTTGTTTTGGGCGTTTGGTTCTTGGGTGATGACTTCCTGCAAAGTTCCAAAGTATTCACTTATGTTTAGCATAACCTACTGTTAATTCTGTTGAAAGAAAGGACATCCCTACGAATGCTGGTTCCTGCTTGCAATACAGAGACAAACAAAAATTACACACACATACAGGTACACACTCAAACAAACGCGCGCACACACACACACACACACACACACACACACACACACACACACACACACACACACATGCACACACGTACACACTCTTGTACGCATTCAAACAAACACACACACACACACACACACACACACACACACACACATACACACAAACAAAAACCCACTGAAACACACACACTGAAACACACGCACATGCACACGCACACACCTACGCACTCGTGTACGCATTCAAACACGCACAGAAACACACACTCTTGTACGCGTTTAAACACACACACACACACACACACACACACACACACACACACACACACACACACACACCTACACACACACCTACACACACACACGTATACACACTCATACGCACGCACGCACATACACACACACACACACACACAAACACGCACACACCAATTTAACAAACTCAAATAACTAATGCCACCCACACACACCTTGTTAGCCACAGAGGCCGTTGGTTTGCCCACGAGTGCAGTCAGCGCGTCCACCTTCTTCGAATGGGAAAGACAGTCTGTGTACACTTCGTCTGGGGCTGAAAGTTTCGTTCGAAAACATGTTACTATTTTGCACATAAAACAACATCGTATACAGATTGTCTGCCCGTAGTACCCGTCAGAAAAGACTGCAGCAGTAAGTTATTTCCCTTTAATTTGTTGCCACGTGATGACTCTCTCTGTGCATGTTCTGAAATGTGTATGCTGATTTTTTTAATGATCTTCTTTTAATCATTAAATTAGATTTTAATAATTATGATACTGATTTTATGGAAGTAATTATACTATACTAGCATGGTAATCTAGCTTGCTAATACAGAAAGCATTTATATAAAACTGTTCTGTACATTTTAACCTCTGCGCTAAAATAATTAGTAATTGGAAACTCAATCATGTTTGTTAAAACTATTTTTTGTCTGAGTGCTATTTGCACTACTTACCCTATTTCACTAAATCAGCAATATTTGTAGTAATTCTCTTGTTGTTCAAACTAATACTAATACTTTGAGTAGCATCAATTAATTCTTTAACTGCTTTACTAACCAACTAACTGCTTTATCTATCACGTACTGCATTAATTCATTTAATATAACCACGATGGCTTCATATGAAGAAAATGATCAGTAGTAACAAACAAAGCAAGATACATTACCATCAGGCTGTGCTTCTCCGTTCAGCTTCCAGTTCCCTCCCTTGGGCTTCTGGGGGACGGTTGGGGGCGTCTTTTTCAACACTGAACCCTTCGTCGTGTCTTCCTTTTGTCTGATGGATTGCGGGACTTTCATAGCTTGCTTATCTGTCTTCTCTGCTGTACGGGACTCTTTGTCCTGTGGCTTGTCTGTCCCTGATGCTGTCTCTTTGAGAGGTTTCTCTGTGGGATCTTTCTCAGTATGCCATTCCTTTTCTTGGGGCTTTCCTTTCTTCTTCGCCCATTCATCTTGCGAGTACATGTGGACTTGTGCGTCGAGAAAAGCTTTCGCGGCCTTGACGCTAACACATCCATCGCCACTTAGGTCAAGTCTGTTCGGGACTCCTTTCAGAGACGGTGCTGGTGTCCCTTGAATGGCGCCATTAGAGCACGGCGATTTCATATCTTCCTTTTGAGCCTGAGACGGCGGGGCTTTCTCCTTGGGGCGTGGTTCTTTTCTGGGGATAGCCACGCCTTCTTTCTGCGCACGCTGTAATACTGCCTTTAACTCGGCTAGCAGCGCGTCTGTTCCGGGGCTTGCTAGCTTTTCTTTCAGAAAGAGGGGCAGGTCTGGGCCGTCTTGGGCTCGTGGCTTGGTGTCCGGCGTGATGTCACTGCTGTTGACGTCAAATACGTCATCAATACTTTCGTAGATGTCATCGATGTAATCGTAGATTTCTGCAATGTACCGTATCGAGTTTCCGATAAACTGTTATGTTGCTGTCTTAACTCTGTGCATGTGCATGTGTGTGTGTGTGTGTGTGCGTGTGTGTGTGTGTGTGTGTGTGTGTGTGTATATATGTTACCTTCCTTTACTGGTGGCTACCCCATAATTATGAAACCATCATGGTGTTTTCTGATTCTGTGGGTTTCTTCAACCCCATTAGTTTGTCACAAAGTGTGCCTCTTTTGTAAATAATCTAATTTTCAATCATAATTCTCCTCCTCCAACAATTTCAAATCCAGCAATCGTGTGACAATTCCCTTGCTATCTTAACATAAAACAGTATGTAACTAATGATACGAACTCGACTTTATTTTGTAAGATAACTGGGTTTTTTAGGGATCGGATTTTGCTTTTAGATTGTGCTTACAGTGATCAATACCCTGACAGCAATGTAAAACCCTGACAGCAATGTAAAACCCTCACCCTCATCAAGCGAGTCTGCGTAACTGTCAGACGAGGAATCGTCCGTGGTGTCAAGTTCGCCGATGCTGTCGTAGACGTCGCTGTCATAACCAATGCTCTCTGTAATTGTGAACATGTGTATTATGACATGTTTAACACCACCTCACTTACAAAAGGAAAGCAAGGTCATGCAAACCGTAATAAAACAACCGACAGGTTCGTAAGAATTTCTAAACGTTTTACAACAATACATGATAATATAACGTTATGTATGACAGCAACAGTTTGCACAATATAATACATTGAACAGTTAAGGTTTGTCAAAAGAAGTGCACAATTAAAGTGTTAGATGAAATCGAATTCTAAACAGTCTGATCGTTATGATCAATATTTGTTTTGATATATGTTTTCAAATGTCCTCCAACACATGCGACTCTGTACTAAGTGAGTGAGAAGCAAAGATGTTGTCATGGTTACAAAGACTCACCATAATCAGTGTCTGTTACAGTTTCAGACGTGTCTTCTTCACTTTCAAGCTCGTGATAAATGCTTCCATCCACTGCATACTTGCCTTGAAGAACACACACAAGTCAATATGACAGCGTAAAGGTAACAAAAGGTGACTTATGGAACAGATCACGCACACAGAACCAAAATTACTGTATTTGGCTAACAATCAAAACATACAATCTCAATGCAAAACAAAGCTATATTTGATGTTAAATTGTTCAGAACAAAAGTACAAAAGTAACAACGATGTAAGCCTATTGCTAAACAAATCAACCTCCTGTTTAAGTAATATGCAATCCACCAGCCCAACTGTGAAACTAGTGTGTGTATAATCATCATTCACGCAAAGAGATTTAAATGCACGTTCTTCAGCGAAGAATGTAATAGGTCCTTCTTCTAAGCTTACCATCAGCCAGTGGTTCCACCTTTCGCTGGGACTGACGACTCTTTGTGGGGTTACCGAGATTGTCCAAGTCATCTGCACTTTCGTACATATCATTGATGTGCTCTTCGAATTCTGCGTTGAGAATTACAAGGATAGGCCTATTTATTAAGTTAAATGTATTTACATTAAAAAAAAACACATTTTAACATATTCATAACTCATAACATTTTATTGATCCAACAAAGGAAATTAAATTGGTCATCAGCACATATAGGTCATTAATTAATAATTATAAAAGAATAAGAGAAGAAAATTCATAAAACCCATGATAACAAAAAAATATCTAAAGTAATATATGTACAACTACAATACCTAAATTCATGTTTCAAGATTTCATCACAATCTGACATGCATGCTAAAACAAAGCCTGTCCCAATAAAGCTGATCGTCATTAGAAAAAAAAAAACAAGTCGCGTAAGGCGAAATTACTACATTTAGTCAAGCTGTGGAACTCACAGAATGAAACTGAACGTAGTCCGCCGCTAGTGCAAAAGGCAGTGAAAGTGACGAGCCTGTTTGGCGCGGTAGCGATTGCGGTGTGCTTCATAGCACGCTTTACTGTACTTCGTTGTAAGTTTCTGAGCGTGTTTTTAATCCAAACATATCATATCTATATGTTTTTGGAATCAGGAACCGACAAGGAATAAGATGAAATAGTTTTTAAAACGATTTCGAAAATTTAATTTTGATCATAATTTTTATATTTTTAATTTTCAGAGCTTGTTTTCAATCAAAATATAACATATGTATATGTTTTTGGAATCAGAAAATGACGAAGAATAAGATGAAATTGTTTTTGGATCGTTTAATAAAAAAATAATTTTAATTACAAGTTTCCGATGTTTAATGACCAAACTCATTCATTAGTTTTTAAGCCACCAAGCTGAAATGCAATACCAAAGTCCGAATTTGGTCGAAGATTGTTTTGTCAAAATTTCAATCAATTTGATTGAAAAATGAGGGTGTGACAGTGCCGCCTCAACTTTTACAAAAAGCCGGATATGACGTCATCAAAGGTATTTATCGAAAAAAAGAAAAAAACATCCGGGGATATCATTCCCAGGAACTCTCATGTCAAATTTCATTAAGTTCGGTCCAGTAGTTAAGTCTGAATCGCTCTACACAAACACACGCACAGACAGACAGACAGACACACATACACCACGACCCTCGTCTCGATTCCCCCTCTATGTTAAAACATTTAGTCAAAACTTGACTAAATGTAAAAAGCTTAAGCAAATAAATTCAATTAAAGCATTAACAACAATCAACAAAAGTGCATCAAACTTGTTGAAACCACTGCTGTGCCAAAACTGTGTTTCGGATTAAATCGTTTTCCAATTGTTGAATTTGAATCTTACCGTCATCCGGCGGTGTGCTTGTGCTCTTTGGAGAATTCATTTTTGAGGATTTGTCAGGTACGTCCAGGTCGTCTGCACTCTGATAGAAGTCGTTGATGTGTTCTTCAAACTCTGTGTTGAAGAACAATCAGTTAGTTATTTCCCCCTTAAATAATTTGTTTAAGCATTTTAGCTCCTTTGTTTTATTAATGAGATTCAGAACTGTAATCAAAGGGGCATGCAGTATCTTCCAGATAACCGTTTGGAAAAGCCACGGAAGCATTAAACTCGGTCTTAAGTTAATATTATAACATATATTGCAGTAACCACGCACTACAGCTCTTGGAAGGAGTAAATCAATGAACAAATGAATCATTGATTGAATAAGAAAATAGAAACAGAAGTTGAAATATAAAATATGAATATCTCTTATTTCCAGAGAAAAGGGTTTAGGTTCGTTGATTGGCGTCCCGTGGAAGTTTCCAGAACGTACGTCCACATCTTCTGTAATATCATATACATCATTGGTGTGCTCTTCAAAGTCTGCGTGTAAGAATAACATGATACGCATGTTCTTAGTTCTATTGACCTCCTTCAAGCATTATTTTTATCTCTTTTTTTTAAATTCGTCAGCGCAAGTGTTATAACAGGAACCGTGTATACATGGTCATTCTGATTTTAAACAATCAATAATAAACTGAAGTCCCGACTTACCATCATCTGGCGCTAACCCCGGGGCTCCGGATTTGCTTTTTGTGGTTTGTGTCTTCGATGAGTTTTCAGGACGATCCAAATCGTCTGCACTTTCATAGAGCTCGTTGACGTGTTCTTCAAATTCTGCAATTCCAATCCATACTTGTTAAATTCGGCTGTGAATCTGATTATTAATTATAATGTTTGTATGCTACAAACTTTATCTTACACGCATAACCATATACAAAAAGTCACAACAAAAAGCAGCCTTACGCGAACACTATTTTCGTATTGTATAAAAGAAAACGGTAAATGAAATTGAATTAATCTATTAAAGTTCACAGTACTAACTTAACAATACGTTAGAGGCCGACTCCTTCCCATGTAAACGATTTGGTTTAATTACGATATCAGATCTGCCTGGGCTTTTACACGAGATAAGAACAACCCAACACTTGGTCACACACTGACAATGATTTCATAAACAACATTCCCGCTGTACACAGACAGCAGTTATAGGCTATTGATTTCGGTATATGTGCAGTTAGACCTTTTTGTGTGTAAAAGCCTGGACATATTTGATATGGTGAGCCAAATCATTTACACGGGGGGTATTTTGTATTTAAATCTTAGTTCCTTGAAATACACTGGACAGTGTTCCTGGTAAAACACGCTGTTCATTTTTGCCATGAGCACTCCGCAGAAAATTCCGTTCTAGGACTCACCGTCAGTCTCAGCTGGCCTTGCTGTCTTCTCTGATCCAACGTCACCTCCAAGCCCTGAAAGCAATTTCATATTATTTACTTTTCTGTATTATTATTTTGCTGGGAAATTTGGGTCGTTCCACCCAGTTGAAAACTAGCAGCAACAAGAGTCGCGTCAGTGCATGTTTGGGTGCAATAAGCCGCCTGCACTTATTATGGCAGAATGGCCAAGGTCTTTTCTGTGCCACTGTGGTTTCGCAAGGGTGGGACATGGCTACCGTATCTGAGTCTGCTCATACAGATCACCCGTGTAAGTCTCGGCCTGGAATCGAACCCGGCCGAGTTCGTCCCCAGGATCTCAAGTCCACATCTATAACAACTGAGCTATCGGGCCCCCAATTACTTTGAATTTTACAGGGTTTCGAACGGGGGGTGGGGGGGGGGGGAGGGCTGCATCTGTTCTGTTATTTCATTTGAAGTTGTTTGACCTTTGGGAGGCACACAGATAAAGCAATGTCCAACAACGGCCGGTGCCCTTGACTGTTCCGTTCTTGATAGTCAATTTCATGGGAGGCAACACACGGTTTTCTCACACTATTCCCTTATTAACGCTTATAATACGTAGATTAGTGACGAATAACAAACCAACAGTGTTGCGTTAAAACTCATTAAAACACCACATAAATCTGATAAGCAAATGCTGAATGTGTGAGAACACACTAGGGTATATACCTGTGTGTATGCCTAAGTGTGTCTTCTCTGGCTGTTTGTATTTGCATGTTTGCCTGTCCGACCTTTTGTGTTCCTACAAGACACTAGGTTTGCGTAGCAGGCAATGCGCGAGGAGAGAGGGTGTAAATAGGTAGGGGAGGGGGGGATATCCAATGAACAAGAAAGCATTACCATAAGCTATTTTGCATTTAAGTTCAGATAGGACAAGTGGCAGCCGAGACATAAAAGTATACGTACAATCGTCACACAGAATTACGTTACCTGCTTGTAGTACTCCTTTGGCAGTGTTGGTCAGATCTTGATGTTGGTCCTTCTTCAAAGCCGGGTCTTTTGGTTTCTGGTCATGCTCCCTGGCTTTTTCGTTCTGGTCCCTCGCTTTCCTGTCCTGTTTCCTTGCTTTCCTTGTTTCTTCCCTCGCTTTCTTTTCTTGTTCTCTGACCTTCCTGGCTTCTTTCTTCACACGTCTTGCCTGTCTTCTTGCTTCTTTTTCTTCTTCTGTCTCCGTCTTCTCGTCCTCCTTTCTAGCAAGTCGTTCCTTTCTTCTCGCTTCTTTCTCTTGAACTTTTTGTTGTTTCCTGGCCTCTCTCCTTGCTTCTTTCTCCTCCTGTGCCTCTATCGTTTCTTTCTTGTTAGCAAGTCTTTCCTTCCTTCTTGCTTCTCTCTCTTCAGCTTTGTGTCGCTTTCTAGCCTCCTTTTCTCGGTTTTTTTCGTACGTCTTTATTGTTTCTGTGTCTGTGGTGGTATGTCCTTGTTTGTCCATGAAAACTTGCATGATCTTTTGCATGATCTTTTCCAACAATTTCTTGAGTTTTCTTTGCTTCCGCGCTTCTCTTTCTTCTGGGGTTTCCGTAGGTTTCTTTTCTTTTTCTTCAGGCTTGTCTGTAGCCATGTGTGGCTTACCTTCTCTTTCCTCCTTCATTGCGTTTGCTTCTTGTGTTTCCATGACAATGATGTTGTCGGTTCGCTTTTCATCCTCTATAGTTTTAGCCTTCCTTTCTTCTTTTTCCAGAGCTTCTTGTTTCTGCTTGGCATCTTTTTCTGCAGCCCTTTGTCTGTTCTTTGCTTCCTCTTCTCTGGCCTTTTTCTCCTTTTCTTCGTCTTCTCTGGCTTTGGCCTTTCTTTTTTCTTCCTCCTTCCTGTTCTCTTCTTCTTCTCTAGCTTTCTCCTTTTCCCGTTTTTCTTTTTCCTCTCTTTCTTTCTCCTTCTTCTTTGCTTCATCCTTCTCTTTGTCTTCTTCTTCCTTTCTAGCCTTTTCTGCCCTACGTGCTTCTTCTTCTCTAGCTTTCTCTTTTTTATTTTCCTCTTCCTCTCTTTCTTTCTCTTTCTTCTTTGCGTCTTCTTCTCTTTCTTTCTCCCTTTTTTTGTCTTCCTCCTCTCTGACCTTCTCCGCCATCTTGTCTTCCTTTTCTTTGGCCTTCTCTCTCTTCTTGTCCTCCTTGTCTTGCGCTTCCTGTTTCTTCCTCGCCTCTTTTTCTTCCGCCTGTTGTCTTTTCTTTTCTTCTTGCTCTCTGGCTTTCTCCTTCTTCTTTTCTTCTCTGTTCCTTTCTTCGTTCTCTCGAGCTGTTTGCTTTTCCATTTCCAACATCTTCAGCTTTGCTTCTTTCTCTTTGATCGTGGCTTCCTTGGCGTCTTTGTTGAGATGTGTCATTTCTGTGCTCTGTCCTTGTCTGGTTGCGTCTTTGCTGGAGCCTTGAAGTTGATCGTGGCGTACAATCGGCACCTGAAGAGAGGTTGCGGCGTCCACACTGTCAGCACTCTGGTACAGTTCGTTGATGTGTTCTTCACATTCTGCATGTAAAAATGAAATAACATTACGTATTGAATATGCGTGTAAAGACCGTTCTTGCTTAAAGTTAATTAGCTTTACGGCTTTCGTGTTATATTAAGTAAAATAAAAGGTGACTATAATAAAAAACAAAACATGAGACATACATTTCATTACATACATGGTTATGGATTTACACAGTTCCTAGACAAGATTAAGTTAACAACAATCTCTGTCGTTTTCTCAAGTCGGTATCTAACAGTGATATTTTAAGAAACAATGTAAACTTTAGTTTTGCTATCGATTAACTGGGCTAATGAAATGTTGATAAAACTTCTATCCAGTGCCCTGTACAGACCTACATATTTAACCCAGAAAAGAAAACAAGATAAGCATAACCAAATGAGACAAATCAGTTAAGATATATCTAAGGCGCTACGCAGTATGAAAGTTGATTGCTTATTAATTTCCATGCTTCTTTTGTTTTTCTCAGATCCAAGGTGACTTGTTCCTCGTAACTCCTGCTTACTCAGTTTGCATATCACTTCATTATATGGTGCGCTTCCATGCGTCCCTTTAGTTCTCTTT
>NC_090252.1:60453452-60458452 GCF_037325665.1 Littorina saxatilis
CACGCTACACTTTCAGAGGGACGTTTCTTTACTTTGACGTATTAGATTGCACGAGGCTTTAGAAGAGATCGAGGTTCCAAAACATGCGTCTTCAAGTTAGCTGCCTCGACTGCAGGACATGTTCAGTATAATACACGTAAGTACAGTGTACAGGCCCATTGCAGAAACTCAAGTTATCAACAGCATTAATTTTCTACTCGGCGCGCGCGGTATGAGAATCACGGGTCGTAACTCTCTGGAATTGGTCATCCGCCGCCATGTTGGATGCCTTGCACGATCTCTGACAGTGCTTGAGCGTTGGGTGGCGACTCGACAAAAGTGAAAATGACACGTTGTGTGGCCAAAAACTGCAGTCAGCAGGCACACTTTAGGATCCCTAAAGTTGTTTACCATCAGGGTGACAACTGGAAGGAAGTTACTGAGCGGAGAAGACGATTATAACTGGTTATTTTTTGCTGTGTGCAGTGCGCTAATCAACAATTGTCCATCGGTTGTGCCTTTAGAGTGAACACTGTGATAGGATGCTTTGAAAATTATACTTTGCAGTAGTTACCTGAGCTGCATTGTACCTCATTTGCCTGTCTTGAGAGCTTTATCTTGTGAATTTTGGTGCACTGTCTGCATGGTAATTTGAGATAAAGAATAAATAAATGAATATAATAATGTATTCTTGCTTTACTTTTTATGTTGTGCTGTTGTGTTAAAAAGGCAGATCCCCTTTGGACTCATGCATGCACAGTTTTCTTCATTTTGTCTGCATACACAGTGAAATACGCAAAAAGAACAAGAATGTAATGAAGAAAACTAACAAAGACGGCATCCAATATGGCGGCGCGAAGAGAGTACTGAGCGGAGTTGTGCCCCTTAAGGCTAAAGCTAGCCGATCCATTTGATAACGTCACGCCGAGTAAGAAGAATGAATTGGACCTATAGGATAAACAGAATACTACATGGCTTGCTGTTTCGTTCCAGATTTACACTCGTTGTTTTTTCAAATAGTAAACAGCTCGATTTCCCTCGCAGTTTAATATTTTACAAAACAACTCATGTAAATTTGGTACGACACAGCAAGCTAACGTATTATCTATATATTCAATCAATCAATAATAATGAGGCTTATATCGCACATATTCCGTGGGTACAGTTCTAGGCGCTCTGCAATGATGCCGTGTGAGATGGAATTTTATACGGCCAGTAGATTGCAGCCATTTCGGCGCATATTTACCTTTCACGGCCTATTATTCCAAGCCACACGGGTATAGGTAGACAATTATTAACTGTGCCTAAGCAATTTTGCCAGGAAAGACCCTTTTGTCAATCGTGGGATCTTTAACGTGCACACCCAATGTAGTGTACACGGGGGGTGTTCGGACACCGAAGAGAGTCTGCACACAAAGTTGACTCTGTGAAATAAATTTCCGCCGAACGTGGGGACGAACTCACGCTGACAGCGGCCAACTGAATACAAATCCAGCGCACTACCAACTGAGCTATATCCCCGCCCTAGTTGCTACGTTATAAAGCGAAACATAAACAATATACAACCCATTTGTTTCAGTACAGATAAAATGTACTTTCTAAATATCAAATCTGTCTAACCAAATTGATAATCTTTACCTTTGTTTGTACCTCTGCGTTTAGCGATGATGACGACGACGACGATAATGATGCATAGAAGTACAGCAACAACAACACCCACCACCACGCCCACCAATGGAAATGGCGGGCTAGTTACTGCATCGTCTTTTGTGCGAGAGGAATAAAAAGAAAACATGAATATCACACAACATAATTTTGACTGTTAAAAACAGTAGACGATATTTTCCATAGTAAAACAAGAAACAC
Organism: Littorina saxatilis; assembly: GCF_037325665.1. Lineage (NCBI taxonomy): Eukaryota > Metazoa > Mollusca > Gastropoda > Littorinimorpha > Littorinidae > Littorina > Littorina saxatilis. The sequence goes on from NC_090252.1 coordinate 60,455,298, forward strand.
GTCAAGTGAAATCCGCATATATGTGTTAATCATTCAAAAACAGAAATGTGTACAAATCTGAAGTGTTAAATGCGAGGAAGCTTTGAGTGTATACTGCTAGTTTTTGTGAATGTATTTTTAAACTAATGCTGTCCAGTGTTGTTTTTAAATTAATGTTGTTGATCAGTTTGTATAAATGATGCGGGTGTTGGTGTATATGGCTGGATTGAAATGTTTCTTAACCGCAATGTCGTCATAAATTCCCAACCTTGGGCAATTGAAGATTTTGTATTCTGTATGCTGTATTCAGAAATTCCGTATTGAGAACTGTGCACACCTTTCACTTTAGCCCTTTCACTGACCATGACAGACGTAGTGAAGACGAGGTTCAAGGGCAAGGCAACCCAAGGAATGTCACAGCTTTTTTTGTTGATGATATTTTGGCATTTTCTTAGACACTTGCTGACTAAGCGCAGATATATCAGTGCAGCATTTAATGCTACTACAGGAGAAGGTGAAAACACTTACTAAATAAAAACGCGTGTAATATTGTGGCGTTTATCTCTGGGAATTTGTCATTGAAAGCCGTGCACACCACTTCGCGCACGTCAATCCTGTTCATGTCAATGGTGCACGTGTTGCTGCTGGCAGGGGTAAAGGTGAAGTTCACACAAGCAACACTCCAGGTAAAGTTGACGGAAGGATAGGCCACGTCGGACGTGCAGGTCAAGGTCATTATGTTAGGGTCGTCGCTGTCGTCTCCAGAAACATACACTGTCGCATTGTTGGGACCGTCTGAAAATGACCGGAACATAATTATTCTCGCTGACAATTCAGAACAACACTTTTAACTAAACAGATGTACAGTCAGTTGGCATGCCAACAACATTGTGCATGAGAAGAGCAGAATCAAGCTCAGAACTCCTGGTTAGTGACGAACAACTCATCATTCCTAACGCAACCTTTCACACATTTCCAATGTCCAGCGCGCTAGCCACACAACACTAATTTATTTGTTTGTTAATGTGCTTGTTTGTTAGTGTTTGTTCCTTCTGTTCTTGTGTTTCGTCTTTTGCTTCGTGTTAACCGGTTCCTATTTTTAATTTACTCACACGCCACAAGCATAGTGTAGTTGTGGGAATAATAAACGTCTTCTGGACGCCCCTCGCCCCAAACTGAAGAACAGACATATTCAGACCCGTTCATGTTTCTAGAAACATTGCCGATGTGCAGACCAGCAGTGTCATTGACGTCACGCCAGAAGATGGTGGCGGGTGGGTTGCCGTGCTGTGCTGTAAGATGGCTGCACTCACAGGTCAGGTCGCTGCCTTCTGACACATAGTCTGGGCACGTTGTGGTCAGGTTCTGTCCCGGCTTCTCTGTGTAAGTATTTAAAAACAAAGCTGTTCAGCCATGTGGAACACAGGTAAAGATCGCGATGAGAGAAAAACTTACAAATCTGAAGAAGTATCATCTACACTGGTCAAAATGAGGCTTCCGGCAAGTTTGGCCGGCTGACGTGCAACATAATAATCGATGTTAAGAGAACTGATTCCTACATAAATGCCTAGGCTCCCTCTAAGCTTTTTGTAAAATGTATCTGAACATAATTATTTTCAAACAACACTGTATGGGTATAGCGACAGCCGGTACACTGCTTGGATCCCTCTGTAAGTAAAACGGACTCAATTATAAAACAAGTCGCGTGAAGCGTTATCTAAACATGTTGTCAATCTGACGGCCTGAAACCAACAGATCAACACTGAATGCCAAGCATGCGACGGTTGTAGCCAATTTGCACAAAACATTGCTTTATAAGAGTAAGCATGACATATCTTTATTTCAGGATTTAGAAACAAGTTTTGGAAATGTAACGCAATCATTATAAAATCAAACTCTGACATTTTAATTTTTATTGTAATTACGTTTTCAAATGTTAATAAACAAACTCATTAGTAATTGTTCCGGGAACAGACTACTTCCAATTCAGGAGGGGGGCGACTATCCTCAACCCGGCGGGTCCCCAGGTGGCGGATAGGAGAGCGGCCCCAGATATGGGGGCCAGCTGCGAATATAGAATAAGCAGTCCCAGACCAACTAGCGGTGTCTCTACCAGGACGGGGTGGGTTGGCAGATGGCACTGACTACCCTATAAATGCCCTACGTGTCTGATGAAGGTTACACCATGCGGGTAAGAGCCGCATTAAAAGCACTAGCCCCGGGGTGGGACCCCCGGTAAGAAATCCCCCATGTGTTCCCAGGGTTAGGTTTTTGAGCCAGGAACTAAGGGCGGGGTAACCCCGAAAGAAACCTAAGGGCTGAAGTCGGAGGATCTGGGCCAACAGGCGCACCTTAACCAACCACAGATCCATGCAAAAACGCAAAATAGAAAGCGAACGACAAGAAGAAGAAGATTAATAATTGTTAAGCTTTCAAGCTAAAATGCAATCCCATAGTCCGGATTGCTTGACGGCGTTTCAATCGAATTGGTTGAAAACTGAGGTCGTCGTAGTGCTGCCACAACTTTCATTAAAACGTATAATGACGTCATATAAGACATTAATAAAAGAACAACGAGACAAAATCGAGTTGGGATAACATCTGGGGAGAAACACGTGAAAAGTACATGAAGATATGCCCAGTATTTTTCCGGGAACCGCTCTACACGCATATGTGTTCATACATACGTACCTCTCCGCCCCAGTCTCGATACCTAATCTATCAGTAAACCTTTAGTCAAAACCTGACTTGATGTAAACAACGCATCTGAGTATAGGTAGAACTTGCATATTATCACAAGCATTAAACGCCATGAGCCTCCCCTCTGGGAGGGTATGTGCGTAGAAATACTCACTATAATAATAATAATAATAATAATGTGCGACGTACCAATGGTAACAACACCATCGACCTGATGAGATTTGTTGCTGGGTTGTATCGACACGAACAAGTAGTGAGTCATCTCCGAGCTGTTTACTGGCAGCGTCATGTCACAGTGACCTCGCTGGTACTCCAGTCCGTCCGTGTCATTGAATGTCGACAGATTGAGACTTGACAACAGCTGGTCTTTTGTCTGAACACAGGGCACAGTCTACATGGTTAGTGAAACAACAAAGACCGACTCGTCTGTGAGCGGAAATGCAGGTGAACAATCCCAGCCCTAAGACATTGATCCT
>NC_090252.1:60465952-60475952 GCF_037325665.1 Littorina saxatilis
CTAGCAATTAGCAGAACATACACACCTAAATACCATCATGTTTCATAATGTGCAAACCATATTTGAACATGTTTAGAATTAATGAAACTATTGTTGCCTTACACTTGTATGAAATATCGAAGCATTTGCATCATACACAAATAAACTGGATATTTTAAGCAACATATAAAACTGCATTGGAACATAGACCTCGTTAAAAGAAAGTTACCTTCAATGACGTGGATTGTGCAGGTGACCCCGGGCGGACTGTCAGATAAGGCGCACCTTATGGTTGTGTTGTGGTGATCTGTTTCGTTAGCAACAAAACGTACAGTGGACACATCTACTGTGCTTGTACGACCTCGTGTGATATTGTAGTCAGTGTCAGGAACATTAAAATGTTGGCAAGGGATGCTAGAACTCAACAAACATGTCCCTATGGTCATCTCTGCTCCTGTGGAGGGCGTGGTGATGGACCAGGTGTAGTTTCTGTTGGGAAATAGTCCAGTGCAGTTGATGGATGCCTGCGTGCCGTGCACTATGTCTATCTGACCGTCTTTGCATGCAGTCAACTTCAGCGCGTTAACTGTAGACACAAGCAAACACGCAGTCATTGTTCAAAAGGAAATCAATGTCAGTGGTGTCATGGTATTACACTTTTTTCCATCCTGCACTGGTTGGCACGTTATGTGATTTATAGAATGAGACGCGCAACGTAAATCTACAACATAATATATTTATGACTTGGCGTCCCCAATGTGACCACAGCTTCCAAATACAACGTTCTTTCCGCCATGCTTTTGCTGGTGTTCGCGTCAACATAGCATGTGTTTTTAATAGCAGTTATTTAAAAAAAAATAAATCTCATTCCTGTTTGACTCCCTTTGCATACAAAAAGGCAAGTCGAAATTTTTCACAGTTACATTTATAAGTTAAATGCATTTGCTTACGTTATGAAATCCCAGTGTATAACACTGTCCAGTGTAATCATGCTATGCCAGTTCTGGAAGAACTATCAAGACCGTTTAGCACCAGCTTATTACCATTTTTTTCTCGGCAAGCGTGGTTTATTTTCCCCATTTGATAGTTTAACAATTGAAGCATTGCTTTCACTGACTCTTGTACATGTTCAGAAATAAATTGTGACAACGATTTTAAAGATCGTATTTGCTGTTTTTGTTGTTGTCTTTTGAAACTAATATCTGGCCAAAGGAAAACCCAACTCATATGTATGCCTTTGCAATTGTTTTGATATTTTGTTCCAAACAGTGGTAACATTATAACCAAACAGAACGCACACTAGAATCTTGCAGATGCTTGTATTCGCTTCCTCTTTATTAAACTACCCTTGCTAGTGGATATGTCATACTGTTTACAGACTGCATAAGAATTAAGGTGTGATAAAAAAGAATAATCGAGACAACTATCTTTCCCCCCGTGAACCGCTCCTCAGCCTGTTTTGCTTTTGTTTGTTTTTAAATCTAAGGGCTCATCGAGCATGAAAACAGTCGTTTCTTAAATTAGCAGTGTATCAAATGTTAGGGAGGAAACACAGCACAAGTACATGGTCATACCAGTTGAGAACAAGGCGCAAAATGTGTGTTTTTCCCTTCAACATAAATGTCTTCGCAAGTCAGGGTTTATGAACAGAAGCACTATTGCTCAAGGTGTAACAACTCTCGACTCAGTATTGTTGGTCCTCCTGCAATACCCGTCCGTCGTAGGTACAGCGCGCCAACCCTTTGTTTTGATATCTGATTGTATCATGTGACATGTTTTTTACATTTAGTCAAGTTTTGACTAAATGTTTTAACATAGAGGGGGAATCGAGACGAGGGTCGTGGTGTATGTGTGTGTGTTTGTGTGTGTCTGTGCGCGTGTGTGTGTAGAGCGATACAGACTAAACTACTGGACCAATCTTTGTGAAATTGTATATGAGAGTTCCTGGGTATGAAATCCCCAGACAGGTTTTTTTTCATTTTCGATAAATGTTTTTTATGACATCATATCCGGCTTTTTGTAAAAGTTGAGGCGGCACTGTCACACCTTCATTTTTCAATCAAATTGATTGAAATTTTGGCCAAGCAATCTTCGACAAAGGCCGGACTTCGGTATTGCATTTCAGCATGGAGGCTTACAAATTAATTAATGACTTTGGTCATTACAAATCTGAAAATTGTAATTAAAATTATTTTTTTTATAAAACGATCCAAAATTACTTGTATTTTTATTCTTCATCATGTTCTGATTCCAAAAACATATAAATATGTTATATTCGGATTAAAAACAAGCTCTGAAAATTAAAAATATAAAAATTATGATTAAAATTAAATTTCCGAAATCGTTTTAAAAACTATTTCATCTTTTTCCTTGTCGGTTTCTGATTCCAAAAACATATAGATAGAATATGTTTGCATTAAAAATACGCTCAGAAAGTTAAAACGAAGAGAGGTACAGTAAAGCGTGCTATGCAGCACAGCGCAACCGCTACCGCGCCAAACAGGCTCGTCACTTGTGCACTAGCGGCGGACTACGTTCATTGTGAAAAGATGCAGTGCGTTCAGTTTCATTTTGGGAGTTAGACAGCTTGACTAAATGTAGTAATTTCGCCTTACGCGACTTGTTTTTTCTTTCTGAACAGACAATGTGTAACACTACACACTTGCTCTCTGCTCGTATATTACCCACGTACGCCACACAAAGATAATATGTGCTTTTGTGCTGAATTCTAAACAGCATGTACACTAATAAAAAATAAAAAATGCGTATCCGTTTTGGTTTAGAATACATACACATCTGATAAACAATAAAACAATAACATATGGCCAACACAAATTGAGGGTATTGCAGAGGCGCGAAATGTTACGTACATTAAAACAATCATTTTTGATAGAAAATGTACCCCAATGAAACAATAATAACTAGCATACACAACAACAACAACAACAACAACAACGACAACGACAACAACAACAACAACAACAACAACAACAACAACAACAACAACAACAACAACAACACAAACAACTTAGGAGACGCGATGTCCATTGTTATGTAACTTTAACCATCACCACGACCACTTAAAAGTGCCATCATTAATCGATAGAAGAGCTGCAACAACCTGAAAATTATTAAACAAAAATCACATTTGCATTTTCTTTGGTCATTGTGACACCTTTCGCCCTTGAGTATTCCTAGAGATAGGCTACCGATGTGGAATTGAGCCGAATGCTATTTAATTCGTTTAAGATGTTGAATAGATGACAACACATACGAGAAATGTCTTATAAATAGTGTGTGAGCGTTCTATTTTTCAAATCTAAATAGTGTGTTGTGTTTTGAGAGGGTGATATGATATTCTCCAATGAGCAGGAAGCGTTTTTAGCCCTGTATGACACGGAATGTGCACCCGTTTGCTAGAACATAGGTTTGACTTCCTCAATCCAATGGTTTTATCTGCTCCGACGAATGGGTATCTGTGAAAACTAAAACAAGTCGCGTAAGGCGAAAATACAACATTTAGTCAAGTAGCTGTCGAACTCACAGAATGAAACTGAATGCAATGCAACGCAGCAAGACTGTATACTCGTAGCATCGTCAGTCCACCGCTCACGGCAAAGGCAGTGAAATTGACAAGAAGAGCGGGGTAGTAGTTGAGCTGAGAAGGATAACACGCTTTTCTGTACCTCTCTTTGTTTTAACTTTCTGAGCGTGTTTTTAATCCAAACATATCATATCTATATGTTTTTGGAATCAGGAACCGACAATGAATAAGATGAAAGTGTTTGTAATTTGATTTCGAAAATTTAATTTTGATAATAATTTTTATATATTTAATTTTCAGAGCTTGTTTTTAATCCAAATATAACATATTTATATGTTTTTGGAATCAGCAAATGATGGAGAATAAGATGGACGTAAATTTGGATCGTTTTATATAAAAAATATTATTTTTTACAATTTTCAGATTTTTAATGACCAAAGTCATCAATTAATTTTTAAGCCACCAAGCTGAAATGCAATACCGAAGTCCGGGCTTTGTCGAAGATTACTTGACCAAAATTTCAACCAATTTGGTTGAAAAATGAGGGCGTGATAATGCTGCCTCAACTTTCACGAAAAGCCGGATATGACGTCATCAAAGACATTTATCAAAAAAATGAAAAAAACGTATGGGGATATCATACCCAGAACTCTCATGTCAAATTTCATAAAGATTGGTCCAGTAGTTTGGTCTGAATCGCTCTACACGCACGCACGCACGCACACACACACACACACACACACACACACACATACACACACACACACACATACACACACATACACCACGACCCTCGTCTCGATTCCCCCCTCTATGTTAAAACATTTAGTCATAACTTGACTAAATGTAAAAAGTATGATGACGAACGGAATTTCCGAAATCCTGACACAGGAGATCTAGGCGAAGCAAACCGCTCGCTGACTAAAATTCATGTACTTATTAAATTTTGGCATAGTTTCAGAGCAGTTTTAAGCAAATCATTGCATGTGTTTTCATATAACAGTTCAACGAATGTCCCGTTGACGTCTTAGTGTCCAAATCGTAAGAAAACTGTCCAAAATGGCGCCTTAGGTGTACTAACTTTAGAGCTTTGGATTAAAAGGCATATGACAATGTGTGGATGCAATAAAAAGACGTAATGTGTCTTTGACATAGCTTAAGATTACGCAAGCATAACGTATTCTTTGCATAACAGGGAAGTTAAAACGAGAATATCCTTTGCCAGTAAATGGCTAAGGCGTGTTTGCTTGAGCAAAGAATACCTCTCTTAGAAAAAAAACACAAAACAAAACACAACAACTTGTTTTCACAAAATATTCTTCTTCTTCGTTCATCAGCTGAAATTCCCACGGTTTTGTTTACGTGTATGGCAGTTTTTCGGGGGAAGCATGCTGTATATGCTCGTGTTTCTAGATTCCACCGATTTATGGATTACATGATCTTTTCCGTGAGCACTTGGTCTTGTGCTTGCGTGTACACACGAAGGGGGATAAGTCACTAGCAGGTCTGCACATAAGTTGACCTGGGAGATCAGAAAACTCGCCACCCCTAACCCACCAGGCGCGGCTGGGATTCGAACCCGCGACCTTCCGCATAGGAGGCCAGCGTCTTATCCACTAGGCTACAGCGCCTAATGAATTTGAACAATTTCCTTTGCGTTTGAAGCCTCGCGGTTCTGATAAAACGTTCACACTTGTTTAGTTGTATTGCTATACCTTAGTCTGTACTCAACAGGGAAGTACTCAACAGGGAAGTTTAAATGAAGCGATACGACTATACATGTTGAATGGACTTTATGTTGTAAAAAAAAGCACTTATCTTTTATCGCCGCTGAATACACTAGAGTGTAAACCAGCCAATTTGACATGACGGCGCCTGGTGGTGAAAAGTTAAATGGGAGTAATAATTAGAGCTCTTTTCTGATGCTTTGTAAATATTTTCACTTTTTGTTCTCTCTCTGGTGATTGCGCGTGCTTTCTGGCAGATTGAGAATAACATTGCGCTCTGAAGTGACTGTACAGACATCACAAGGCTATGTGATATTATAAGGCTATGTTTCTGTTACCTACAGTTGAAAAGTTTACTCCCACTCTGAAAAGATACCGGCTGGCTATTTGGACATCTATGTGCACAGAGGCCTCTAAAACTATCAGTTACATTGAACTGTTGAAACGCTAAAATGGAAGTATATCTCAGTAAAACGTTGAATTTAGCAGTAAACATGATTCTGTCTTTACAACTGTTTGTCTGTCTGTCTGTCTGTTTGTCTGTCTGTATCTATTTCTCTCCCTCACTATCTCCCTTTCTTTCTCTATTTTTCTCTGTCTTTCTCACTCTCTCCCACTCTCTCTCCCTTCCTCTTTTGCTCTCGTTCACTCTCTCTCTCTCTCTCCATATATCTCTCTCCCTCCCTCACTATCTCCCTTGCATTCTCTATCTTTCTCTTTCTTTCTCACTCTCTCCCACTCTCTCTCTTCCTCTCCCCCTCTCGTTCACTCTCTCTCCATATCTCTCTCTCTCTCTCTCTCTCTCTCTCTCTCTCTCTCTCTCTCTCTCTCTCTCTCTCTCTCTCGTTCACTCTCTCTCCATCTCTCTCTCTCTCTCTCTCTCTCTCTCTCTCTCTCTCTCTCTCTCTCTCTCTCTCTCGTTCACTCTCACTCCATCTCTCTCTCTCGCTCTCTCTTTGGGAATTTGATTTTGGGGGGTGTCCTAGGTCTTTGGTACACTGCATATAAGCACTAATTGATGAAACAAGAAATTCTTTGTTTCAAACGGTAGGTGAATAAATGACCTTTCTGGCAATAAACTTGGTTGTACTATAACTGGCCGCATCACAAAGTTCTACAGCTAAATGTATGTGTTTAGGTTTTTTTTATGACGATTAGTTTAGAATTAAACGCTTCCTGCATTGTCAAACCAGGAAGTTATGTTTCACTCCTCATATTCAGTGTCTTATTGATTACGCATCCACTATATGATCCTCAGCCAGTGACAATTCCCTTAAGCCACTCAGCAGATCACATAAAAGAGCGCTAAAAGTAGTATGTATTACTCAAACAGACTTCTCTCACCGACTCAGACTACATGAACATAGGTGTCCTACCTCTAAAGTCAAGGATGAATTATAACAAAGGAATCCTGATTCATAAAATCATGACAGGAATTGCACCCGAAACCATTTGTTCAAAGTTCTCTTTGGAAAATTCGCACCACTTTATGAAACTAATCACCCCTCTTCGTAGGAAAGTCCTTTTAAAATCAAGTCTTGTTTATTCAGGAAGCCCCGGCCGGGTCATACCTAAGACTTTAAAATTGGCAATCTAGTGGCTGCTCCGCCTGGCGTCTGGCATTATGGGGTTAGTGCTAGGACTGGTTGGTCCGGTGTCAGAATAATGTGACTGGGTGAGACATGAAGCCTGTGCTGCGACTTCTGTCTTGTGTGTGGCGCACGTTAAATGTCAAAGCAGCACCGCCCTGATATGGCTCTTCGTGGTCGGCTGGGCGTTAAGCAAACAAACAAAATTATTCAGGAAGCAGCCTCTGGAACGCTCTTCCGAACGACCTGCAGCAATCCACCAATACGGATTCTTTTAGAACTAAATATTCTTTCCATTTAATGAACTAATGATAAAATAAACTTGATTGGTATGTTTTCTTTGGATACAGTTGCTCATTATTGAAATTATTGTTTATTTGTGACAACATCACGAAGATTTGTCTCTGTGATACATTGTTTTGCTGAGCTAATGTAATGTTGCAAAGTATGCTTATATCTTTGCGTTTATCTGTATTGCTTTACACCCAGTTGTGAACACTGCCTCTTGATTTACAATGCTTCTATAATGCGCTTTATCTACATTAACGTATATGTTCTACCATTGATGATGTTTTTATGAAACGATTTTTTTTCTTCCTATTGATAGTTGTAGTAAAATAGATTAGTCCCTCTTCAGGGCGAGGGTTAGATGCAAAAAGCCCACATCTATGGTTATTCTTATTACCCTCAAAAAATAAAGAATGTTCATTGTCATTGTCATTGCCATTCACTCTCTCTCTCTCTCTCTCTCTCTCTCTCTCTCTCTCTCTCTCTCTCTCTCTCTCTCTCTCTCTCTCTCTCTCTCTCTCTCTCTCACGATAGTCCTTTTAATGACTCTATCTTTATGTCTTAGTTTAGCAGGGACAGATTGTAAGACTAGGCGTCAGCCTAAAATCTCCATCCTTGAGTAATAAAGTTCGTTCGTTCGTTCTCTCTCTCTCTTTCTCTGTCTCTGTCTCTCTCTATCTCTCTTTCTCTCTATTTATTGTCTCAGTCTCCATGTCTTAGTTTAGCAGGGACACATTGTAAGACTAGGCGTCAGCCTAACATCTCCATTCTTGATTAATAAAGTTTGTTCGTTCGTTATTACTCTCTCTCTCTCTCTCTCTCTCTCTCTCTGTCTCTCTCTCTGTCTCTCTCTCTTTCTCTCTCTCTCTTTCTTTTTTTCTCTCTCTCTCTCTCTCTCTCTCTCTCTCTCTCTCTCTCACTCTCTTGCCTTCTCTCTCTCCAAGAATACATATCATCTTAACCTTATAGCTGCCTGACTGGCAGTCAGGAAGTTTTGATTGGCAGCGAAAGGGTGTAACTATCCCTCTGCCGACGGCGCGGGTTCTGCTACACCCATAATTACCAAAGCGGCGGGACAGTGTCTGTCTGCCTGTTTGTCTCCAAGAGAATGCCTGTCTCTCGGTCTGTCTGTCCGTATCTCTCTGTCTGTATGTCTGTTGTCAGTTGCTCTGTCTGTCTGTCTGTCTATCTGTCTATCCGTCTATCTGTCTATCCGTCTATCTGACTGTCTGTCTATCTGACTGTCTGGCTCTGTCTCTCTCTCTCTCTCTCTCTCTCTCTGTCTCTGTCTCTCTCTGTCTCTCTCTCTGTCTCTCTCTCTATGTCTCTGTCTCTCTCTCTCTCTGTCTCTCTCTCTGTCTGTCTCTCTCTCTCTTAGTCTCTCTCTCTGTCTCTCTCTCTTAGTCTCTCTCTCTGTCTCTTTTTCTTAGTCTCTCTCTCTCTCTTTCTTAGTCTCTCTCTCTCTATTTCTTAGTCTCTCTCTCTCTCTTTCTTAGTCTCTCTCTCTTTCTTTCTTAGTCTCTCTCTCTCTTGGCTTAGTCTCTCTCTCTCTCTTTCTTAGTCTCTCTCTCTCTCTTTCTTAGTCTCTCTCTCTCTCTCTTTCTTAGTCTCTCTCTCTCTCTTTTTTAGTCTCTCTCTCTCTCTCTCTCTTTCTTAGTCTCTCTCTCTCTCTTTCTTAGTCTCTCTCTCTCTTTCTTAGTCTCTCTCTCTCTCTTTCTTAGTCTCTCTCTCTCTCTCTCTCTTAGTCTCTCCGTCTCTCTTTCTTAGTCTCTCTCTCTCTCTCTCTTTCTTAGTCTCTCTCTCTCCCTTTCTTAGTCTCTCTCTCTCTCTCTCTTTCTTGGTCTCTCTCTCTCTTTCTTAGTCTCTCTCTCTCTCTTTCTTTCTTAGTCTCTCTCTCTCTTTCTTAGTCTCTCTCTCTCTCTCTCTTTCTTAGTCTCTCTCTCTCTCTCTCTTTCTTAGTCTCTCTCTCCCTCTCTTTCTTAGTCTCTCTCTCTTCCTTAGTCTCTCTCTCTCTTTTTCTTAGTCTCTCTCTCTCGCTTTCTTAGTCTCTCTCTCTCTTTCTTAGTCTCTCTCTCTTTCTTAGTCTCTCTCTCTCTCTTTCTTAGTCTCTCTCTCTCTTTCTTTGTCTCTCTCTCTCTCCCTTTCTTAGTCTCTCTCTCTTTCTTAGTCTCTCTCTCTTTTTCTTAGTCTCTCTCTCTTTCTTAGTATCTCTTTCTTTCTTAGTCTCTCTCTCTTTCTTAGTCTCTCTCTCTCTCTCTTTCTTAGTCTCTCTCTCTCTCTCTTTCTTAGTCTCCCTCTCTCTCTTTCTTAGTCTCTCTCTCTCTCTCTTTCTTAGTCTCTCTCTCTCTTTCTTAGTCTCTCTCTCTCTCTTTCTTAGTCTCTCTCTATCTCTTTCTTAGTCTCTCTCTCTCTTTCTTAGTCTCTCTCTCTCTCTTTCTTAGTCTCTCTCTGTCTTAGTCTCTCTCTTTCTTAGTCTCTCTCTCTCTCTCTCTCTTTCTTAGTCTCTCTCTCTCTTTCTCTCTCTCTTTCTTAGTCTCTCTCTCTTTCTTAGTCTCTCTCTCTCTCTTTCTTAGTCTCTCTCTCTCTCTCTTTCTTAGTCTCTCTCTCTCTCTCTCTCTCTTTCTTAGTCTCTCAGTCTCTCTCAGTCTCTCCCTCCCCCTCTCCCTCCCCTCCCCCTCTCCCTCCCCTGCAAGAAGTCGGTGAAGGGAGAAACTCGATGCACCCACTGAAGTAGCGCTGTGGGTTTCCCTGAACCCACCCCGTCGTTAGAGAAATAAACGGTAAAAACCCTCTTTCAAATGTATGGGTTCAGACAAACCCGCATCGTCGTTAGAGAAATAAACGGTAAAAACCCTCTTTCAAATGTATGGGTT
>NC_090252.1:60480952-60485952 GCF_037325665.1 Littorina saxatilis
ACACGTGACTGACCTTGTCACAAAACCAGTCCAGCTATACACAATTCTGCCTCCCAAGCAGAAAAAAGACACGAGAAACTCAATCCCTGAAAATCCCGTGCGCGCTGTCAGCGAAAAACCGTCAGCCCTATGACAGCAGAAACCTCCACTGTAAAACTCGTGCGCAGCAAACCCTCCGTGTTCATTGAGCACTGTCAGCAAACTCTGCTGTAGCCCAATATCACGTACAGGCGCTTTCTATCATAATCGACCAAGAACAGGCACTCCACTGAGTGACACTTTCTTGGTCTCTGTCACCCGATCGTGACACACCTCCCCTCTTCAAGACGAAACCTCGGTTTCGCTCACAGTCATGTTCTCCTCTACAGCCCGAGAGAGAAAGTCAGCTCCAACATTGTTGGCGCCCGGAATGACGCGTACCGTGAATTGGTACGGTTGGAGAATCAACGCCCAGCGCATAAGTCTGGCGTTTGCCAACCTTGCAACCTGAAGATATTGCAGAGGTTGATGGTCTGTTTCCAGACAGAAAGGTCGTCCTCAAGAACGAGCAACCCCTCGTTTCACCCCTGATGACTGCAACCTTCTCTGTCTTCTTGTCTTTGTTCTTCTGGTCTTTGTTCTTCTCCCCGTAGGCTGTCCTCTCTATGTAGGCGCGCAGCAGGTTGGCGTGGTACAGGCGTGCTTTCCCGTGCATCATGATCCTGTAGTCGTTCTGGCCCACCTTCGCTGTCACCTCAAAAGGTCCTTGCCACTGCAGTTGTAGCTTGTTGTGTTTGACAGGTAGAAGTAGCAACACCCGTTCTCCAATCTTGAAGCTGCGCGGCCGTGCCTTGCGGTCGAATCCTCGCGCATAACGCTGTGCTGCTCTTCCCAGGTTCTCTTGAGCCAGTTTGCAGGTCTCTTCAATCCTGTTCCTGAGTTCTACGATGTAGGTCGCTGTCGTCTGCACCTCCTCGTCAGCTTCTTCGTCCGTCCAAGCCTGACGCAGGATAGCCATGGGACCGCGTACCTGTCTGCCGTACAACAACTCAAATGGGGAAAAACCCAAGCTCTCCTGAGGAACCTCGCGGTATGCAAAAAGCAATGCTGGGATGTACCTGTCCCACGTGCGTGGTTTCTCCTGAGCTAGTTTCCTCAGCATGGTCTTCAAGGTGCCATTGAACCTCTCCACCAGTCCGTTGCACTGAGCATGGTAAGGAGTGGTGAAGTGCTGCTCCAGTGATAGCAGTCGTGCTGCCTCCGCCATCACTCCTCCCGTGAACTGCGTGCCTCTGTCGGTGAGTACCTCTGATGGAATTCCCAGCCGGGACCACATAGTAACCAGAGCCTCAGCTACTCGCGTGGCTTCAATCGATTTCAGAGGGATCGCCTCTGGGTATCGAGTAGCGTAGTCCACCATGGTCAAAATGTATCTGTTTCCGTCCTCAGACGCAGGCAAGATGGGCCCGATGATGTCCACTGCGACCCGACGAAAGGGTTCGTCGATGAGCGGCATCTTCTCTAAGGGGACCTTCCTCACCCTTCCTTTGGCAACCACCTTCTGGCACTTATCGCAGGACGCACAGAAACGTCGGACATCCGTGCAGATGCCTGGCCAGTAAAAGTGGCGCCAGACACGATCCGTGGTCTTCTTGGTGCCAAGATGACCTCCCAGAATCGAGTCGTGTGCCGTTGCCATGACACCCTCGCGAAACTCGCGAGGCACGACAACCTGTTTGAATGTACCTTCTTGGTTGCTGAACTCCCGGTAGAGCAACTTCTTGTCCCTGAGGAACCTTGACCTCCCATGCTTCCCGCTCAGCTTCACCTTCCCCGACTTCGCGTGCTCCCGAGGAGTAGCTAAGGTCGGGTCAGAATCCTGAGCCTTCGCGAGAAGCGCGGGGGTCACGTTCCCCAGGGCAGCTCGTGCAGCAGGTAGGGGTTTGAGAGGTTTGTCCTCTCGCTCCGCCTGTGCCCGCGTGAGCACTGAAATGACGTCGGGAGACCGATAAACGGGAACCTCCCTGGTGACGCCGTCCACAAACTGAACCCGGTTTCCAATGAGCAAGTCGCATGGAGGATCGTCCATGACGACGGCCACAATGGTCCCCGTGAACAACGGTGTTACGACCTTGATCACTGCCGTGTTCAAGTCGTAAGCGTGAGATGCCTCGGCCATTCTCACCCTGATGCTGTCTCCTGTGTAGGCCATAGCTGGAACTAGACTCGCCCGAACCACTATCATGTCTGCCCCTGTGTCCCGCAGACCTTCGCCCTTCACTCCGTTAACGTAGACGTTGCAGTGGGGCTGGAAATGTTTCCTGGAGCACGGAACGCAGAGTTGTGGAATTGTGCATGAGCTCGTGACGTCCCTTAACTCCTCACTGCCAACAAAGTGTACGCCCTTCTGGTCAGCCTGTCTTCTGTGGCAGTCCTTCTTCACGTGGCCCCGCTTGTTGCAGTAATAACACTGGATGTCAGTTCTGGAACTTGATCCTTTGTGTCCCTGATCGTCCTTCCCGTCCTTGGGTCCTGAAGAACCCGAATTTCCCGATTTTCCTGGCCGTGAGCCTGAGGATTTGCCGGAGATCGCCTGGGCGTCCTCGTGCACTCTGATCCAGTCGGCTGCTTCCTGAGTAGTCTTAGGCTGGTGTTCCTGCACGAAGGTCACCACCTCAGGTCGCAGGCTGGACATCAGTTGCTCCATGACAATGAGGTCGGCAAGGTCGTTGACGGTCCAGTCCTTTTCGGCCATCTCCACCCAGCGCCGCAGGTAGAGATTAAGGCGTGCCACAAACTGATGACTCAGCTCGCCGCTCAGTCTCTTGCTGTTACGCAGACGTCGTCTGTAGGCTTCAGCAGTCAGGTTGAAGCGCTGGAGTAACGCCTTCTTTAGTGCCTGATAGTCTCTCGCCTCGTCGTCCTCCAAAGCGTTGTAGAGCTGCAATGCGCGTCCCTTTAAGCAGGTGCTAAGGCGGCTAGCCCACGTGGCCTCTTCCCACTTCTGGTCAGATGCAATGCGCTCAAACCGGCGTAAAAAGTCGTCGAGCTCGTCCTTGTCATCGTCGAACGTCGGCAGTCTCGTACGGTCAGCAACAAACGTCGGCGCGCTAGCCTGAGTAAGCGTACCCTTCTCTGCCTGTAGCTTAGCTAGTTCTAGCTGGTGATCGCGTTCGGCCTGTTTGTCCTGTCTGTCACGTTCTGCCTGTCGTTCCTGTCTCTCAAGCTCGTCTTTCTTTTCTTGTCTGTCTCGTTCTCTTTCTTGTCTGTCAAGTTCGTCTTTCCTTTCCTGTCTGTCTCGTTCGGCCTGTCGTTCGGCCTGTCGTTCCCTTTCTTGTCTGTCAAGTTCGTCCTTCTTGTCCTGTCTGTCACGTTCGGCCTGTCGTTCTTGTCTGTCAAGCTCTTCTTTTCTCGTCTGTCGCTCTATGTCTTCCTTACGTTCTAACTCCTTGCGCTTAAGCAAACTACGCGCTCTAACGCGTGCGTCTCGCTCTGTCTGTTCCTCGCTACCAGGAGTCTCAAAAGTTAATCTCTTCGTAGGAGATCCCCCTGTAGCCATGGTTAGTTTAGCAAAGCTTTATCACAAAAGTAAGTCTAACGCAGCTATAGCTAGAATACGCGGTGACGAAAGCGGTGGATACAAAAATCCAGCAACCGGAAAATGCAGAAGAAAAATCCAAACGGTGTAGAACAAAACGCGTAGCCTACTTTATGGCTGCTTTTTGCGGTGAAACAAAGTGTTTCCCACAGCCGTGGCCTACTTTATCGGCTGCTTTTTGCGGTGAAACAGAGTGTCTCCCACAGCCTTGGTTAGGACAGAAGTCCTCGGACCCTTCCCCCCCAAAATTCCAACAAAGTCAAAATATGGAGAAAAATCCAAGTAAAACAAGACGGTAGAAATGTAACCTGTTACAAAATGCGAAACAACAATGTAGAGAAAACTGAGTAAAACGAATAACAAATCCGCTAACCCTGCTCAGCTCTCTGCAACGGAAAACTCTGAACGTACAACAACAAAGATTCACAAACAAAGGAAAGGGAAGTAATCACAGTTAGCGCATACAATAACTCACAAATTACAATTTACATTTCCTGCAAGATGTGAATCGCTTAAGGTGTGGTATATGATCAAAACTATACAAAAAAGGGTAGCACCAAGCAGAAAATAAGTCGAGCACTGACGAGATTATCTGCTCTTAGTTATCCTTAATTGGTGGGTCTTTATCAGTTGGAAATTAACTGAGTAAATCCCGGCTTGGCCCCCATGTGTCACGTTTCAATATATCACTTAAGGTGATTATGAACCGGTTAATTACTACTAATTAACTAACCACACCACGATCCACTCTCGCAGGCATACAATTAAATAGAGTCAACAAAAGTATAAGTTTCAGACGCCTGTTTATGTATAAACTCTCCACCTCCCTCGAGCCTTCACTCAAAATATGTTCCTTTTACGTTCTCAACACGTAAAAGGCCAGTGTTCACTGACAAAATGCCAGTAGTATGTAGAAAATTATAGGAACACGCTGAACCCGTGTAAATATAGTTAAATGTGAATGTTCTGTTCGAAAAGCTCTAGTTCGTGCAGGTGTCACACACCCCACGTTGTCACTACTCCAATGAAATCACAGATAAGAAAAAGACAACGGTGGTCAACGGGGTGCGTAAGACACGGTGCACTTAGCTTTCTTTCTGTATGCTGGTTAGCCGGTATGCTGGTTAGCCGGTATGCTGGTTAGCCGGTTCGCTGGTTAGCCGGTCTGCTGGTTAGCCGGTTCGCTGGTTAGCCGGTCTGCTGGTTAGCCGGTTAGCGTAGCTTCCTCAGGTCCCAGCTCCAACGTCTGCAGCTAGCAGTGTCCCGTCAAAAGGCAGCCGTGCAGCGGTTACAGGAAACCGACAGAAACGAACGAAGGCTGCAAACAGAAAGCATCGGTGCACTAAACATGTCAGCTACCCCTCACCCACCACCTTTAAACATGTCATCTTTAAATATCTCATCGAGCACGTGGGCCTGCACA
>NC_090252.1:60490952-60540952 GCF_037325665.1 Littorina saxatilis
AGAACTACAATACTTGTCTGCGTATGAAAGTGCATGCATGTAGCATTGTCAGTGTGTATGTAACATTGTCAGTGTGTATGTAACATTGTCAGTGTGTATGTAACATTGTCAGTGTGTATGTAGCATTGTCAGTGTGTATGTAACATTGTCAGTGTGTATGTAACATTGTCAGTGTGTATGTAACATTGTCAGTGTGTATGTAACATTGTCAGTGTGTATGTAACATTGTCAGTGTGTATGTAACATTGTCAGTGTGTATGTAACATTGTCAGTGTGTATGTAACATTGTCAGTGTGTAAGTAACATTGTCAGTGTGTATGTAACAGTGTCAGTGTGTATGTAACATTGTCTGTGTGTATGTAACATTGTCAGTG
The DNA here is from genome assembly GCF_037325665.1 of Littorina saxatilis. NCBI lineage: Eukaryota > Metazoa > Mollusca > Gastropoda > Littorinimorpha > Littorinidae > Littorina > Littorina saxatilis. Next base: position 60,491,327 of record NC_090252.1, read on the forward strand.
TGTATGTAACATTGTCAGTGTGTATGTAACATTGTCAGTGTGTAAGTAACATTGTCAGTGTGTATGTAACATTGTCAGTGTGTATGTAACATTGTCAGTGTGTATGTAACATTGTCAGTGTGCATGTAACATTGTCAGTGTGTATGTAACATTGTCAGTGTGTATGTAACATTGTCAGTGTGTATGTAACATTGTCAGTGTGTATGTAACATTGTCAGTGTGTATGTAACATTGTCTGTGTGTATGTAACATTGTCAGTGTGTATGTAACATTGTCAGTGTGTAAGTAACATTGTCAGTGTGTATGTAACATTGTCAGTGTGTATGTAACATTGTCTGTGTGTATGTAACATTGTCAGTGTGTATGTAACATTGTCAGTGTGTATGTAACATTGTCTGTGTGTATGTAACATTGTCAGTGTGTATGTAACCTTGTCAGTGTGTATGTAACATTGTCAGTGTGTATGTAACATTGTCAGTGTGTATGTAACATTGTCAGTGTGTATGTAACATTGTCAGTGTGTATGTAACATTGTCAGTGTGTATGTAACATTGTCAGTGTGTATGTAACATTGTCAGTGTGTATGTAGCATTGTCAGTGTGTATGTAACATTGTCAGTGTGTATGTAACATTGTCAGTGTGTATGTTTTTCTCTATCAACAGAAGAAACAGAAACAAGACAAGACAAAAGAAAGACAACATTAATTGTTTTATTAACAAGAGTAGTATAGCATAAGCAAACACGTGCACCTTTACATCCAGCCCTCGCCCACGAGAGGGACTAATCTAACGATTATATGTTAAATAAATGTTCAAAAAATGAACAAACAATAGCAGAAAACACACACACACACACACACAAACACACACAAACAAACAAATGCACAAACCAACAAATATCAAGCAAATAAACAAAAACATGATCAAATACATAATGAAATACGTTTGCACAAGCAACAACACTGTAAATGTCGGGAGGGGGGGGGGGGGGTGGATGGAGATCCTCTGTGAATTAGGGGGTAGATTAAAAAGAACAATCTTATTGCAGGTATTAACCGCCCAGCACAATACATGCATACGACATGGCATGGTATCAACGAATAACGACATTTGTATAAGGTAGAGTAAAACAAGGCATCAGAAATGTTAACATATTAAGGTGAGAACGGAATGTTCCATTAATAACAAATAAAAGTCTTCACATTGACGGCATTTGGGAGAGCGCAAGGATGTCAATTCCAAAGATTACTTAAAGGCATACGTACTCGATGACTATACACGCTAATTGCTTTACCAACAGCTGGAGACATGCTAAATTAAGTTCCCTGCAAAATATTGTGGTCTAGGACCCCTTCAATGTTGAGATATGTTAATTTTCATTTTGATCTGGATCGTCCTATTTATAGATTTGGCAACACATGTAACGTTGATGCAAGGGAGCTAACACCGCGACTTTGTTGACATCCTCACTTTTTCAGAGGCTAGAACAAGCTGTAATGCATGTACTACTAGAATGAATACCCGCTTCGCCGGGTAGCCGGCTTCGCCGGGAAGAAGTACTTAGAGCCGTACGCCGGCTTCGCCGGGTCCGAACAATGGACCCGCCAAGCTCGCCAAGCTTAGGTCCCTCCCAGATTCGTGGAATGGGAACAGCACGAAAATGATTCAGTGGCCATAATGCCATTCCTGACCATATCGAGTCCCATCCTTGTCAACGAATGTAACCGTGTTAATCACCTTTGGAGGCGAACTCCACTCAAACAGGACTGAGCAAGTTAGAGCTTCTCAAAGGAAGGCCAGTACATAAAATTACACAAAAGCCGCCAGACCACATCACAAACAGAACTGAACAATGCACAGGTGTTGCTCACATAGAGACACACACACACACACACACACACACACACACACACACAAACACAGAGAAGCCGTATCTATAGAGAGATAGATGACAGTGTATTTTTCGCGTGGCTATAAATTGATTCGACCTTTGCACTTTGACAGTGAGGATAATTTACGGGTCCAATTTACGTTCTGGACACTGCGTTGACCTTCTAAAAATAGTAACAGTAACAGAACGCCGGGAATATCCGAAAACGCTCCACTCACACTATATAGTGCACCATACGAAGGAAGGGAGGTAAACGCTGAAAACCTGGAGAAGATGAGAAGATAAGGAAGAGTTACTTATAATGGTGAAATGAACACAAAAACCAAAATCATTTCAGCGCTGCGCGCTGAGAGCACGTGTTGAAATATCTCATCGATGATATTGTGTCCGGGGTGTAGCTGAATACGGTGTCCAAATTTGAAAAAGATCCACCGAGAACTTTGGCTTTGGTGTGTCGGTATGGGGGCCCGGGTAGCTGAGGTGGAACCAAAATAGCTGAGGTTGAACCAAAATCGGTTCAGCGCTGCGCGCTGAGATCACGTGTTGAAATATCGACCAGGTTGTGTCGTGTCCCGGGTCTACCTGAATATGACCACCAAATTTGAAGCAGATCCATCGAGAACTTTGGCAGTGCATGGCGAATACACAAATACACAAATAAACAGATACACAGACACACAGACACAAGTCGTATATATATATAGATGGTCCGCGCATGGTGACATATCGGCATTATATGGTCTTATGGTGCGTTTGACATCGATTATGGGCAAACTACACTTTGTAAACACGGGAGCGCGTACATATGCCTTTAAACAAAAAGAGCAGACTGGACTTGATAAGGTTGATACGAGACAGAGGAGCATACATATATGTTTGTAGTGTCTCTTAAATAATGTGACTTGAATTGAGAAGAAAGAGGTGCTGGCGCTCTTCCCATGAGTTATGTAATGCATCATAACGCCTTCATGAAACCTCAAACTTGATTTAAAGTGGACTGATGTTTAAAAGTTGATAATCCTCGTCTGAAACCGAGACTTTTAATGACATAACCTTAAGTGCTCTGTAATGTAAACGTTTGGCCCGCGTGGGTATAATCGACTAGGACCTTGGTAATTAATGTAAACATAGCCCAATCAATATGCTACCTTATTCTAGCAATATCGCAAAAGTGCACTGCCGACACGAGTGACCGACACGTGTTTCTTTGACCTAGTGCTAAAAAAAGGCTGTATGAACGGAAACATCCGGTCTACAAACCATATAGCTGGAATCAGATGACATACCCTGGTTATATCATTATGTACTATTGCATTATGGATACTGCCTTTCGGCAAATGCAGTCGAGATAACCATTAGCCACTGTTATTCTCAGATATGGAGGGTCCTTACTCTTTCTGTCTCTGTCCCCCTCTCTCTCTCTCTCTCTCTCTCTCTCTCTCTCTCTCTCTCTCTCTCTCTCTCTCTCTCTCTCTCTCTCTCTCTCTCTCTCTCTCTCTCTCTCTCTCTCTCTCTCTCTCTCTCTCTCTAAAATTTGCTTGAATAGTTTTGAATTAATACGTAAGATTAAACCATTAATACAGACAGTATATGATTATGGTATATTCATTGATTAATGATATCAAGGTACAAACAAATAAAGCGATTTAACTGTCCAAGATAAGGAAATAAGTTAATAATTATAGCTAACGCTTCTACAGCTAGTATATCAGTAAGCAACAACATGAATACAATAGATTAACCAAAACTGTTACCGCTGTAACATGTTTACTGTGGGCCAACATAACTTTAAAGTTAACATGACTCTTTGTAGTTAATGTTTGACTGCATTCACGTGTTCCACAGCCGATATTCATCTTAGCTTGCATTTGAATAGTAACGGTAAGTTTATCTCACAGCCAAATTGCTATTCTCTATTTACATTTAGTCAAGTTTTGACCAAATGTTTTAACATAGACGGGGAATCGACAGGAGGATAGCGGTGAATGTGTGTATGTGAGTCAGTATGTAGGTGTATATCGAGCGATTCAGAGAAAACTACAGGACTGATCTTCATGAATCTTACATGATAATTTCTGCAAATGATATCCCCAGACGTGTTTTTCTCACTCTGTTTTTAAATAAATGCCTGTGATGACGTCGTATCCGGCTTTTTTTGTGGAAGTGGAGGCACACCCTAATTTTTCAAACAAAGTGATTGAAAGTTTGGTAAAGAAATCTTCGACGGACTACAAGATTGCATTTCAGCTTGGAAACTTCACATTTGTTTATAAATTTGGTCATTACAAATCTGAATAATCCAATAAAAACAAAATGTGTAGTAATCGATCGAAAAATGATTTTTATCTTATTGCTCATCTTCTTCTTCTTCTGAGTTTGTTTTTTGCCGTAAGCGCGGTGTCGAGCTAAAACTGAAGTTGCGGCACAATTTCTCTTCTCGCACATCTGATGCTTGTTGACATGCATCAACGAAGGGGCCTCACTCTGGAAGAGTTTCCTGCTCCGATAAACATGGCGCTTACGGCAAAAAAAAAAACTCAGAAAAAATCAATTCTGCGTTCTTGATAGCAGTTTCGTCCAGACTGGACTCCAGCTTTTGCTTTTCTTATTTTTCTCTATCGTCCAAGCCCATAAAATCGAACAAAGCGGATTGCGTTTGGATTTCCCTCTTTCAGATGACTGACATTGCCCCCCTTGGATCGTTCCGTATCAAGGCCAGTTACACGGTACTGGCCGTGTGTTCAAGATGGACCTGATGGAAGCGTGATTGAGCGCCACGCTTTCAAGCCGGGAGAGTGCTCAACATTAATTCGTAAAATATGTACAGTTTTTGACTCCTTGCATACAAGTCATTGCAACTTGGACTTTTTTCACATGGATATCTGCCCCAGGCATGACCGAAATCTCTAGGGGCTCCGTGCACCTAACACGTTCAGTAACAACAAAACTAGACACGCATCCACAGGGATAGCAGCACGAATTTAATCGAGGCTGGGGAAATCCACAAGGCCAATGTGGGGTGTTTGGAACAAGATAACTGTTTTATATTTCAAAGGGGCCCACCCAATGCGACTGGCGACTCCCACCCATCTGACGTGGCCGGGGATGGGCGGAGTAGAGCTACCGGCTACCAGATCAAAGTCACTGTTTTATAGTTTATTTTACAAAATTAATGATGATGATCGCTGCCTCAAAAAACACAACATCGCCCCACAGAAAAAAAGCAAACACATACACGTTAAAATTTGGTCAGGTGATTGTAAACAGTGTCAGCTTTCTGATCTCCACATGGTGTAGACCCCAGTACGTTGTATACCTCATCAGGTTGGGCAGTCTGCGTCACTTCCTGGATACCATTTGTATCAGAAATATCAGTATTGTTGACGCGGGGAGCGGAAGACGCCTGCAGCGGTTGAAGATGGAAAGCTTGTTGTGCAGATGCTGGTGTACACTGGTCGGGAAGGGGAGGGGTGTCCAAGTCGGAACTTTGGTAGAGGTCGTTGATGTGCTCCTCGAATTCTGCAGACACATCCAAGTATAAAAATGCACATTTCGGTGCAACTTACTTGCACACGTTAGCATGTAAAATACTAAGAGATGTATAACAACATATATAATGCTGCATATTCCTATCCCCCTCCCCTTGTTATGTCAAACATTTCAAAAACACACACACACACTTAACAATTTGTGAACAAAAGCGAATGCTGAGTCAATATTCAGAAATCAAAAGCCAGATGGAGTTAGATCTGCAATGTATGTACATTCAGTAGGACAGTGATTGTGATAAACCGTCAAGTGAAGGAAGACAAACACAACAGATACTTACCATCATCTGCTGAATTTGCTTCTGCGCTGTGTTTGTCAGCTTTTTTTCTAGATGCTAGAAAGAGAACAATATATGAGCAAGTTTCCATAAAACATGTTTCCATTAATGATGCACGTTCAATTTCACACACAACACACCATCAATCAAGCAGCAGTGATTAAAAACCTGATTGACAAAAAAATTGTTCTCCAAAATGCAAACGTTTTTATTACATTAACGGCAGACAAACTCACATGAATTGTGAATTTAAAGGAAAAAAGTGTTTCTCCAAAATAAAAAAGTAACTATATAATTTTGAATATCTCAAGAGCACGTTTGATCAATAATTATTGCAGACGCAAACCAGGTTGATCACACCTTGCATTGAAGGGAGATAATTATAATGTGTCGTAATGTTTTACACACACAACTAACTTACGAAACTGAGCAAGGCAGTCACGTCTATGCAGACAATAGCAACACATATTTGTTTCTGCAACAGGAAATAAGAGAGAAGTGCTTGTAATTAATGTTGATATTACATGTACGTACTGATTATCATAGCAGTATTACCTCTGCGCCTGGCAACAACGACGACGGTGGCGATGACGATGGTAATGACCAAGACAGTAGCACCAACAGCTACGCCTACAACCACCCACGGGAACGGCTCAGGGTCATCATCTGCAATGCACACTAATCATAAGTTGACGCTCGTCAAGTCGCACAATCATTGACTAAATCTACTAAACGTTTCAAAGAAAACAAAACGAAATTAGATTCAGCCACTCAGAAACGTTTGTTTGAGCAAATAGATATAACTTCACAAAACCCACATTTAATGTTGGCTGTAAGAAGGGAAGATATAAGCCAGACATATATACGTGATTGCAGATGCAGGACAGCTATTCATTGAGGTATTGAAGATTTGGAACGGATTAAAACTATAATGAATGGCCAAGGTTACGTGGTGTTGATTCCATGGTATGAGATGCGTTCTCTGCTGTCCAACACTCAATTGTTTACAGAATGTTTCCGGTTAGTGTAGGTCAAGCACAAGTTCTGCTTTGGGAAGTTACATGACAAAACAGTATTACCAACCATTATGTGCCGAAGGCTATATCTTCTAATCCCGGAGTCTTTAAACTGGCTGCGAGGCAAGCAAACATTCAGTGGGACCTCAATCAATTGACCTGACCTGTAAAGGGGACGACCAATAGACACATGATATTGATAGAAATGTCTTGTTTATACTCACCAGCAACAAGCAAAGTGTAGTTGAGAGTAGAACGCACTTCTTCTTCTGTCCCCGCGCCCCAGACAGAAGTACAGACGTACTGAGTGCCACTCTGGTTCCTAAGGACACTTGGGATGTGTAGATCAGCAGTGTCCGTGACGTCACGCCAGAAGATGGTGGCGGGCGGGTTGCCGTGCTGTGCTGTAAGATGGCTGCACTCACAGGTCAGGTCGCTGCCTTCTGACACGTGGTCTGGACACGTTGTGGTGAGTGTGGTTCCGGGTGTCTCTGCATAGGTAAACAGTGAATAACAAGCAGCCAACGCCTTATTAGTCAACACGGACTCAGCACAATGCTGATGCAGCTGAGGTTCGGGCTTCTCATGGAATCCATTGTTTCCGTAAAAAGTCAATCTGCGTCGAAGAAATACTTCGGTTTGGTTCATTACTTAAACTATTCATCTACATGAGAAACACCACGCACTAAAAACTAAAGTTGTACGTAACAATGACACACCATTCTGCCTTCTTACCGTTACTGAATGAACAACAGATCGAGACAATCTATGAATAGAAGAGTTTTCCAAATGAGTACACAAAACTAGTCCACTGTATGTGGTCTGCTTTTTACTGGAGGCCTAAATGTGATTCAATACGAGCTTACATCGATGCTATCATAAACATTGGACTTATCAGAACTAAAACACTGAAGGGGACAACGAGCTAAATAATTATGAAAACAAGATGTCAATAAGAAAGGTTGGTATTGTGGTCTGAAGCACCTGAATGTATCTTTTATAAATCGGCAGGTCTGATACAAGAATAGACGATGTTCGAAAATAGCTATTTTACGGTCTTAAAAAGTATTGTAAGGTAGGTAACTGCAGCAAACTCTCTCATTAAAAGAGAAAATGAAGCTGGCTAACAAAGTCAGTGAGCAAAAAACACACCTCATACAACAGAAAATGGAACAATTAACAGACGCACATGTTTCAAAAACAACACATCATGCAATATTGATATAACTTCTGTAACAGACAAACAAACAAACAAATAGTGACTTGAGGTTAAAGCGTGCCAAAAAGGACTAATTCCAGAGGCTTGATAATTTAAGAAGACCACAGAGGAACACAACGAACTTATCGTACTGATAGTGACAGAGTCTGCAAACTGAGGTCCACCCCCAGGCTGTATCTCCACGCGGAAGTAGTGAGTCATCTCTGAGGTGTTCAGCTGCATGATCATGTTACTGGTACCCCGCTGGTACTCCCGTCCATTGATGTCAGTGAATGAGGACGGATCGAGGTGCGTGGTCGTTCCCTGCACCATTTCGCCCGTCTGCAAAGAGATTCACAGTTTCACGTTGGCAGGGGTATTGCTAACGTTTTCTTGAGCTTGTCTTTACCTGGTTCGGGTTTTCTCCAAAATATTAATTTAATGCTATGTTTGGCTGTTCGTTTTGCTGTTCTTGCAGACTCTCAGAGTTGCCAACCATTTGACTTGTTGATGTGTTATAAGACTGGCCTGTACACGGTTATGAAGCTTACGTGACCTCGATTTGAAAGCTGACATAAATACGGATTGTGGAGAGTAAAAACGACTGGCGTCATCAAAATACCTTTAACAAGCCAAATACGGTTACAACAAAAGTAATCAAATACATTATTATCGAGCTTTGAATTAAAGGCAGGACAATAAAACATTACTGTTCAGCTTCCAAAAAAGGACAGATCCTCCAAGAACAAAATAATGACAAATATTACTGCATGATGAAATACTGCACCTACCGAGTTGTCGCACGAGTAAAACCACAAACAGCTAACGTTGTCACCAGACGAAACAAAGTCCGCACGTCCCGTCACCTTCAGGCTGCTGTCTACATCAACATGAATGTTTTCAGGGACCCCTGATTCTGCGATTACAAGAACCAAATATCAGTGTTAACACTCCATCACGGCAGTTTGCTTTTCACTTATCGTTTCTTCTCTTTACAAATTCCTCAACGCTGAGAATACTGAAAACGGCATCCCAGACGACAGTACTGTTTCCATACGCGAATTTAGCTGCCCTTGGAAAGTGGCTCGCTGTCACGATCGGGTGACAGAGACCAAGAAAGTGTCACTCAGTGGAGTGCCTGTTCTTGGTCGATTATGATAGAAAGCGCCTGTACGTGATATTGGGCTACAGCAGAGTTTGCTGACAGTGCTCAATCAGCACGGATGTTTTGTAGCGCACGAGTTTCACAGTGGGGGTTTTTGCTGTCACAGGGCTGACGGTTTTTCGCTGACAGCGCGCACGGGATTTTCAGGGATTAAGTTTCTCGTGTCTTTTTTCTGCTTGGGAGGCAGAATTGTGTATAGCTGGACTGGTTTTGTGACAAGGTCAGTCACGTGTTATTGGCTAGGTTGTCTGAGAGAGACACAAGCACGGGGCACTTGACACCCAGCGGCAGAAGGGGAAGGATCTAATACACAGTTTCTAGAGTATGATGGTTTTTCACCGAATATTGTATTCGGCACTCTAGGGGAGCTTCCACTAGTTTTTCCTGTCTCACTGCCAGTACTTTGCTGAGGACAAGTCGTCAACTTTCCTTCGTCGGCGATGGCTTTCGCATAAGGATTCGACAAGGGGTTCTGGAGGTTTTTGGTCACTGTTGACGAACAGAGGCTGTTCCAGGGAGGAGGCGGACTTTGCTTCCATTGAGAGTACAATCATAGGCTTTTGAGGTAATAAATCATTATTTAACGCTGTTGATGAGTCTGTGTTGTGGAATGAAATACTCTCTGTTGTTCTTTCCAGGTTAGCGCATAATTTACTCTCTGTGACGCTAAAATACTAATCTGTATATGGTTTTTGCAGATAGGGAGAGAAGGACGGAAAATGACTGTTTTGTTGTTGTAAAAAGTCCGTTTTGTGCAGGCCCACGTGCTCGATGAGATATTTAAAGATGACATGTTTAAAGGTGGTGGGTGAGGGGTAGCTGACATGTTTAGTGCACCGATGCTTTCTGTTTGCAGCCTTCGATCCGATTTGTTCGTTTCGTTTCGTTTCGTTACGTTCCTGTAACATCTGCACGGCTGACTTTGGCGGGACCTGTTGAAGCTACGCTAACCAGGAGACCGGCTAACCAGCGGACCGGCTAACCAGCGGACCGGCTAACCAGCGGACCGGCTAACCAGCGAACCGGCTAACCAGCGAACCGACTAACCAGCATACCGGCTAAGCAGCAGCAGCAGAGATAAAGCTAAGTGCACCATGTCGTACGCACCCCGTTGACCACCGTTGTCTTTTCGTATCTGTGATTTCATTGGAGTAGTGACAACGTGGGGTGTGTGACACCTGCACGAACTAGAGCTTTTCGAACAGAACATTCGCATTTAACTATATTTACACGGGTTCAGCGTGTTACTATAATTTTCTATATACTACTGGCATTTTGTCAGTGAACACTGGTTTTTTTACGTGTTGAGAACGTAAAAGGAACATATTTTGAGTGAAGGCTCGAGGGAGGTGGAGAGTTTATACATAAACAGGCGTCTGAAACTTATACTTTTGTTGACTCTATTTAATTGTATGACTGCGAGAGTGGATCGTGGTGTGGTTAGTTAATTAGTAGTAATTAACCGGTTCATAATCACCTTAAGTGATATATTGAAACGTGACACATGGGGGCCAAGCCGGGATTTACTCAGTTAATTTCCAACTGATAAAGACCCACCAATTAAGGATAACTAAGAGCAGATAATCTCGTCAGTGCTCGACTTATTTTCTGCTTGGTGCTACCCTTTTTTGTGTAGTTTTGATCATATACCACACCTTAAGCGATTCACATCTTGCAGGAAATGTAAATTGTAATTTGTGAGTTATTGTATGCGCTAACTGTGATTACTTCCCTTTCCTTTGTTTGTGAATCTTTGTTGTTGTACGTTCAGAGTTTTCCGTTGCAGAGAGCTGAGCGGGGTTAGCGGATTTGTTATTCGTTTTACTCAGTTTTCTCTACATTGTTGTTTCGTATTCTGTAACAGGTTACATTTCTACCGTCTTGTTTTACTTGGATTTTTCTCCATATTTTGACTTTGTTGGAATTTTGGGGGGGAAGGGTCCGAGGACTTCTGTCCTAACCAAGGCTGTGGGAGACACTCTGTTTCACCGCAAAAAGCAGCCGATAAAGTAGGCCACGGCTGTGGGAAACACTTTGTTTCACCGCAAAAAGCAGCCATAAAGTAGGCTACGCGTTTTGTTCTACACCGTTTGGATTTTTCTTCTGCATTTTCCGGTTGCTGGATTTTTGTATCCACCGCTTTCATCACCGCGTGTTCTAGCTATAGCTGCGTTAGACTTACTTTGGTAATAAAGCTTTGCTAAAACTAACCATGGCTACAGGGGGATCTCCTACGAAGAGATTAACTTTTGAGACTCCTGGTAGCGAGGAACAGACAGAGCGAGACGCACGCGTTAGAGCGCGTAGTTTGCTTAAGCGCAAGGAGTTAGAACGTAAGGAAGACATAGAGCGACAGACGAGAAAAGAAGAGCTTGACAGACAAGAACGACAGGCCGAACGTGAGAGACAGGAACGACAAGACGAACGTGACAGACAAGAACGGAAAGAGAAAAATGAACGTGACAGACAAGAAAGGGAACGACAGGCCGAACGACAGGCCGAACGTGACCGACAGGATAAGAAAGACGAGCTTGAGAGACAGGAACGACAGGCCGAACGACAGGCCGAACTTGACCGACAGGATAAGAAAGACGAGCTTGACAGACAAGAACGACAGGCCGAGCGTGACAGACAGGAACGGAAAGAGAAAGAGCAGGCGGATCGCGATCTCCAGCTAGAACTAGCTAGGCTACAGGCCGAGAAGGGTACGCTTACTCAGGCTAGCGCGCCGACATTTGTTGCCGACCGTACGAGACTGCCGACGTTCGACGATGACAAGGACGAGCTCGACGACTTTTTACGCCGGTTTGAGCGCATTGCATCTGACCAGAAGTGGGAAGAGGCCACGTGGGCTAGCCGCCTTAGCACCTGCTTAAAAGGACGCGCATTGCAGCTCTACAACGCTTTGGATGACGACGAGGCGAGAGACTATCAGGCACTAAAGAAGGCGTTACTCCAGCGCTTCAACCTGACTGCGGAAGCCTACAGACGACGTCTGCGTAACAGCAAGAGACTGAGCGGCGAGCTGAGCCATCAGTTTGTGGCACGCCTTAATCTCTACCTGCGGCGCTGGGTGGAGATGGCCGAAAAGGACTGGACCGTCAACGACCTTGCCGACCTCATTGTCATGGAGCAACTGATGTCCAGCCTGCGACCTGAGGTGGTGACCTTCGTGCAGGAGCACCAGCCAAAGACTACTCAGGAGGCAGCCGACTGGATCAGAGTACACGAGGACGCCCAAGCGATCTCCGGCAAATCTTCAGGCTCACGGCCGGGAAAATCGGGAAATTCGGGTTCTTCAGGACCCAAGGACGGGAAGGACGATCAGGGACACAAGGGATCAAGTTCCAGATCTGACATCCAGTGTTACTACTGCAACAAGCGGGGCCACGTGAAGAAGGACTGCCACAGGAGACAGGCTGACCAGAAGGGCGTACACTTTGTTGGCAGTGAGGAGCTAAGGGACGTCACGAGCTCATGCACAATTCCACAACTCTGCGTTCCGTGCTCCAGGAAACATTTCCAGCCCCACTGCAACGTCTACGTTAACGGAGTGAAGGGCGAAGGTCTGCGGGACACAGGAGCAGACATGATAGTGGTTCGGGCGAGTCTAGTTCCAGCTATGGCCTACACAGGAGACAGCATCAGAGTGAGAATGGCCGAGGCATCTCACGCTTACGACTTGAACACGGCAGTTATCAAGGTCGTAACACCGTTGTTCACGGGGACCATTGTGGCCGTCGTCATGGACGATCCTCCATGCGACCTGCTCATCGGAAACCGGGTTCAGTTTGTGGACGGCGTCACCAGGGAGGTTCCCGTTTATCGGTCTCCCGACGTCATTTCAGTGCTCACGCGGGCACAGGCGGAGCGAGAGGACAAACCTCTCAAACCCCTACCTGCTGCACGAGCTGCCCTGGGGAACGTGACCCCCGCGCTTCTCGCGAAGGCTCAGGCATCTGATCCGACATTAGCGACTCCTCGGGAGCACGCGAAGTCGGGGAAGGTGAAGCTGAGCGGGAAGCATGGGAGGTCAAAGTTCCTCAGGGACAAGAAGTTGCTCTACCGGGAGTTCAGCAACCAAGAAGGTGCATTCAAACAGGTTGTCGTGCCTCGCGAGTTTCGCGAGGGTGTCATGGCAACGGCACACGACTCGATTCTGGGAGGTCATCTTGGCACCAAGAAGACCACGGATCGTGTCTGGCGCCACTTTTACTGGCCAGGCATCTGCACGGATGTCCGACGTTTCTGCGCGTCCTGCGATAAGTGCCAGAAGGTGGTGGCCAAAGGAAGGGTGAGGAAGGTCCCCTTGGAGAAGATGCCGCTCATCGACGAACCCTTTCGTCGGGTGGCAGTGGACATCATCGGGCCCATCTTGCCTGCGTCTGAGGACGGAAACAGATACATTTTGACCATGGTGGACTACGCTACTCGATACCCAGAGGCGATCCCTCTGAAATCGATTGAAGCCACGCGAGTAGCTGAGGCTCTGGTTACTATGTGGTCCCGGCTGGGAATTCCATCAGAGGTACTCACCGACAGAGGCACGCAGTTCACGGGAGGAGTGATGGCGGAGGCAGCACGACTGCTATCACTGGAGCAGCACTTCACCACTCCTTACCATGCTCAGTGCAACGGACTGGTGGAAAGGTTCAATGGCACCTTGAAGACCATGCTGAGGAAACTAGCTCAGGAGAAACCACGCACGTGGGACAGGTACATCCCAGCATTGCTTTTCGCATACCGCGAGGTTCCTCAGGAGAGCTTGGGCTTTTCCCCATTTGAGTTGTTGTACGGCAGACAGGTACGCGGTCCCATGGCTATCCTGCGTCAGGCTTGGACGGACGAAGAAGCTGACGAGGAGGTGCAGACGACAGCGACCTACATCGTAGAACTCAGGAACAGGATTGAAGAGACCTGCAAACTGGCTCAAGAGAACCTGGGAAGAGCAGCACAGCGTTACGCGCGAGGATTCGACCGCAAGGCACGGCCGCGCAGCTTCAAGATTGGAGAACGGGTGTTGCTACTTTTACCTGTCAAACACAACAAGCTACAACTGCAGTGGCAAGGACCTTTTGAGGTGACAGCGAAAGTGGGCCAGAACGACTACAGGATCGTCATGAACGGGAAAGCACGCCTGTACCACGCCAACCTGCTGCGCGCCTACATAGAGAGGACTGCCTACGGGGAAAAGGACAAAGTGACAGAAGCAGTTGCTGTCGTGATGGACGAGACAACGGAAGAACAGGGAGGAGGACGTGTACCAGTTTGTCCGTTGGAGGCTAGTGAGGATCACACGGACGTGCACATCTCACCTGATCTTGGGGACGACCAGCAGGCGGACTTGCAAGAGATCCTGAAGGATGCAGCACGGGTCCTTACAAACATACCACTTCAGACGCATCTAGAGGAGTTTACCTTCGACTTGCTGGAGAAACAGCCAGTGAGGACGAAGCAGTATCCCATGCCTCATGCCCAGAAGGAGGTGGTCAGGAAGGAAATCGCCGACATGACGAAGTTGGGCGTCATCGAGCCAGCGAACTCCCCCTACAGTTCACCAATTGTGCTTGTGAAGAAGAAGGATGGACGCGTCAGGTTCTGTGTCGACTACCGGAAGCTGAACAAGATTACGGCGTTTGACGCGGAACCCATGCCTGATGTGGACTACCTCTTCAGTCACTTGGCCAAGGCCAAGTATTTTTCAAAGTTAGACCTCACCAAGGGATACTGGCAAATTCCAGTTGCTGAGGAAGATCGCCCAAAGACTGCATTTACCACTCCATTCGGCCAGTTCCAGTGGACAGTCATGCCTTTTGGTCTACAGAATGCAGGTGCCGTCTTCACTCGCATGATGAGGAAACTTTTGGAACCATTGAAGCGCGAGGACATCAGCAGTTTCATCGACGATGTGCTGATCGCGACAGAGACATGGACTGAACATCTCGACGCCCTGCGCGACGTGTTGGGAAGGTTGAGAGACGGAAATCTGGGAACTAAACCGTCCAAGTGCTACTTGGGATTTCGGGAATTGTCTTTTCTGGGTCATGTTGTCGGCGAGGGATTGCTCGTTCCAGAGGACGACAAGATCCAGAAGATTCGGGAGGCGGAGCCACCGCGCACGAAGAAAGAAGTCAGGTCTTTCCTGGGCCTAGCCAGCTTCTACAGACGCTTCATCCCGCACTTTGCCGAAATCGCTCTACCACTGACCAACCTTACCAAGAAACTACAACCGACCGTTGTAGTGTGGACTGAGGAATGCAGCTCCGCATTCAACACCCTGAAGAGGCGACTCACCAGTCAGCCTATTCTCCGACTACCAGACCTGAACAAGGACTTCGTACTGAGGACAGACGCTTCAGGGAAGGGACTTGGGGCAGTGTTGCTTCAGGAGACAGAGGGGTTTTTGCACCCTGTTTGCTTCGCCAGCCGTAAGCTGACCTCGGCCGAGGCAGCGTATGCAACGGTTGAACGCGAGTGTCTCGCCATTGTCTGGGGCATCCAGAAGTTCGAAGCGTACCTGTACGGACGACCTTTCTGTCTGGAGACGGACCATCAACCTCTGCAATATCTTCAGGTTGCAAGGTTGGCAAACGCCAGACTTATGCGCTGGGCGTTGATTCTCCAACCGTACCAATTCACGGTACGCGTCATTCCGGGCGCCAACAATGTTGGAGCTGACTTTCTCTCTCGGGCTGTAGAGGAGAACATGACTGTGAGCGAAACCGAGGTTTCGTCTTGAAGAGGGGAGGTGTGTCACGATCGGGTGACAGAGACCAAGAAAGTGTCACTCAGTGGAGTGCCTGTTCTTGGTCGATTATGATAGAAAGCGCCTGTACGTGATATTGGGCTACAGCAGAGTTTGCTGACAGTGCTCAATCAGCACGGATGTTTTGTAGCGCACGAGTTTCACAGTGGGGGTTTTTGCTGTCACAGGGCTGACGGTTTTTCGCTGACAGCGCGCACGGGATTTTCAGGGATTAAGTTTCTCGTGTCTTTTTTCTGCTTGGGAGGCAGAATTGTGTATAGCTGGACTGGTTTTGTGACAAGGTCAGTCACGTGTTATTGGCTAGGTTGTCTGAGAGAGACACAAGCACGGGGCACTTGACACCCAGCGGCAGAAGGGGAAGGATCTAATACACAGTTTCTAGAGTATGATGGTTTTTCACCGAATATTGTATTCGGCACTCTAGGGGAGCTTCCACTAGTTTTTCCTGTCTCACTGCCAGTACTTTGCTGAGGACAAGTCGTCAACTTTCCTTCGTCGGCGATGGCTTTCGCATAAGGATTCGACAAGGGGTTCTGGAGGTTTTTGGTCACTGTTGACGAACAGAGGCTGTTCCAGGGAGGAGGCGGACTTTGCTTCCATTGAGAGTACAATCATAGGCTTTTGAGGTAATAAATCATTATTTAACGCTGTTGATGAGTCTGTGTTGTGGAATGAAATACTCTCTGTTGTTCTTTCCAGGTTAGCGCATAATTTACTCTCTGTGACGCTAAAATACTAATCTGTATATGGTTTTTGCAGATAGGGAGAGAAGGACGGAAAATGACTGTTTTGTTGTTGTAAAAAGTCCGTTTTGTGCAGGCCCACGTGCTCGATGAGATATTTAAAGATGACATGTTTTAAGGTGGTGGGTGAGGGGTAGCTGACATGTTTAGTGCACCGATGCTTTCTGTTTGCAGCCTTCGATCCGATTCGTTCGTTTCGTTCGTTACGTTCCTGTAACATCTGCACGGCTGACTTTGGCGGGACCCGTTGAAGCTACGCTAACCAGGAGACCGGCTAACCAGGAGACCGGCTAACCAGCGGACCGGCTAACCAGCGGACCGGCTAACCAGCGAACCGGCTAACCAGCGAACCGACTAACCAGCATACCGGCTAAGCAGCAGCAGCAGAGATAAAGCTAAGTGCACCATGTCGTACGCACCCCGTTGACCACCGTTGTCTTTTCGTATCTGTGATTTCATTGGAGTAGTGACAACGTGGGGTGTGTGACACCTGCACGAACTAGAGCTTTTCGAACAGAACATTCGCATTTAACTATATTTACACGGGTTCAGCGTGTTACTATAATTTTCTATATACTACTGGCATTTTGTCAGTGAACACTGGTTTTTTTACGTGTTGAGAACGTAAAAGGAACATATTTTGAGTGAAGGCTCGAGGGAGGTGGAGAGTTTATACATAAACAGGCGTCTGAAACTTATACTTTTGTTGACTCTATTTAATTGTATGACTGCGAGAGTGGATCGTGGTGTGGTTAGTTAATTAGTAGTAATTAACCGGTTCATAATCACCTTAAGTGATATATTGAAACGTGACACTCGCTCAGGAGGCCTGTTAGTCTGAAACTAGAAGGACAGAGTTCTGAACATAGATGACAAAGACCCCGAAAAGAACAAACATTTCGCGGATGCAGACACAGAAAGACGTCATGAAGAATGCGATGCTTCAAAAGATACAGACTGTGACGATGACTGTGACGTCATTCACATATACCGAGACGTCATTCATAGTTGTTCGGTCACTTCCGTCAAAAAGTAGATCTCTCCACAATGGCTGCTCCTGTGTTTAGGTTTGTCAAGCTTGAGTACGCAAAACGTGTTTGTTCTCTCCTCTGTTGAAGCTGTGAGACATAAATGCTATTCCGACTTGGTCGTGTGACAGAGTGTTCTTCCACACTCGATTAGCTGATGTCTAACTCAGCCTCACGGCTTCGTTATTCAATCAACGTAATCTCGTGTGGAAGAAAACGTCTGTCACACAACCAAGTCGGACTAGCAGGTAATATCAAACGAAGCCATACACACGGTGAGGCTGAGACAGTTTGCTCTAAACTTGGCTGGATCACAGGTCAGTCATTAAACTTTGTGACAAAACAAGATTGCATCTAGTCTTTGCGTATTCAGATACAGTGTCACGCAAAACAAAATTATGTAAAATAACATCAAACGGCGTTACAATTGATTCTTTCTCACCTAGCCTCCGCATGGTATTGATCAGCCATTTTCGTTTCAGCGAGTTCATTCCTTTGGACTGCCCTTTCGTGCTATATAGTCATTGGCTCCGTATCATCACCCGTTTTCTGGGAAAACGAGTGGTACGATTCCCATAACCGGTACGGAACCAGTAACTCTCCCCTATTACAAGTCTAAACAGATATGTTGTAGTTACTATCATGGTTTATACGAAAATATAACTAATATGAAATTAAAGCCACTCCAATTCTCAATTTTGTCAAAGACATTTTCAAGAAATGGCAGTCGGAACTAGCTGTTGTGGTATGTGTGTGCGTGCGTGAGCGTGTGTGTGTGTGTGTGAGTGTGTGTGTGTGTGTGTGTGTGTGTGTGTGTGTGTGTGTGTGTGTGTGTGTGTGTGTGTGTGTGCTGTTATCAGTTTTGATAGGTTTGGGTAAGTGTTACCTGTACACTAAATTTCAGCACTGCTATCTGGACAACTTGCCAGCTAAGAGGGCTGAGATCGGTTCTTCAAAGGTAGAACAAATAGTATCAGCAAAGCTATACTTGGACAGTTCAATATTTCTACAATGATAGTTCATATTCAGTCGTCAAAACTTGAGAACCATATTGTTAAGCAGTATTGTAATTCAATCGAGTTTGCGTTTTAATGAAACAGATCCTGTGATTGGTCAGAATGCCCCAACTCATTAAAAATTACAGGTGACTAATTGTCGATAGTCACTCGCTAACAAAATCCATTAACAACCTGCTGGCAGAGGCGCATTGATACAGCCTCAACTAGTCTCGGTTAGCTTTGAGGGTCATTTTACAAGTAGGAAATATGAAGTACCAACGAAATACCGAGACCATAAGGTATGCGGAAGTGATGACGTCGGATACGTGACGTAAGTTGATGCATGAATTCTTTCGGACTACGTCTGTCAATTCCAAAGATCGCTTTTGTGATGAAAAGAAATTGTTTTGAGTTTGCTGTCCAGAAACCCGTCAATAAAGGAGTGAAAATGTATGTGAAAGAAAACAAAACAGGAGGAGAGTGATACGATAGGAATACAGATACATATTTCTTGGGACTTGACCCTTGCAGGTAGGTGGACTGAAAGTAGTGTGTGAACAGAACAGAACCAATTCTGTCTGTTTACCATCGCATGAAAGCAGGAAAGAGATCGTCGTCAGATTGAATTACAATAACATTAACACGCTTCCATTTGAAACTTCTCGGTCTTCATCGGGGATTGACGCCCTCCCAAAGTCTAATTGAAGCCCTCCGTCGCTTCGCTCCGTCGGGCTTCAATTACCTTTGGTCGGGCGTCAATCCCCGATGAAGACCTCGAAGTTTCAAATGGAAGCATGTTAATGTGTAATTATAGGCTTTTGTGACGCTTCCAGTTAATATCGTACTGCTGTAGTCCATTCCCCCTCTCTCTCTCTCTCTCTCTCTCTCTCTCTCTCTCTCTCTCTCTCTCTCTCTCTCTCTCTCTCTCTCTCTCTCTCTCTCTCTCTCTCTCTCTCTCTCTCTCTCTCTCTCTCTCTCTCTCTCTCTCTCTCTCTCTCTCTCTCTCTCTCTCTCTCTCTCTCTCTCTCACTGAAGGTACGGATCAGACAGGAAGCCTTCGTTTCGCCATTGCGTCTGACACAGGTCAGGGTGTGGTTGTCGCTCTGCATCAAGGTCAAGGTGCTCGCACTGTCGTTCTGGGACACCGTGACGTCATCATTATTTGCTGTACAGGTACCGTTACCATTGCATTCAGCAATCTTGGTCACCTGACCACTGTCACCTGTCAGTGTCCAGTTCATTTTGTGATTAGAGTTTACTCCGTCACACGTGATGTGTATCCATGGTTCTGTTTCCGACACGTACACCCGGCCCTCTGTACACTGTGGTAGAGTGTAGTCTGAAACACAGGATATATGTGCATCAGTCGACCTATACAATCACAGACCACAATACAGACAGATAGATTGAGAGAGAGAGAGAGAGAGAGAACTGGAGAGAAAGAAAGGGATACAGAGAGGGAGAAAAAGAGAGATATGGAGAGAGAGAAAGAGATACAGAGAAAAACAGAAAGACAGACACAGTGACATAAAATCATAGAGAAAGACAGACAGTGATAGGTATAGCATTAGACAGAGAAAACGAGAGATAAATAGAGAAAGAGAGAGAGAGACAGAGAGATATAAAGCCGAAGCTAACGAAATAATGCGTGTGTGTGTGTGTGTGTGTGTGTGTGTGTGTGTGTGTGTGTGTGTGTGTGTGTGTGTGTGTGTGTGTGAGTGTGTGTGTGTGAGTGTGTATATATGTGTGTGAGTGTTTGTGTGTGTGTGTGTGTTTGTGTGTGAAAGAGAGAAAGAGAGGGAAAGAGAGAGAAAGCGAGATAGAGAGAAAGAGAGAATGGAAGAGAGAGAGAAGAGAGAGAGAGAGAAAGAGACAGAGACAGAGACAGAGAGAGAGAGACAGAGATAGACACAGAGATAGACACATAGATAGAGACATACATTTAGCGACAAAGAGGCAGACAGAGACAACGCTTAAACAAACAACTGTGTTTACACTTTTTAAAGCACGTTTCCAGATCATCAAATTACAAAACTTACATCGTATGCTCAATTGGCATTGATCATTGGTTGCATTGTTGAGTTTGGAACACTTCACTACAGCTCCTTCTTTGTCTCTGTCGTGTCCGGCTGTCATGCGCAACAGTGAGAAAGTCTGGTTTCTCTCCACGCTAAAGTCATCGATGTTCACATCGCACTGAGGACAAGTTTCGTTCTCACAGTTACTACACACCGCCACTGTGTGTTCAGTCATGTTAGGGTAAGTAATGCTCCAGTACATTTCTTGTGAGAGCTCCATTCCCTCACATCGTATTCTCCTGTTGCTGTTTTCTTCATATAAGGCTACTTTGGTGTTGTTGCAAGCCGGCAACCGGTACGCTGCAAAAGATGCATGTGCAAAGCGTCAAAGTGTGGATATGATGACTCTTGTACACTGTTTCACACGTAAGAGTATAAACGCGTAAAAGATTGTAAACAAAATATGTGGTGGAAACGGAAGGTAAAATGTAGCTGTGTTTACTGATCGTATTTGATTGATCAAAAAGACAGATTATTACAAAGAATGTTGACTTGTTGGAATGGTGAAAATAATGTGAAAGTTCACAGGTCAATCTAAAACAATGTTTACCTGGAATCACTTTGATGCTGACAGAGACTAGAGTCTGATTGTCTTCAGAGGCAGAGCATTTGATGGTTGAGTTGTCGTTAGTAGCCACGTTGTTTACAAACTGTAAGATGGACACAGCCGTCGTTCTGTCCCCTGTTCTGGTTATGTTGTAGTCACTTGTATGGGTGTGACATAAGCAAGGCAGGTGGGAATTTGCTGCACACTTTGAGCAGTTTCCTATTGGGATTTCTGGTGTAGATGGTCGAGTGACGGACCAGTAGATGTCTTTATTCGGAGCTCCTTTACACGTGATGGGTGTTGGCTGGTCCTTCACTATCTCGATGCAGTTATTGGCGTGTTGACATCGGACTGGTGCTGCACACACACACACACACACACACACACACACACACACACACACACACATACACACACACACACACACACACACACACACACACACACGCACGCACACACACGCACGCACACACAAACACACACACACATACACACACACACACACACACACACACACACACACACACACGCACGCACACACAAACACACACACACACATACACACACACACAAACACACGCACACACACGCACACACACACACACACACACACATACACACACACACACACACACACACATACACACATCAGGGAAATATTGCTATTTTATCAACATGAGTAATACAAAGGGCAGACCACATGAAATATAAGAGTTATCTGCATTGTTTGTTGATACCATGTGTAACTGTACTGAATTTGGAAGAAATCAAGCTTGAACAGTGTATATGTCTCAGTTACTTCCTCTTCCAGGAGGAGTTCTTCTCTTCTTCTTTCAACAGCAGCAGCTTTTTAATTGAAATAGCGACAGGGTTCAACTTTCAGCTGTGACTGGTGGGCGTAGATTTGACCAATCTTACAAAACAACAGGCCTGCCACTACCTATATCCTCATTTGTTCGCAGATGTACACACAAATACATGACCGAATGAGTTGATGACATTTTTGTTATATCGTTGCATCTATTGTTTTAAATGTGGATCTCATCTAATCTACACTATTATTTCAATTCTACATTAATTTTTGTTTTCCTTTTCTTTGATTTATTAGCCCATTGCTCTGCAATTCGGGTCACTTCCTCTCAGTGAAAAGCAAGCAGCGAGAAGAGTTACGCTGCCCAAGTCTGTGTGTGTGTTATGGTGTAATCAGCTACCTACGCTTCTGGCAGAATGGTCGAGGTCTTTTTCTTGCCACTGTGATGACACGGGGTGGGACAAGGATACCGTCTCTGAGTCTAAACATAGAGTTGACCCTAGTTCGTCGCAGCCTGGATTCTAACCTCTGACTCGAGGATCACAAAGCCAGTTCTCCACCAACTGAGCTTCCAGGTATGCCTGTCTGTCTGTCTGTCGCTCTGTCTGTCTGTTTGTCTGTCTGTCTGTCTGTCGCTCTGTCTGTCTGTCTGTCTGTCTGCCTGTCGCTCTGTCTGTCGCTCTGTCTGTATGTCTGTCTGTCTGTCTGTATGTCTGTCTGTCTGTCGCTCTGTCTGTCTGTCTGTCTTTCTTTCTTTCTGTTTTTCTGACTGTCTATCTGTCTGTCCGTTCGATTGTCCATTTTTCTCTGTGTGTTTTACAAGAAGACTGCCTACACAAAATTGGACACACACACACACACACAGACACACAGACAGACACACACACACAGACACACACACACACACACACAGACACACAGATACAGACAGACAGACACACACACAGACACACACACACACACACACACACACGCACACACACGCACACACACACACACACGCACACACGACGCACGACGATACCAACTGTCGAAACTGTTAGCATAGACGTGTTTACCTTTAATGATATTGATTGTTGAGGTAACACAGGTTTTATTGTCTTCACTGGAGCACGTTATAGTCGAACGATTGTTGCCTGGCAGATTGTTTACAAAAAACAGTGTACTGATATCTCCATTTCTGGTTATGTTGTAGTCAGTGGAATTAGTGATACACGAACAAGCCCCGCCAGAATCACATTTTGAGCAGTCCCCTATCAGTGTGTTTTGTCTCCCTGTGGATGGACCGGTGACGTACCAGTAGATACCTTGCCCTTCAGGTAATCTGACGCACGTGATGTTGGGTGTCTCGTCTTCTACAAAGTTGAAAGTAGCATTCACGGAACATCTCATTTTAGTAGAGTCAACTGCAAACAACAGCAACGAACTGGGTTATTGCAACATAGTGATGTGAGAGAAATAAGGATCTACCAACAACAACAACAACAACAACAAACAAGTCGCGTAAGGCGAAAATACAATATTTAGTCAAGTAGCTGTCGAACTCACAGAATGAAACTGAACGCAATGCCATTTTTCAGCAAGACCGTATACTCGTAGCATCGTCAGTCCACCGCTCATGGCAAAGGCAGTGAAATTGACAAGAAGAGCGGGGTAGTAGTTGCGCTAAGAAGGATAGCACGCGTTTCTGTACCTCTCTTTGTTTTAACTTTCTGAGCGTGTTTTTAATCCAAACATATCATATCTATATGTTTTTGGAATCAGGAACCGACAAGGAATAAGATGAAAGTGTTTTTAAATTGATTTGGACAATTTAATTTTGATAATAATTTTTATATATTTAATTTTCAGAGCTTGTTTTTAATCCGAATATAACATATTTATATGTTTTTGGAATCAGCAAATGATGGAGAATAAGATAAACGTAAATTTGGATCGTTTTATAAATTTTTATTTTTTTTTACAATTTTCAGATTTTTAATGACCAAAGTCATTAATTAATTTTTAAGCCACCAAGCTGAAATGCAATACCGAAGTCCGGGCTTCGTCGAAGATTACTTGACCAAAATTTCAACCAATTTGGTTGAAAAATGAGGGCGTGACAGTGCCGCCTCAACTTTCACGAAAAGCCGGATATGACGTCATCAAAGACATTTATCAAAAAAATGAAAAAAAACGTTCGGGGATTTCATACCCAGGAACTCTCATGTCAAATTTCATAAAGATCGGTCCAGTAGTTTAGTCTGAATCGCTCTACACACACACACACACACACACACACACACACACACACACACACACACGCACAGACACACATACACCACGACCCTCGTTTCGATTCCCCCTCGATGTTAAAATATTTAGTCAAAACTTGACTAAATATAAAAACAAGTCGCGTAAGGCGAAAATACAATATTTAGTCAAGTAGCTGTCGAACTCACAGAATGAAACTGAACGCAATGCAACGCAGCAAGACCGTATACTCGTAGCATCGTCAGTCCACCGCGCACGGCAAAGGCAGTGAAATTGACAAGAAGAGCGGGGTAGTACTTGCGCTGAGAAGGATAGCACGCTTTTCTGTACCTCTCTTCGTTTTAACTTTCTGAGCGTGTTTTTAATCCAAACATATCATATCTATATGTTTTTGGAATCAGGAACCGACAAGGAATAAGATGAAGGTGTTTTTAAATTGATTTGGACAATTTAATTTTGATAATAATTTTTATATTTTTAATTTTCAGAGCTTGTTTTTAATCCAAATATAACATATTTATATATTTTTGGAATCAGAAAATGATAAAAAATAAGATGTACGTAAATTTGGATCGTTTTATAAAAAAAATAATTTTTTTACAATTTTCAGATTTTTAATGACCAAACTCACTCATTAGTTTTTAAGCCACCAAGCTGAAATGCAATACCAAACCCCGGCCTTCGTCGAAGATTACTTGACCAAAATTTCAACCAATTTGGTTGAAAAATGAGAGCGTGACAGTGCCGCCTCAACTTTCACGAAAAGCCGGATATGACGTCATCAAAAACATTTATTGAAAAAATGAAAAAAACGTATGGGGATTTCATACCCAGGAACTCTCATGTCAAATTTCATAAAGATCGGTCTAGTAGTTTAGTCTGAATCGCTCTACACACACACACAGACAGACAGACACACACACACACACACACACACACACACACATACACACATACACATACACACACACACCCACACATACACCACGACCCTCGTCTCGATTCCCCCCTCTACGTTAAAATATTTAGTCAAAACTTGACTAAATATAACAAGTCGCGTAAGGCGAAAATACAATATTTAGTCAAGTAGCTGTCGAACTCACAGAATGAAACTGAACGCAATGCAACGCAGCAAGACCGTATACTCGTAGACCACCGCTCACGGCATAGGCAGTGAAATTGACAAGAAGAGCGGAGTAGTAGTTGCGCTAAGAAGGATAGCACGCTTTTCTGTACCTCTCTTTGTTTTAACTTTCTGAGCGTGTTTTTAATCCAAACATATCATATCTATTTGTTTTTGGAATCAGGAACCGACAAGGAATAAGATGAAACTGTTTTTAAATTGATTTGGACACTTTAATTTTGATAATAATTTTTATATATTTAATTTTCAGAGCTTGTTTTTAATCCGAATATAACATATTTATATGTTTTTGGAATCAGCAAATGATGGAGAATAAGATAAACGTAAATTTGGATCGTTTTATAAATTTTTATTTTTTTTACAATTTTCAGATTTTTAATGACCAAAGTCATTAATTAATTTTTAAGCCACCAAGCTGAAATGCAATACCGAAGTCCGGGCTGCGTCGAAGATTACTTGACCAAAATTTCAACCAATTTGGTTGAAAAATGAGGGCGTGACAGTGCCGCCTCAACTTTCACGAAAAGCCGGATATGACGTCATCAAAGACATTTATCAATAAAATGAAAAAAACGTTCGGGGATTTCATACCCAGGAACTCTCATGTCAAATTTCATAAAGATCGGTCCAGTAGTTTAGTCTGAATCGCTCTACACACACACACACACACACACACACACACACACACACACACGCACAGACAGACAGACACACATACACCACGACCCTCGTCTCGATTCCCCCTCGATGTTAAATTATTTAGTCAAAACTTGACTAAATATAACAACAACAACAACAACAAAAACAACAACAACAACAAAAACAACGCATATGCATGCTACAGAAATAATACGAGATTATGCCTCTATGGGTATATACACAGACTAAATAAAAACTGTAAACTTACACGAACGTCAGGTGAATGTCTTGGAATACATTTACTTAGTAAATAAAGGCGAACAACTTACCAACACATAAAGACGGCAGGAGTATGCAGGCGATACTAAACATATTGTTCGAGCTGGAATGTTTTATCTTAAGAGCTTACACCAAGCTCAAGGAAGAAGTGCCCCACATCCACAACGCTAAGTCTCGGTCGTAGCACTGCTTGATGGTCTGGTGTCAGACACAGATTGAGTTCTACTTTGATAAACAAAGCGCTGGTGTCGAGTCACAAAATACTGTATACTCTTGTAAATCACCGACTACTCCGTTTAACGTCCGCTTCTTTGTTTCAATCAGTGGCCATACTGTTAAACACGCACTCTGCTTCTATGAATACAGACAACTTTGCTAAACACACGCTAGTTTGTTAAACACGGGTTCATCCTTTGAACTGACGATACTTTTTACAACATAGACTGTACTGTTGGATACACTGAAGTGTGTAAACACAATCTAGTCTGTTCAGCACAGACGTCTCATATTGCTCTGTTAAACACAAGTTACCCTGTAAAGCACAGTCTATACTGCTAAACACAAGTTGTATCACCAAACACAAACTATTAACTTCTTCCACACATTTAACAGCAGGTCTGCTCTTGTGTGAGTAATGAAACGCTTTCCACGTATACCAATATTGCTGTATGCACATTTTCTATACACACACTTCACCCGAAATACAAATTCCTCGTTTCATAAATGGAGATGACAAAAACAGGTCTTTGTCATCCACCTTTTTTTCACCACCAACCCGACCCATATTATGTTGAAACATGATCAGTGTGTGCCGGGTGTAATGTGAGGCCGTCCTCACAAAAACACCTTTAAGCGTCAGTCATGCGCGACCTACACATTGCATAACGCGGAGTTTTCCTTTGATATTTTTTTATTTTATTTTGTTATTTACGAGAATTTATATCGCGCACATATCTCACCACACAAGGCGACTGAAGGCGCATTTTACCTATTAATTGTTAAAAATACATGCACCGTCCTTCCTGTGAAGACGATGATGTAAACCGTCACATCACTTTTCAGACTTCACATAGCGTAGTCTTTGACCTCTTACCAGTGTATGCGTGCGCGCTCGCGCGTGTGTGGGCGTGCGTGCGTGCGTGCGTGAGTGTGTGTGTGTGTGCGCGTGTGTGTGTGTGTGTGTGTGTATGTGTGTGTGTGTGTGTGTGTGTGTGTGTGTGCGTGCGTGCGTGCGTGCGTGTGTGTGTGTATGCGTGTGTGTGTGTGTGTGTGTGTGTCTGTGTGTGTCTGTGCGTGTGTGCTGAAAAAAAAAGTATTGTATGCCTGAATGCTACGTTAATTTGAACATTTCCGACAAGTACTTAATACCAGTAAACATTTTGTGAAGTGCAGCGACCTTGAGAAATTACAAGGATAAAATACATAACCTGTTTGCACAAACAGAGACAGAAACAAGTCGCGTAAGGCGAAAATACAACATTTAGTCAAGTAGCTGTCGAACTCACAGAATGAAACTGAACGCAATGCCATTTTTCAGCAAGACCGTATAGTTGGGTCATATCCAAGGATTCCGTGACCGTTGAGAGCAAAGGTCCGTTTCTCGATGGATTTGACTTCTGTGAAGGTTAAATAAAAAATTTAGAATGGGTGTACCTCGCGAAAGTGTGGGCATAACTTTTGAGAGCCCCAAATTCAAAATGGCCACCAACGGCCAGTATGAAAATTAACTTTTTACTGGTTTGGCTTAGAATGCTGCAAAAACATGCTTTTTAGGATAGTTTGGCATGGGGAATTCATATTTGGTATTATTTATATGATTTGGCCTATTTTTGATGTCCAAAACCAAGATGGCCGCCAATTTTCATGTCCGAACGGTCACTTTTGCAAAGTCTTGAAAAGTCCTTCCTAGTAGGCTGTAATGTCCGTTTCTCAGTTGATTTGGCTTCCTTGAAGGTTAAATAATGTTTTTATCCTGGATGCCTTTTGCAAAAATGTAGACACGAAGGTACGAAAGCCCCAAATCCAAAATGGCTTCCAACGACCATTATGAAAATGAACATTTTACTATCTAGTTGATGGAGCATACACCGATTAGGTCTGTGTCTAGTATACAAAAGATTCAAAGGATCTGGGATGTCAGACACACTGGTGACAGCAGGGGTGATAGTGGATGGGTCTGTGGATCAAGCACTGCGAGGAAAACATTACAGGCGTGGCGTGCGCTGCATCATGCTATGGAGAGAGGCTCTCATCCACCTACGATTGAAAGATATTCTTGAGCATGAGGAACTATCAGAAGCCGTCAAGGAGAAGCTGGACATTGTGCGCAATGCTCTCACCGAGACACAGGAGGCTATACACGAAGCCCATGGTGACCTAGAGGAGGATGACAACATAAAGGACATGATCAAAAGTGTGTATGAAAAACCTGGCACAGACATGGGAGACTTTTGGATCTCATTCATGGAGATGACAGACCCTCTTGCACAAAATCTGGATGCATGCCACGCAAGAAATGGACCAGAGTATGTTTCATCAACTTACAACATGTTGAAAGGGCTCATGGCTTACAACAATCATGACTACGGAAGGTGGCTGCCAGATTATTGGGCAATGTTGTCTTCTCTAGCAGATGAGCAAAAGACATTCTTCAATGCGCACTTTGCCCAGTCCATGACAGGACTACCTTATTCCTGCCAGCCACTTGATTTGTGGATTGAGACCACCATGAATTTGAACTCGAAGCTTAAGCAAGACTGGCTTCAGCTTCTACAAAACGAGAAGCACCTGTTCTCAACAATCCGAAATGTTAACAACGTGGCCAGGGTGAAAGCTGCCGTTCAGCAGAACCTCAAATGCGAGCGTCGCCACAGAAAACATGTTGAGTGCCAGCCAGCAAGGATGAAAAAGGACGAACAAGCAATTCAGGACCTGCAGGGCTGCATGACAGAGTTCAACGCTCAGCCGTTTGACACCTCATCACCTGCACTGAGGTCACTGCAGTCTGGCCTGGTTGCTTCTCCAGAACTTGTTCAAGACCTCAATACTGCATTTGCAGACGGACAAGATCAAGTTGAAACCCTCCTGAATGACAGGGTATTCACCAAGACAAAGCTTCTCACTGCTACCATCCACAAGAATAAAAGGCAGACATTCGCCAGCGAGCGGATTTGTGCATCAGTTGGTGCGTCTACAAAGGTGGCTCAGATGGAAAAGTCGGGACTTGCGGCCCTGGTGGACCTCGTGGATGGTTTAGGCATGTTCCAACTTGAGCAAGTACTTGAGGGGAGGGTGACCGAGGAATGCTTGTCTCTGTACAACGTAGATGGATCCTTCCGCAAGACTATGAAGAGCAAAATGTTGGAGCTGTTCAACAAAGATCCAGTTGCTCAAAAACCACAGACCTACATCAGCATTGTTGACATGGGGATGATCTGGCGGTTAGCCACTCCTACACCTGATGACCGAGAGGCTAGGAAGCGTGATGGTTCGCACTACAGCTGGAATGACTATCTGCATAAGATATGCGCGATCATCTTCTCACGCCATGCTAATGCAAGCCCCTACATCATCCTGATCAATGACAAATATGACCTTCCCTTCAGCATCAAGGACGATGAACATGATCGACGGGCTGCAAAGCATGGACATATTCCAAATGTGTTCCCTAAGCCCGAAGACACTTTCCCAGGTGCTGCTGAATTCAACCAATTCATGGTCAGATCAGGAAACAAGGTCAGATTGCAGAAGCTCGTGAAGAAAAAGTTGGAAGCAGAAGTTGCTCGGGTGGGGTGTGAGGTCATATACTGTGAGGGTGAAACAGCAGTGAACCTGTCCACTGGGGTGGCAAATGGGGACTATGTCTTTAGACATCCAGAGGCTGATACAATGCTGCTCTCTGCCTATGCCAAGCTCAGGACAGGAAACTACAGGGGGACAGTTGTACTTGACAGCAAGGACACTGACGTATATGTTCAAGCAGCATATCTCTCACAACAACTTCCTGGTGATCTGCTGATTAAACGCAAAGATGCCTTTATCAACTGCAGTGACATGCTGTCCAACGAAGTCTCACAGATCATCATACCTCTCCATGTGATCACTGGAAGTGATCATACCTCAGGATTCTATGGCCATGGGAAGAAGACTGTGATGGAGACGGCGATGACTAATCCTGAGGCAAGGGAACTCCTGGAACGAGTCGGCGAAAGCCCCGACTTAGAGAACAGTGTAAAAGCTGACATGAAGTCCTTTGTTCTCTCCAGCATCTATGGTGAAAGTGCAGATGCTACCTGCGGGCAGGCCAGAGCTTCCAAGTGGCACAAGATGAAGAGGAAAAGTACATTCCACCTCCCACGCGATGACGACTCCTTGAATCTCCATGTGGAGAGGACAAATTATATCACATATTGCCAACTTCATTACAACCTGTTTGACCATCCATCCCCAATTGGGCACGGCTGGGAACTTGTGGATGGGAAGTGCCGACCAGTACGCTACACCCAACCCCCATTGCCCCAACAGCTCACACTTCGCGATTATTCGGATGAAAGTGGAAGTGATGATGAGAGGAGCGAGCCTGGAGATTCAACAGATACAGAAGATGTGTAGAGACCCCACTAGACACAGACCTAATCGGTGTATGCTCCATCAACTAGATAGTAAAATGTTCATTTTCATAATGGTCGTTGGAAGCCATTTTGGATTTGGGGCTTTCGTACCTTCGTGTCTACATTTTTGCAAAAGGCATCCAGGATAAAAACATTATTTAACCTTCAAGGAAGCCAAATCAACTGAGAAACGGACATTACAGCCTACTAGGAAGGACCTTTCAAGACTTTGCAAAAGTGACCGTTCGGACATGAAAATTGGCGGCCATCTTGGTTTTGGACATCAAAAATAGGCCAAATCATATAAATAATACCAAATATGAATTCCCCATGCCAAACTATCCTAGAAAACATGTTTTGTGCAGCATTCTAAGCCAAACCAGTAAAAAGTTAATTTTCATACTGGCCGTTGGTGGCCATTTTGAATTTGGGGCTCTCAAAAGTTATGCCCACACTTTCGCGAGGGACACCCATTCTAAATTTTGTATTTAACCTTCACAGAAGTAAAATCCATCGAGAAACGGACCTTTGCTCTCAACGGTCACGGAATCCTTGGATATAACCCAACTAGTATACTCGTAGCATCGTCAGTCCACCGCTCATGGCAAAGGCAGTGACATTGACAAGAAGAGCGGGGTAGTAGTTGCGCTAAGAAGGATAGCACGCTTTTCTGTACCTCTCTTTGTTTTAACTTTCTGAGCGTGTTTTTAATCCAAACATATCATATCTATATGTTTTTGGAATCAGGAACCGACAAGGAATAAGATGAAAGTGTTTTTAAATTGATTTCGACAATTTAATTTTGATAATAATTTTTATATATTTAATTTTCAGAGCTTGTTTTAATCCAAATATAACATATTTATATGTTTTTGGAATCAGAAAATGATGGAGAATAAGATGAACGTAAATTTGGATCGTTTTATAAATTTTTATTTTTTTTTTACAATTTTCAGATTTTTAATGACCAAAGTCATCAAATACTTTTTAAGCCACCAAGCTGAAATGCAATACCGAAGTCCGGGCTTCGTCGAAGATTACTTGACAAAAATTTCAACCAATTTGGTTGAAAAATGAGGGCGTGACAGTGCCGCCTCAACTTTCACGAAAAGCCGGATATGACGTCATCAAAGACGTTTATAAAAAAAATGAAAAAAACGTCGGGGATTTCATAACCAGGAACTCTCATGTCAAATTTCATAAAGATCGGTCCAGTAGTTTAGTCTGAATCGCTCTACACACAGACACACACACACACGCACGCACGCACATACACCACGACCCTCATCTCGATTCCCCCCTCTACGTTAAAACATTTAGTCAAAACTTGACTAAATGTAAAAAAGGTGTGGTTGGCAGAAAAGAAAGATGAACCACCCTTTTCAAAATACATCCATTGACATCCAGTCACGCGCGGCCTATGCACAGATTTGGCTTTGTTGTGTCATTTTCCTGGTACCGCTTCGGTTACCATTGTGGTGGTAACTTCGTTCTTGTTTATGTCGACGGGCGGAGTGGCCTAGTGGATACGACATCGGCTTCCTAATCGGTAGGTCGTGAGTTCTTCTTCTTCTTCTTCGTTCATGGGCTGAAACTTCCATGTTCGCTCATGGTTTTGCATGCGTGGGTTTGTACGTGTATGACCGTTTTTACCCCGCCATTCAGGCAGAATACGCCGATTTCGGGGGTAGTGAGTTCAAATTCCGGTCGCGGCCGCCTGGTGGGTTAATTGTGGAGATCATCTTATGTGCAGACCTACTAGTGCCTTTTACCCCTTAGTGTGTACACGCATGCACTAGATCAAGTGCGCACGGAAAATATCCTGTAATCCGTTGTTTTGTTTTGTTTTTTAAGATGGTAAACTGATTTTATTGTTGCACTGAGAGGACCTGTTGTAAACTTGCCTTTTTTTGGTTAAAAACGATGATGGCAAACTTGGTGGGGTTAATAATGGTTTTGTAAAATATGTTGGAGGTAAATGTAATGGCGTTAAAGATGGTGCTGTTACGTGGTATGTATGATCCACACAAAATGATCAAGTGTGATTTTCGCAGAGACTGTTTTCGTATTTGGCCCAGATTACAGCAGCTCTTAGAACTACTCTCCTCCTACATGGACGCAACGTCGCAAATGCCTGAGCCAATCCGAAAAGGCCTTAGGATAGCCTTCTTTGGGGTTGCTTTTGAGCTCTGATTTCGAAGCTTTTTCGAGGTCCGGGATGCAGTGAAACCTCTTGGCATACATTCTGATTTCCAAAGAGCAACCAACCAGAATCACAGGAGTGGGGCAAAAATGGGATAATTTGGACTTCTAGGAAGTGAGTAACAGCCGTTATTTTGTGAAGACTGGCTTTTTCATGGAAGAGAAGGACGTTCTGAGTTCCGGCATTTTGGTGTTTGAGTAATTATAGGTAATGTGTGTATAAAACAAAATTATGCTTGTTGCATTCAAACAATACAGTTGTATTGAATTGAATTCTGCATATTGTTTTCCAATAGCAGGGCTGTTAGCAGACGTTGATGTTGATTATTTACCCGAAAGATAGCAATCGTGAGGGCTAAAATCGGGTTAGTTTGACTACTGCTCAATTTCAAACCTCGTACTGTTGAGTCGATCACCAAAATTGGCAACTTTATTTGAAATAGCACATCAATCAGACCATTTGACCTATACAATTATCACGTTGTGAAGGGTCATGCATAGGCTGAAGTTTATGTCCTCAAATATGAAGTGATTAGGTCAACAGATGTATAAATAATTATTATTAACGTTTTTGTGGGTTGCACTTTTTTTTAGGGTCACCCATTACTTCTTATGATCAGTGACCTGATAAATTTATAAAAGCGGCTTGATCATTTTGTTTGGATCATACCTCGTATATGTGGTAAAGGTGATGGAAGTAAAAGTGTTCTTGGCTATGATGGTTTTGTTTAAGATGGTGGTAGCAAGAGAACTGCTGTTAAAACTGATGGTGGTGAAGTTGATCTTGTCAAAAGTGATGGTCTTACATTGTTTTTATCATTAATGGTGGTGGTGGTGAACATGTTGGTGGTTTTAAAGCTGCATTGTATTGTCAATACTGGTGGTGGTAAAGCTAAGCGGGTTTTGTCAATACTGGTGGTGGTAAAGGTAGAATTAGTTCTGGAGGTAGTGTGGGAAACACGGCACAGGTGTTGTCAATGTTGTTTGTAGAAGCATTAAAAGATGATATGGTGGTAATATAGAGGTAATGTGGTGGTAATATGGTGGTAATAGTGTGGTACATATGGCACATGTGAATATCTTAGTGCTAGAGACGGTTCTGTCAAAAGTGCTGTCAAATGTAGATGATTGTAAAGATGTTGGTAGCAGTAGGTGGTGTGTGAGCGCATGCGTGTTTGCCCGTCCGTCAGTCTGTCTGTCTATTTCTATTATTATTTATTTAGTGTTTATGTGTGTGTCCTTGGATGTGTGCGAATATGTTTCTGTGAGTGTCTGAATTGTTCTGCCTTCGTTCTGCATGCTTGAATTTTCCTCTTAACAGGATTGAGTTTCACGACAGAGCGGGTTTCACGTCATCAGAACATGATCTGAGCAGGAAAGTGGCCTGAAAGCGGGGCGTGAACCTGACAGCCAAAGGTAAACAGATCTGCACACAACTTGACTGAAAACAGCGGCTGACGAAAGCCAATCTTTCCTGTACATGCAGCCTGTTGAGTATGACACGAATAGGCCATTGATCGCGTGCTGTGTCCTACTTTGTGTGTGTTTTCTTTACGTTTGAAACTTCTTTGTTTAATGAACACACTTGTAACATGATTTTGTGTTCTGCCTTCACATAAGCTAAGCTCCTGTCTGAGTACTTTCAACACATAGAAATGCATGCAACTTTGTGTAATGATTTTGTTTTGTGAAATAAATACTAGTGCAACGTTTTCTTCCACTCAGTGCCTTCAAAACAGCATTTTTTTTCAAAACAACATTCTCTCTTTCTCTCTCTTCCTCCCCTCTCTCTCTATGTATCTATATATATATACGACTTGTGTCTGTGTGTCTGTGTATCTGTGTATCTGTGTATTTGTGTATTCGCCATGCACGGCCAAAGTTCTCGATGGATCTGCTTCAAATTTGGTGAGCTTATTTAGAGAGACCCCGGACACAACCTCATCGATGAGATATTTCAACATGTGCTCTCAGCGCGCAGCGCTGAACCGATTTTGGTTCCACCTCAGCTATTTTGGTTCCACCTCAGCTACCCGGGCCCCCATACCGACACACCAAAGCCAAAGTTCTCGGTGGATCTTTTTCAAATTTGGACACCGTATTCAGCTACACCCCGGACACAATATCATCGATGAGATATTTCAACACGTGCTCTCAGCGCGCAGCGCTGAATCGATTTTGGTTTTTGTGTTCATTTCACCATTATAAGTAACTCTTCCTTATCTTCTCATATTCTCCAGGTTTTCAGCGTTTACCTCCCTTCCTTCGTAATGGTGCACTATAGTGTGAGTGGAGCGTCTTCGGATATTCCCGGCGTTCTGTTACTGTTACTATTTTTAGAAGGTCAACGCAGTGTCCAGAACGTAAATTGGACCCGTAAATTATCCTCACTGTAAAAGTGCAAAGGTCGAATCAATTTATAGCCACGCGAAAAATACACTGTCATCTATCTCTCTATAGATACGGCTTCTCTGTGTTTTTGTGTGTGTGTGTGTGTGTGTCTCTATGTGAGCAACACCTGGGGATTGTTCAGTTCTGTTTGTGATGTGGTCTGGCGGCTTTTGTGTATTTGTATGTCGAAAGCGGACAAACACTCAAGTCCTTAATGGCTCAAAACCGTAGGACTTTTAATATTAATTTTAACGTAAATTTATGTACTGGCCTTCCTTTTAGAAGCCATAACTTGCTCAGTCCTGTTTGAGTGGAGTTCGCCTCCAAAGGTGATTAACACGGTTACATTCGTCGACAAGGATGGGACTCGATATGGTCAGGAATGGCATTATGGCCACTGAATCATTTTCGTGCTGTTCCCATTCCACGAATCTGGGAGGGACCTAAGCTTGGCGGGTCCATTGTTCGGACCCGGCGAAGCCGGCGTACGGCTCTAAGTACTTCTTCCCGGCGAAGCCGGCTACCCGGCGAAGCGGGTATTCATTCTAGTAGTACATATGTATCTAAAATGACTGGCAGTAATACACAAATAGGGTAAATGTCAAGACTCATATGCCATTATTCCAAATTCAACATTACTCGCTTTCGTCGCATTTTACATCTTTTTATTTGTATGCACATGATGTTTCAAGTTATAGACACACATGCGTGTTGTGTAATACTTGCTGTATACAAAACATGAATGCTGAGGCGTTACTAACCATTCAGTCAAGCGATTGCTCTGATATACGCCAGCTTCTCTATAACTTTATTTATTAAACAAGGTGAGAGAGAGAGAGAGAGAGAGAGAGAGAGAGAGAGAGAGAGAGAGAGAGAGAGAGAGAGAGGGAGGGAGGGAGGGAGAGAGAGAGAGAGATAGAGAGAGAGAGAGAGAGAGAGAGAGAGAGAGAGGAAGGAGAAAAGAGAGATAAACAGAGAGACAAGACAAGACAAGACAAGACAAGACAAGACAAGACAAATTGTTTATTAACCTTCGCCGGACGCCGTGGGTCTGTGTGGACCCTGAAGGGTGTTTAATTGCAAATATCTCTTAAACCAGTTGGACTTTTTTAATGGGCTTCTAAGAATGCCTCAGACACCTAAAAAAGCTTTTATGTCCTAAAATATCATTCAATTTCCGCGAGAAGTAATTAAAAAAACAAAGGTCAAATTTAGACTACACACGGAAGACATCGTGGGGCCGTGCGGACCCATGTTTCTCAAACTGAAGGAACTTACATAAAAACTAGGGAGAGAAGTCACAAACCTTCAGGTATTGGCTCTAAACATCATTTTCTACGATCTGTTTAATTTTGGAGTTAATAAGCAAGTCGCGTGGATCGAAATAATACATAACAATGTGGGTCCACACGGCCCCACGACGTTTACAGAAGGGTATTCACGTTTTTCCATTTTGAGAAGCTTTACTCCGCACGGTAATAATTGAATTAATTTAATTACTTCTCCCGGAAATTTAGCCACGGCATCTACGGAAGGGGATGCCCGTTTTTGTGCTTCTTTGGAAAGCATTCGTCTACGGAAGGGTATGCATATTTTTCCTTCTTTGAGAAGCATGGGTCCGCACGGCCCCACGATGTCTTCCGTGTGTAGTCGATAACTCGGGCGAAGGTTAACGAGGGTAATGGAATAAGCAAACAGATGCTTTTTTACATCCAGTCCTCGCCCATGAGAGGGTCTAATCTAATGATAATACGTTTTAAAAATGTTAGAATATCAATCAAAGAAGTAATAAAAACAAACAAAAGAACAAGCAAACAATTAACAAACTAAACAAACAAAAAAAACAAAATTATACATACAAACGAACATTACCTATCATTGTCAAGGGCATAATAAACAAAGTTTCAAGCAAGCAAAAACGCGTACAATGTCAAGGGAAGACAACATCCTTGAACTGATGAATCAAATAAACAACTCCGTTGCAAGTACAAACAATGTAGCATCGTTACACAAGTCATGTCATTAAATGAATGGTGTACACTTATCGACTCAAACGTGTGAAATGTAAAATCAAACAAGGCATCAGAAATATAAATATGTTCAGGCAAAGTGAGAACGAAATGTGTCATGAATAAGGAATTACAAATATCTGTTTTTAAAAGTCTTTTCATGCATTGACGGAATGTCTGAGAACACTTGGAAGTGAATTCTAAAGAGTAGTTCCCGAAAAGATTAGGCTGCACTTAAAACAATCGACACGAGGAAGGGGAGCATACTTTTTTGTTGGGTCTCTCAAATTCTGAGAAGTGAATTGAGAAGAACGAGGTGCAGGTGCTCTTTCAATTATGAGTTTATGCATCATAACGCCTTTATTGTACATGAATCTTGATTTAAGAGGAAGGATGATTAAAAGTTGATAGTTTTCGTTGCAAACCGAGACTTGTAATAAAATAAAGTTGATTGCTCTTTTATGTAAACTTAATAAAGATTTCAGAGTGTTTGCACTCGCACAATCCCATAACGTTGATGCATAATCAATGACTGATTGAATGTGAGCGTTAAAGAAAAGTTGCCTGCCATGCCTGTTTAAGAAGTGTTTTATTCTGGACAACAAGTAGCGTCTCTTGGAAAGTACTTTACATACTTCTATAACGTGATCAGTCCATGATAAATCGTTGACAAGAATAACACCTGGAACTTTGTGGTTAGGAACTTCTTCAAGAATGTGATTATCAATCCTTAAAGGTGGAAGTTTAGATTTTAAGTTTTGGCATTTTTGTCTGGTGGTGATAAGCATGCTGTTTGTTCTGTTTGGATTAAGAGCCATGTGATTTAACTCGGTCCACGTTAAAAGCTCGTTAAGTTGTTTTGACAATACCTTCACATTTGAGTGGGAAGTGTGAATAGTGGTGTCATTAGCTACAAGTTTACATTTACTGCGTATGTGTAACGTAAGGTCATTAATGTAAATGGTAAAGATAAGAGGGCCGAGTACAGATCCATGAGGAATGCCGTAACCTACCGACTGCATGCTCGACATAGGGTTGTGGGCGTACACAGCTTATACTTGATCAGAGAGAAAAATACTGGATTAACAATATTGTATCATTTCTAAAGCCGTACAGTGCGAGTTTCATAAGAAGTAGGTCATGGTGAATGACATCAAATGCTTAAGTAAATTCAACTAAGAGAGCGGCACATAATTTATCTTCGACGGTCTTGCTCAACTACTGATCAACTAGACTAACACGTGCTGTGTGGCATGAGTGGTGAGTTCTGAACTCCGACTGATTTGGGTGAATTAAAGCATTTTTGTTGAAATGTGACAAAATAAACTTATTGATATGTTGTTCCAACAGCTTTGATAAATCTGATAAAGTAGATATTGGCCTGTAATTGAAAATGGCATTACTTTAGCCTGCTTTAACACAACTGGAAAATAACACGTGTCAATACAGAGATTATAAAGGTAGGTTACATAATTAGCAAGTGCAGGGGCTGCTAATTTAAGAATCTTCCCGTCCAGACCGTCAACTCCACTGGTTCCTGTTTGCTTGAGGTGCATGAGTAAATTATATACTTTTGTAAAAGTAATAAATGGAATGTTTAATCGCGACATTATATTTTTGGATTCACAAAAATCTGTCCGAATCTTCAAATCATTTAAATGAGTTTTATCTTCGGGAACGGCTTTCTCAGCTATGTTAGAATATGTTTATTCAGTTCCTCGGAGGATATGTCTTTGACTACAGAACATTTGGATGTTGATTGTTCATTTTTAACTCATTAATTGCCTTCCACATTGACTTAGAATTTAGTTTAGATGATGTAAGTTCCTAAAATATATTTTTTTTGTCATCGCTTCATAGATGTAACTTTGTTTCTCTGATATCTATTCTCTTTTTCCAGCCCTCTTTTTTTAAAGATCGCGATAATCAGCTGCCTCTTTCAACTCTTAATCAAACCATGTTGGTTTTAATTTATTCTTAACCCTCTGGGTTTTTAACGGAGTGTGTTTGTCATAAACCTTTAAAATAAGCATCATGTCAATATGCAAAAGCTTCATCCGGATCTGTCAAATTATAAACATTTTCAAGTTGGGAGTGCAAAAAATCCTCAACAAAATATCCTCATTAAATTTTGAAAAACGAACGATATGTTATTATTTTATGACCAGCGTCAGGGACTTTCACTCCTGTGGGTAAGGCGTGTAAAAGTTATTGATTCACTGATAAAGAGTAAACATCCAGTTTGTGTATGTGTGCGTGTGTGTGTGCATCTCTGAGTAAAATAACATAACCCGGGATTTTGAGCTCAGAGTCTGCTACTTTACTCGACAGCCTAGACTCTGACAATACAAACATATGAAAAGGTTTACCAGAGTTATACAGAATTGACGAGATGTCTGCTAACTTATTAATGGCATGCTTTATGTTTAGGTGTCCAACTCGCGCCGATCACATGCCTCTTTTGTAGGCCATGCACTGCGACAGTTCATCATACAATGTGGTTAATCACTCAGTAAGACAAATACTTAAATATACAAAAGAAGAAATGCACAAGAAAATCTGAAAAAATGAAAAAATAATGACACCGTTTATATAATGGTATTTAAAAAAAACGCAACTAAAAACGAAGTACTTAGTAAGGTAAATACGTCAGTAGGCACGTCAAACTGAAGATAGCAACAGATATATTTCTCTTCGTCCAGGCACTCAGTCTATGATGAGGTGAAAGAGAAAGAAGCGCAATTTATTGACTTGTCCTGGTGGCACCAATTTCAGAGTACTCTGATGTCAAGCCTACATCAGACCGGCGCAGACTTTCATATGATGTTCCTGAAACAGAACGATACAATGCACATGTTAGTGTAAACAATTGGTTACATAATAATGTATGCACATAACTATCTAACATATGCTATTATAACACGGACATGTGCATGTCAGATGCACGTCCGATTTAAAAGGGAAACATTATTGTTTGAGTAAGACATGAAGTTGTTCGTGTTTGTCTTATACTAGGAGACATATTGATGGTGAGACGTACAATGAAAAACGTAGATGAAGACATTACAGAGAGACCGGTAAAGAAACACAGACTGACAGATACAAACAACAAGGAATACGGAGAGATGGGTATACACACTGTCAAACAAAACCAACTGCTAAAACACACGCAGACTGTAGGCAGACAGTCTGATGTGAACAAAACGGAAGTTTACACTCTGTGACATATACTCTTCAAAAAGGTAAAGGACCACTTTTTCAAACGCATGCCATACAAACATGACAGAATTGAATGATTGAATTTTCCTGTATTGCTTTATTGAAGAACTGAGGACTGTCTTCAAAACATGTCGTGTTACACATATCAGCGATAAGAACCCTAGAGGTTGATACTCTAGACAACCCTATATTTTCAAATTCACAACAGTAGTGTTTCTTACAACGAAGAAGTGAACAATCTTATCCCGTTAGCGATCACTAGTTAAGCTGCCCACTATAACACGTACTTAAGATGATCCCTCCTGTACCATCACGGAGCCCCCATCAAACGAATTTGTTTAAGACAGTGCCATCTGCAAAACGATCTCTACGACGCATCCAAACTCTGATGCGTTCATCAGCAGGATACAAGATAAGGTAGGCCCCATCTGTAAACAAGAGCTGAGGCCTACGATGACGTTACCACCTCGCATGTTGAGTGCACCAGGCTCGGTCGGCAGCTCGATTGTTGGCAGTCAATGTTGTTTTGCAGATCGGGCGTCTTTCACTAAAGTTGAAAGAGTGTAAGTAGTTTATAAGAGTTTGATCACATACACCAGTTATGGTGGCAGCTCATGGTCGATGCCTGCTGACTTTTCAGTGACCTTTCTTTGCTGCATGACCTTCATTTGGATTAGACGATCCTTCATGGTTGTGGGGACTGTAGGCCGACCATAACATTGTCGTAGCTGCACACTGTCAATTACTTGAAGCCATTCCTTCAGTCCAATGACGTTGACATGAGACATTGGAACACTCTGAACTACTTGCCTTGTAGGAACATATTGTAGCCATCAAACTGCCCTCGCCTAATCCAAGTCGCTCCGTTTTTGTGGTTGAGGCATGTTATTGCATTGCATTATTTTGTCAGTGTGTCATTTTACAAAGACAAGTTATTGAGCACATTTTGCGACTAGCACCCTGGTGTTGCACACGCATCACGGTTTTTGTTTTGCCCTGACATGTCTTTGCACTGATTTCATCAGACTTTGAAAACTGCCCACTTTTTAAAGAAAACATCACGTTCGTTTCCGCATGTTGAGCATGACACAGTAACGCTGCCTGCCAAAATCATACTTAGAGCAAGACTCAGCGCGCTTTTGTGAGTTAAAGAAATCAGGTTTCAATCCTTGAGTTTTGGCGAAGTTTTATACGACTGTGTACATTTCATGACAAGTTCTAAGTTTTTGTAAAGAGTATATCTGATTTTGGCTAACGGGTTTTAATCAAATGACAAATGTAAGTACTGCGTGCCTACCTCCAGTATCTGCATGCAATGCGTTTCCATGGCGACCACCGTCAGAGTACTCAGACCTCAGCCCCACTTGAGACATCTGCAGACTGTCGTAGGGAAGCTGGTCCTCTGGAACAGGGGAAGGTTTCATCATCCAAGTGGTATGTTGCCAGACTTTCATCTGTTGGCCTCTGTCTTTATGCCTCTCTCTCTCTGTATGTCTGTCTGTGTGTCAGTCTCTCTCTCTCTCTGTCTCTTTGTCTCTGTCTCTCTCTCTCTCTTTGTCTCAATGTGTGTATGTGTGTGTGTGTGTGTGTATATATATGTGTGTGTGTGTATGTATGTGTGTGTGTGTGTGTCTGTCTGTGTGTGTGTATGTGTGTGTGTATGTTTGTGTGTGTGTGTGTGTGTGTATTGTGTATGTATGTGTGTGTGTGTATATGTGTGTGTGTATGTATGTGTGTGTGTGTGTGTGTCACAACCCGAAGTTTTAGAGATTGCAGAAGAAGCTTAAACAGGCTTTTTGTAGATGCACGAGATGATGTAATTGTTATATGTGTGAGTGTATATAATAATTGTGATTATTTACAACATAAGCATTGGAGTCCAAACACTATTGTAGAATGTATGCGTGTGGGATGTGAGATGCTTTACGCCTGTAACCTCGCGTATTTACAAGTTTGTGTTCGAATCGTGGAACGGGCTATAGTCACCCGGTAACGCGCGGTGAACAAACCAGGTCAAGCTGCAGAAAACGAAAGTTTGTAAATATTTGTTGGGCACAGTAGTGCAAATTAAATAATGTTCATTTCACCTGGTAAGATAATATAGTGTAATGCATAAATTATATTATAGCGTATCTATAGGCTATTTAGTAAGAGAAGAATTAACATAGTCCGGGTCAGCGGTGTACGAATACACTTTGGCACCCCGTCAGCGAACTAGCACGGTTTTGGTTCAGTGCTACCCGAGAGAGTCAACGGTACGGTTGCAGACGTACTGGCGGGCGCGAGTACTCCATCACCCGGCGGTTTTTTACGGTGAGCGTTGTCATTGACTTGGCGGGTGGACTATTGTTTCGAATTGCTGTGGCTGAGTAGATGTCGTTGTCAAATGTTTGTTTTGTTTGTGTGTACGTTTCAGTAGTGTTGTAATATTGTGGGACACGGTAATTTTGAAGCATGTTTATGTCCGTGGGAATGTGCACGGGAAATATGAGAATTACATCGACCGGTCCATCACTACCTATTCGTATAGGGAGCCTCGGGATTTATATGTATATTAATGCATGTTGGAAGTGGTATACAGTGAACATACAGTGGAATTATATGTGTGTAATTATTTGCTCATAACTGTTAAATATTCGTTTACACGGAATATCACATTTTATACAAGATGGCGGTCTACTTTCCGACAACTTTTGTATACTTATGTTATTGAGCATGTTGTTTTATACCTTCATATTAT
Source organism: Littorina saxatilis (assembly GCF_037325665.1). Classification (NCBI taxonomy): domain Eukaryota; kingdom Metazoa; phylum Mollusca; class Gastropoda; order Littorinimorpha; family Littorinidae; genus Littorina; species Littorina saxatilis. The sequence continues at coordinate 60,534,880 of NC_090252.1, forward strand.
AGTGTGTAATATTACGCGGGGGGTTATCATACATGTGGGGATATGGGTGTTGTGTCATGCAATTGTGGTCGTGTAATGTAATGTTAAAGTTGGATACCACAATCTAACATTTAGTGAACGTTTGTCCAGTTATTTGTAACATATCACATGGCGTATATGGTCATGATAAATACAATAAGTTTATAGGTTTAAGCAAACTATAAATCTATATTGTAAAGCCCCGTTGTATAGCTAATGTATTAAATAATTATTCTTTTCCATACATGGTTACTTGGTGTAAAGTTTCGATCTTGATGTCCATCGGTATGATGCGCTAAAGGTTTGCATCACCGATGAACACTAACACAACCATCGATACACGCCAGGTAGCTAGGGATGTTATTGTTCAGTATTAACGTGCTGTTTTATTTACATGCAGTTGGCCGGAGAGAGAACGGAGGAGGGACGTATGTTTACGTGAAGGCGTTGGGATCTGGACAGATGGGACGCTGTCAGGAGGCGACTACGGCTCACTGCAACGCAAGAAGAGCGGCGTGGGTTACTCCTACCGGTAGTTTCCACCCAGAGTGTACGCAGGACCACCAGAAGACAGCATGAGGAAGGAGTCTGGTCAGCTCTACATGCCTAGGGATCTGGGGAACAGCTCCGATGGACTGGAGCTGGGTTCGACGTGCTTAGGCAGTCGGGGACCTTTCTAGGGGGTCAGAATCAGGAAGCTGCGGCCTTCTGAGGAGGGAAGGACATGTGAGGCCTTGGTGGGCGTTGTGTATCCCGAAAAGCTAAGTACTCTGTCGTGGTTAAAGCATGTGTGTGTGTTCGTGTGAATTGGTGATTGCGACCTTATTGAGCGCCGTATACTAACAGGCTATTTAACCATAGGGGGGGTGCTTAGGACTGGAGTTCCAGGATAATTTCATGTGAATTCATGTGTTGTCAATTTTCGTAGTATTTGTAGAGTGTACACGTTAAATGTGTGGATGTTTCGTGCATAAATTTGTGTTTATTATATAAAAGCTTATAAGTTACATGTGGTTCCTTTAGTCTTTTTATACATAGTGATCTCTGTCTCCACTTGTGAACTTTCTTGGGTGTGCGTTAGTGAGTGAGTTGTATGTTTGCGTGTGATCCCAAGATTGCTCAATCTTGTGGAGTTAAGTCGTCACGTGTCAATGGTGGAGATGCCGGGGACCCATGAGTGATATGCTTTCGAGGCGAAGCTCTGGGACCCTTTAGTTATTTATTTTTTTTTGGAACCAAATTTGTTTGTTGTTGTGTTTGTTTGTGTTGTTGGCATAGTTTGTGTGTGGTGTTTGTTGGTTTGTGTGAGGTAGTGGTGACCGTTTGATTTGAAATGTGGTGACTGTTTAGACATCCCGTGGGTGGTTGGAGGGGACTGGACATCTCTCAGCGGTTGAGAGGTGTTGGGTTACTTAGCCACAAAGGATTCATCTTTAGTCCATCCGTTAAAGTCAGACGGCGCCACTGAAGCAGATCGAACTAGCAAATACGCATGTATTCTATATTCGGATTCGGTTAAAGTAAAGTTTCATTCCGGTATTACGCTAAGGCTATGTGGCTATTGATTGTGGTAAAGTATAACCAAATGTCAATAACTTACGCGGATTTCGTCCGATTTCTCGGTGGGCTTCGGTACGCAGTTTGATGCGTTTTCCTTTCGCGTGCATGCTAATATTTTTTTCAAGTAGCGCGTTTTCATCTGAAATGGCGACGGGAGGTGATAGTGTGGATTCTCCGGTGTCAGGGCGGCTTAGGTCACAGGATGTGCCGACTGATAGTTTAACCGGATTAGTTACATCTGAACTCAAGAGGAAGGCAAAATCAACTCGAGAGAAGCTTCTACATAGTCCAGGACGTGAAGAAGGGGAGTCCATTACGTACTACCAGAAGTTCATGACTTTAGGAACGCAGATGGAGTTGAAGGGAGATAGTCTTCGAGCATTCGTCGACGCTAAGATAAAGGAGATAGAGGACGTACGGGCCAACAAGGAGAGGTTGAGCTTAGAGAAGAAGAAATTGGCGATGGAGGAAAGGAAGCTGGAAGAAGCACGGGTGGAAGCTCAGAAGCAACGCGAGTTCGAGGAGAGTATAGCCCAGAAGCAGCGTGAGATGGAGGAAAGGAAACTGGAAGAGGCCCAGAAGCAGCGTGACTTTGAGGATGCCAAAGTTCAACGTATGGAAAGAATGGAGCTTGAAAGAATCGATGAGATGAAGAAACTTCAAGATGAAGCACAGAAGCACGCAGAACGATTAGAGGAACAAAGGGCAAATAATAAACGAGCTCATCAGAAGGCGAGGGATGGAATGGTAGAATCTACCAAAGTAACACTTCCTGCATTCGACGAGAACAAGGAGGATATAGAAGCTTATCTTACCAAATTCGAGAGATTCGCAGAGGAGTTAGACTGGGACCAGACAACATGGGCGAGACGCGTGAGTACCAAACTCAACGTGAAAGCGACGACCTTGATTGGGGATATGTCGAAGGAGGACGCTCGAGATTACCAGTTGGTGAAGAAAGAGTTACTGAGAGGATTCCGGTGTACAGCAGAATCGTACCGAGAGAAGTTCAGGGCAGCGAGAAGGAAGAGCGAAGAAACGTTTTCAACCTACGTGAGCCGGATAACGCGGTACCTGCACAGTTGGATGGACCTAGCGGAAAAACAACGAACTTACAAGGACCTCTTCGACCTGGTTCTTTTGGAACAGTTGCTTACTGGCATCCCGCAGTCTGTCGCTACGTTCATTCGACAGTCCAAAGCCACCAATGTAGCTGATTCAGTTGAGCAAGCCCAATGTTTCGTGGATGCACGTCCTGGTTTCGACTCATCACAGAAAGGGGGGAAAAACCAAGATAAAGGAAACAATGGGAAGACAGACAGTAAGGTGCAACTTACCCAGGGACAAAGGATAAAAGATAGTACTGTCAAATGTTTCGGATGTGGAGGGGATCATCTCATAAGGAATTGCCCGGAAGCGGGGAAGCCGAGGGGTGGCGGAGAAATGTATGGGGCAGGCATACAATGTCACAAATGTCATAAGTTCGGACATGTAAAGAGGAACTGTCCAGGAATAACCCTTATCATCAGTCCAGAACCGGAGGAGACTGCAGTGAGAGAAGTTTTCTTGATGCGGGAGGTGGAAGCGAATTACAAGATCCACTCAGGGTTATGTGGGAAGTGTGATCGTCGTACTCAGGGAGAAACTTTCGACATGACAGTTAGGGTGAACGGGAAGGCAGTGGTAGCCATACGTGACACGGGAAGCCCAATGCTGTGTGTTAGCGCTGACCTCATCGACCCGGCCACGTACACAAACAGGACAAGAGAAGTGTCAGGAGTGTTTGAAGAGCAGGGAACAGTACAGGCTCCCATAGCCATCGTGAAGTTAGAATCTTCGGTGTTTGTAGGGAACGTGGAAGCTGTCGCTATTCAGAATATGGCAATTCCTGTATTGATAGGAAACTACATGATCTTGCCAAATGGAAAGGAAGTGAGAGTTCCGGTGTACGGAAAGAAACATGTGATTCCATCTTTGTGCGCAGCAGTTCAGACACGAGGACAAGCAAGGAAGGACGAGAGAGGGAATCTAAAATTGAAGATTAATGGAGTCCCCTTGGCACAAAGGACCTGTGCTGAAATGGCTCAAGCACAAGAAGAGGATCCACAACTAAAACGTGTGCGCGAGTTGGCGGTGGAAAAGAAGCCATGGCGTCAACAAGGAACCGGGAATGTTCGATTCGTGATACGTAAAGCTTTGTTGTACAGAGAATACTCAGGTGCAGATGGAGTGGATCACCGGCAGTTAGTGGTGCCCAGTGAGTTCCAGAATGAGGTGATGAGATTAGCTCACGATGCACCCATGGCAGGACACCTAGGGGGAACGAGAACCAGGAATAGGATATGGACAGAATTCTATTGGCCTGGTATGTGCCCCGACATCAGACGATACGTGGCATCATGTGACGCTTGCCAGAGAACTACGGCAAAAGGGAAAGTGAAGCCAGTACCATTGGAAAGAATGCCGTTGATCGATGTCCCGTTCAAGCAGGTAGCGGTGGACATCATAGGGCCGATTCATCCGCCGTCAGACCGAGGACACCGTTTCATACTGGTAACAGTAGACTATGCCACCCGGTATCCTGAAGCAACCCCTCTCAAGAAAATCGATACACCACATGTGGCGGAAGCGTTGTGGGAGAACTGGACCAGAGTGGGCATACCTGAAAAAGTGTTGTCAGATAACGGTACCCAGTTCAAGAGCGAAATGATGCAGGAGGTGTACAACCTGATGTCAGTACATGGAATGTACACAACTCCATACCACGCACAATGCAATGGTCTAGTTGAACGTTTCAATGGTACGCTGAAACAGATGCTGAAACGACTCTGCCAGGAGCAACCCAAGGAATGGGACAGGTTCATTCCGGCGTGTTTGTTTGCATATAGGGAAGTTCCTCAGGAGTCGTTAAAATTCTCACCGTTTGAACTACTCTATGGGCGCACTGTGAGGGGACCTATACAGGTGTTACGGAAGCTGTGGACCAAGGAAGAGTCAGACCAAGAAGTGAGAACCACTGCCGAGTACGTTGTGGACCTGCGGAATCGAGTTGAGGAGACATGCAGGATTGCCAGAGAAAACCTCGGGAAGGCGACAGAGCGATACGCAAGAGCAGCGGACAGGAAGGCAGAAGACAGACAATTCAAGGAAGGAGATGAGGTGTTGCTGCTTCTTCCAATGAAAAAGAACAAGCTGGAAATCGCTTGGCGTGGACCTTACGTCATCAGGAAGCGATGCGGCATGAACGACTACCGGATTCAAGTGGGGAGTAAAAAGAAATTATTCCACGTCAACCTCTTGAAGAGATACGTCAGGAGGAGAGAGATCCCAGCGGTTGTCGGAGTGGTGCTGGAAGAAGAGGAACTGGAAGAGGTGCCTGAAGTCTCAGCAGGACAGAACACCATTCCATTAGTGCCATTAGAAGCGGGAGAAGGACCCAAAGATGTTAGCATCAATGAATTGTTACCCGCCCAAAAACAACAAGAGCTGAGGGATTTGACGATTGAGTTTGAGAACCAATTCATCGATCTTCCTCGTAATACAAATCTCGAAGAATGTGAAATCACCAACCATTGCAGTACCTGCAGCAGGTAAGACCACACAACGGGAGGTTGACGAGATGGGCTCTGCAGTTGCAAGCTTATTCTTTCCGAGTGCAGACCATCAAAGGAGTGAACAACGTGGATGCTGACTTCATGAGTCGGGTTGCTCTTGATATATAGTGTGCTCACTGTTGGTGGTTACCGTTAGTTCGAGCTGGTGGTGGAGGTGTGTCACAACCCGAAGTTGGTGAGATGCAGAAGAAGCTTAAACAGGCTTTTTGTAGATGCACGAGATGATGTAATTGTTATATGTGTGAGTGTATATAATAATTGTGATTATTTACAACATAAGCATTGGAGTCCAAACACTATTGTAGAATGTATGCGTGTGGGATGTGAGATGCTTTACGCCTGTAACCTCGCGTATTTACAAGTTTGTGTTCGAATCGTGGAACGGGCTATAGTCACCCGGTAACGCGCGGTGAACAAACCAGGTCAAGCTGCAGAAAACGAAAGTTTGTAAATATTTGTTGGGCACAGTAGTGCAAATTAAATAATGTTCATTTCACCTGGTAAGATAATATAGTGTAATGCATAAATTATATTATAGCGTATCTATAGGCTATTTAGTAAGAGAAGAATTAACATAGTCCGGGTCAGCGGTGTACGAATACACTTTGGCACCCCGTCAGCGAACTAGCACGGTTTTGGTTCAGTGCTACCCGAGAGAGTCAACGGTACGGTTGCAGACGTACTGGCGGGCGCGAGTACTCCATCACCCGGCGGTTTTTTACGGTGAGCGTTGTCATTGACTTGGCGGGTGGACTATTGTTTCGAATTGCTGTGGCTGAGTAGATGTCGTTGTCTAATGTTTGTTTTGTTTGTGTTTACGTTTCAGTAGTGTTGTAATATTGTGGGACACGGTGATTTTGAAGCATGTTTATGTCCGTGGG
>NC_090252.1:60545952-60550285 GCF_037325665.1 Littorina saxatilis
AGGCGGCATTGTCACACCCTCATTTTTCAATTAAATTGATTGAAATTTTGGCAAACCAATCTTCGACAAAGGCCGGAGTTTGGTATTGCATTTCAGCTTGGTGGCTTAAAAACTAATTAGTGAGTTTGGTCATTTAAAATCGGAAACTTGTAATTACAATTATTTTTTTATTAAACGATCCAAAAACAGTTACATCTTATTCTTCGTCATTTTCTGATTCCAAAAACATATACATATGTTATATTTGGATTAAAAACAATCTCTCAAATTAAAAATATAAAAATTATGATCAAAATTAAATTTCCGAAATCGATTTAAAAACTATTTCATCTTATTCCTTGTCAGTTCCTGATTCCAAAAACATATAGATATGATATGTTTGGATTAAAAACACGCTCAGAAAGTTAAAACGAAGAGAGGTACAGTAAAGCATGCTATGAAGCACTGGGCAACCGCTGCCGCGCCAAACAGGCTCGTCACTTTCACTGCCTTGTGCACTAGCGGCGGACTACGTTCAGTTTCATTCTGTGAGTTCCACAGCTTGACTAAATGTAGTAATTTCGCCTTACGCGACTTGTTACATTTAGTCAAGTTTTGACTAAATGTTTTAACATAGAGGGGGGAATCGAGACGAGGGTCGAGGTGTATGTGTGTGTGTGTGTGTGTGTGTGTGTGTGTGTGTGTGTCTGTGTGTGTGTGTGTCTGTGTGTGTGTGTGTCTGTCTGTGTGTGTGTGTAGAGCGATTCAGACTAAACTACTGGGCCGATCTTTATGAAATTTGACATGAGAGTTCCTGGGTATGATATCCCCGGACGTTTTTTTCTTTTTTTCGATAAATACCTTTGATGGCTTTTTGTAAAAGTTGAGGCGGCACTGTCACACCCTCATTTTTCAATTAAATTGATTGAAAATTTGGCAAATCAATCTTCGACGAAGGCCGGGGTTTGGTATTGCATTTCAGCTTGGTGGCTTAAAAACTAATGAGTAAGTTTGGTCATTAAAAATCGGAAACTTGTAATTAAAATTATTTTTTTATTAAACGATCCAAATACAATTTCATCTTATTCTTCGTCATTTTCTGATTCCAAAAACATATACATATGTTATATTTGGATTAAAAACAATCTGAAAATCAAAAATATAAAAATTATGATCAAAATTAAATTTCCGAAATCGATTTAAAAACAATTTCATCGTATTCCTTGTCGGTTCCTGATTCCAAAAACATATAGATATGATATGTTTGGATTAAAAACACGCTCAGAAAGTTAAAACGAAGAGAGGTACAGTAAAGCGTGCTATGAAGCACAGCGCAACCGCTGCCGCGACAAACAGGCTCGTCACTTTCACTGCCTTTTGCACTAGCGGCGGATTACGTTAAGTTTCATTCTGTGAGTTCCACAGCTTGACTAAATGTAGTAATTTCGCCTTACGCGACTTGTTTTCTCTCCAATGTTCCAAATCATACGTTGCTTACCAAGACTGCAGATCTCGGCTCAAACTCGTGACGTAAAAAGTAGATTTGATGACGTTACCCGTACACGTTCCTGTATACGTGCTGAAAGTGGCACATCTAGATCTGTTGCAGACGAACGCTTCGCGCCAAACATTTTTCACACAGTAATTTTAACTACACACCCCTAAATGGACTCGCTAAAACAAGAAGAATTTTTTTTTTATTTCTCTTTCTCCTTCACGCCGCACCAGAACACGTAATCTACTTACTTTACTTTCTAGATTCGTTCTTTGTGCTAATCCGTTCCATGATTTTCCGAAACAGCGCGATGAAACTGCTCGTTCAAAAGTATCGTGTAAAAGGATCGATCCTTTTGCACGATCCCTTTGCTCGATCATTTGACCCTTTCCGCGCGTCGGGCGGAAAGGGTCAAACGCGAAAGGATCGATCCTTTTGCACGATCCTTTTGCTCGATTATTTGACCCTTTTCGTCTTCCATAAATGTCACGGTCGCTTTTTAGGTGACAGGGAGTGGCGGTAAGTTGGGATGGTGGTGACCAAGGGAGACGAAAGAGGATAAGAAGAAAGGTGGACTATCTATCAATACCTGTCCTTACCTGTTTGAATCAGTAGCGGATGGTCCATCCCGTTGACCTCCTGGCACAAAACGAAATCAACGAAATGACAAGCACACACACACACAAAACGCACACACACAAACAAACAAACAAACAAAATTAGAATGTATCTACTTCTGAATGTAAACAAAACGCAAGAACAATATTGCAGACATGTATTAACATTTGGAATGAATTGCAATTACTCCCAATCTTTTTTCAGGGGACAATAAAACACAAATTAATTAAATTAAACCTGGCACTTCAGTCTTTGCAGAAAATAGCTTCGTATATTTATTTCTTCAATAGAAAAAAAATGTAAAAGATGGCTTGCACTGAAGCTCATCATGTCATAACAATATTACCTCTTCGCCTATATACAACGACGACGATGGCGATGACGATAATAATGACCAGGACAGTAGCACCAACCACTACCGCTACAACGACCCAAGGAAACGGCTCAGGCTCAGGCTCATCATCTGTAATGCACGAAATTCAATAGGTGAAGCGCTTAAAGTCTCACGTGTTTACGTACAAGAATCTACTATGGGATCAACAGTCCGGGACGTCCCTCACCCCTCCCCGGACAATAATTATTACTTGTTAAAGGAGATCAAGATTATTAACAACATTGGAAGTAACAGGTGTGCAAAAACATGAGGTCTACAGAACCTTCTTTTGACATTGCTTGAACTAAATTAAATTGTGTTTTTAACACGGGTACTGCAGTGAGCTCGGACAGGACTAACGTTTGCTTTGGTCGTGGATTATAGCCATATCAGTTGAAGAGACATTTAAAAACAAATACCAAACAATCAACCATGAGATATAAATCCCTTGTAAATTATATTCAGCCCTACAGAAACGCGGTTCTGAGTTAAATGCCAATTTTTATATTTAGTCAAGTTTTGACTAAATATTTTAACATCGAGGGGGAATCGAGACGAGGGTCGTGGTGTATGTGTGTCTGTCTGTCTGTCTGTGCGTGTGTGTGTGTGTGTGTGTAGAGCGATTCAGACTAAACTACTGGACCGATCTTTATGAAATTTGACATGAGAGTTCCTGGGTATGAAATCCCCGAACGTTTTTTTCATTTTTTTGATAAATGTCTTTGATGACGTCATATCCGGCTTTTCGTGAAAGTTGAGGCGGCACTGTCATGCCATTATTTTTTAACCAAATTGGTTGAAATTTTGGTCAAGTAATCTTCGACGAAGCCCGGGGTTCGGTATTGCATTTCAGCTTGGTGGCTTAAAAATTAATTAATGACTTTGGTCATTAAAAATCTGAAAATTGTAAAAAAAAATAAAAATTTATAAAACGATCCAAATTTACGTTTATCTTATTCTCCATCATTTGCTGATTCCAAAAACATATAAATATGTTATATTCGGATTAAAAACAAGCTCTGAAAATTAAATATATAAAAATTATTATCAAAATTAAATTGTCCAAATCAATTTAAAAACACTTTCATCTTATTCCTTGTCGGTTCCTGATTCCAAAAACATATAGATATGATATGTTTGGATTAAAAACACGCTCAGAAAGTTAAAACAAAGAGAGGTACAGAAAAGCGTGCTATCCTTCTTAGCGCAACTACTACCCCGCTCTTCTTGTCAATTTCACTGCCTTTGCCATGAGCGGTGGACTGACGATGCTATGAGTATACGGTCTTGCTGAAAAATGGCAGCTACTTGACTAAATATTGTATTTTCGCCTTACGCGACTTGTTGTTTGCTTTTGCTCAAGGAAGAGAATATACCATTCAGGTAAATGTTCATACATGGGATCGGGGATGGACAGGTTCTGCTGTGAGACGTTAAATTAAGGGTACCCTCAAAATTGACCGGACAATTTTGGGGGGTACCATGATTAAAAAGCGCTCATGTATTTCAGCAATAACGTGATGGATCGATTGCTTTGAAACTTTCAGAATATGTTACCTACATATACTAGACGTACTTCTTCTTCTTTTTTCTTCTTCTTCTTCTTCTTCTTTTTCTTCTTCTGCGTTCGTGGGCTGAAACTCCCACGTACACTCGTGTTTTTGCACGAGGGGATGTGTACGTGTTTGACCGATTTTACCCCGCCATTTAAGCAGCCATACGCCGCTTTCTGAGGAAGCATACTGGGTATTTTCGTGTTTCTATTACCCACCGAACTCGGACATGGTTTACATGATCTTTTCCGTGCGCACTTGGTCTTGTGCTTGCGTGTACACACGAAGGCGGATAAGCCACTAGCAGGTCTGCAC
>NC_090252.1:60555485-60560485 GCF_037325665.1 Littorina saxatilis
TAAGGCGAAATAACTACATTTAGTCAAGCTGAGGAACTCACAAAATGAAACTGAACGTAGTCCGCCGCTAGTGCAAAAGGCAGTGAAAGTGACGAGCCTGTTTGGCGTGGTAGCGGTTGCGCTGTGCTTCATAGCACGCTTTACTGTACCTCTTTTCGTTTTAACTTTGTGAGCGTGTTTTTTATACAAACATATCATATCTATATGTTTTTGGAATCAGGAACCGACAAGGAATAAGATGAAAGTGTTTTTAAATTGATTTTTATATTTTTAATTTTCAGAGCTTGTTTTTAATCCAAATATAACATATTTATATGTTTTTGGAATCAGGGAATGATAAAAAATAAGATGAACGTAAATTTGGATCGTTTTATAATTTTTTTTTTTTTTTTTTTTTACAATTTTTAGATTTTTAATGACCAAAGTCATTAATCAATTTTTAAGCCACCAAACTGAAATGCAATAGGTAAGTCCGGCCTTCGTCGAAGATTGCTTGGCCAAAATTTCAATCAATTTGATTGAAAAATGAGGGTGTGACAGTGCCGCCTCAACTTTTACAAAAAGCCGGATATGACGTCATCAAAGGTATTTATCGAAAACAAGAAAAACACGTCCGGGGATATCATTCCCAGGAACTCGCATGTCAAATTTCATAAAGATCGGTCCAGTAGTTTGGTCTGAATCGCTCTACACACACACACGCACAGACAGGCACAGACAGACACACACACACACATACACCACGACCCTCGTCTCGATTCCCCCTCTATGTTAAAACATTTAGAACATTTAGTCAAAACTTGACTAAATGTAATTAAAACAAACAAACGATTAACAAACTAAACAAACAAACAAACAAAAATATACATACAAACGAACATAACATATTATTGTCAAGGGCATAATAAACAAAGTTTTAAGCAAGCAAAAACGCGTAAAATGTCAAGGGAAGACAACATCCTTGAACTGAGGAATCAATAAACAACTCCGTTGCAAGTACAAACAATGTAGCATCGTTACATAAGTCATGTCATTAAATGAATGAGGTACATTTATCAACTAAAACGTGTGACAGGTAAAAACAAGGCATCAGAAATATAAACATGTTCAGGCTAAGTGAGAACGAAATATGTCATGTATAAGGATTTACAAATATCTGTCTTTAAAAGTCTTTGCATGCATTGACGGAATGTCTGAGACCGCTTGGAAGTGAATTCCAAAGAGTAGTTCCCGAAAAGATTAGGGTGCACTTAAAACAATCGACACGAGGCAGAGGAGCATACATTGGGTCTCTCAAATTGTGAGAAGTGAATTAAGAAGAAAGCGGTGCATGCGCTCTTCCAATTATGAATGTATGCATCATAACGCCTTCATAATACATTAATCTTGATTTAAGAGGAAGGATGTTTAAAAGTTGATAGTTTCCGTTGGAAACCGAGACTTGTGATACAATAACGTTGATTGCTCTTTTATGTAAACTTAATAAAGGTTTCAGAGTGTTTGCACTCGCACAATCCCATAACGTTGATGCATAATCAATGACTGATTGAATGTGAGCGTTAAAGAAAAGTTGCCTGCCATGCCTGTTTAAGAAGTGTTTTATTCTGGACAACAAGTAGCGTCTCTTGGAAAGTACTTTACATACTTCTGTAACGTGATCAGTCCATGATAAATCGTTGACAAGAATAACACCTGGAACTTTGTGGTTAGTAACTTCTTCAACAGTGTAATAATCAAACCTTAATGGTGGAAGTTTAGATTTTAAGATTTGGCGTTTTTGTCTGGTGGTAATAAGCATGCTGTTTGTTTTGTCTGGATTAAGAGCCATGTGATTTAACTCGGTCCACGTTAAAAGCTCGTTACGTTGTTTGACAATACCTTCACATTTGAGTGGGAAGTGTGAATAGTGGTGGTGTCATTAGCAACAAGTTTACATTTACTGCGTATGTGTAAGGTAAGGTCATTAATGTAAATGGTAAAGATAAGAGGGCCGAGTACAGATCCATGAGGAATGCCGTAACCTACCGACTGCATGCTCAACATAGGGTCGTGGGCGTACACAGCTTATACTCGATCGGAGAGAAAAGACTGGATTAACAATATTGTATCATTTCTAAAGCCGTACAGATGGAGTTTCCTAAGAAGTAGGTCATGGTGAATGACATCAAATGCTTAAGTAAATTCAACGAAGAGAGCAGCATATCATTTGTCTTCGTTGATCTTGCTCAACCACTGATCAACTAGACTTACAAGTGCTGTGTGGCATGAGTGGTGAGTTCTGAACTCCAACTGATTTGGGTGAATTAAAGCATTTTTGTTGAAATGTGACAAATTAAACGTATTGATATGTTGTTCCAACAGCTTTGATAAATCTGATAAAATAGATATTGGCCTGTAATTGGAGGGTTATGTTGTATCCCCTGACTAAGAAATGGAATTACTTTAGCCTGCTTTAACACAACTGGAAAATAACACGTGTCAATACAGAGATTATAAAGGCAGGTTAAATAATTAGCAAGTGCAGGGGCTGCTAATTTAAGAATCTTCCCGTCCAGACCGTCAACTCCACGGGTTCCTGTTTGCTTGAGGTGCATGAGTAAATTATATACTTTTGATACAATAATAAATGGAGTGTTTAATTGCGACATTATATTTTTGGATTCACAAAAATCTGTCCGAATCTTCAAATCATTTAAATGAGTTTTATCTTCGGGAACGGCTTTTTCAGCTATGTTAGAATATGTTTATTCAGTTCCTCGGAGGATATGTCTTTGACTACAGAACATGTGGATGTTGATTGTTCATTTTTTAACTCATTGATTGCCTTCCACATTGACTTAGAATTTAGTTTAGATGATGTAAGTTCCTAAAATACTTCTTCTTTTTTGTCATCGCTTCATAGATGTAACTTTGTTTCTCTGATCTCTATTCTCTTTTTCCAGCCCTCTTTTTTTTAAAGATCGCGATAATCAGCTGCCTCTTTCAACTCTTAATCAAACCATGTTGGTTTTAATTTATTCTTAACCCTCTGGGTTTTTAACGGAGTGTGTTTGTCATAAACCTTTAAAATAAGCATCATGTCAATATGCAAAAGCTTCATCCGGATCTGTCAAATTATAAACATGTTCAAGTTGGGAGTGCAACAAATCCTCAACAAAATATCCTTATTAAATTTTGAAAACGAAAGATATGTTATTATTTTATGACCAGCGTCAGGGACTTTCACTCCTGTGGGTAAGGCGTGTAAAAGTTATTGATTCACTGATATAGAGTAGTAATCCAGTTTTGTATGTGTGTCTGTGCATCTCTGAGTAAAATAACATAACCCGGGATTGTGAGCTCAGAGTCTGCTACTTTACTCGACAGCCTAGACTCTGACAATTCAAAACATATGAACAGGTTTACCAGAGTTGTAAAGGATTGACGAGATGTCTGCTAACTTATTATAATGGCATGATTTATGTTTAGGTGTCCAATTCCCATGCCCTCTTTTGTGGGCCATGCACTGCGACAGATCATCATACAATATGGTTAATTCCTCAGTGAGACAAACACTTAAATATACAAAAGAAGAAATGCACAAGAAAATGTGAAAAAAAATAATGATGCGGTTTATATGATGGTATTAAAATGAAACTGCAACTAAAAACGAAGTACTTAGTAATTACGTCAGTAGGCACGTCAAACTGGAGACAGCAACAACTATATTTAGTGATAATGTGATAATGTGTATACACATTTAGGGCTGTTTTTCAGTTTTAATAACATGTTCTGTTTGATTAAGGGTATTCAGCTGGTATTTCCTTGTTTTTACTACCTATTTTATTCATGTTTTTATTACTTAATTAGTGGAAGAATCTGTTGTAATGTATGTTTGATGGTGTATGCTTTTAATCAAGCGTTGCTGACTATGAATGTAGATGTAAATGCTTGTATAACTGTGTTTGAATTTTAAATGTGTCAAGCGCAAAGAGCATAATTGTAAAGTTATGATGTTGCGCTATATGAATGCTCATTTATTATTATTATTATTATTATTATTATTATTATTATTATTATTATTATTATTTCTCTTCGTTCAGGCGCTCAGTCTATGATGAGGTGAAAGAGAAAGAAGCGCAATTTATTGACTTGTCCTGGTGGCACCAATTTCAGAGTACTCTGATGTCAAGCCTACATCAGACCGGCGCAGACTTTCATATAATGTTCCTGAAACAGAACGATACAATGAACATGTTAGTGTAAACAATTGGTTAAATAATATGCACATAACTATCTAACATAGGTTATTATAACACGGACATGTGCATGTCCGAGGCACGTCAGATTTAAAAGGGAAGCCTTATTGTTTGAGTAAGACCTGAAGTTGTTCGTTTGTGTCTTATACTAGGAGACATATTAATGGTGAGACGTACAATGGCAAACATAGATGAAGACATTACAGAGAGACCGGTACAGAAACTGACTGATACAAACAAAGAGGCAGACGGAGGGATGGGTATACACACTGTCAAACAAAACCAACTGCTAATTTTAAAACACACACGCAGACTGTAGGCTATAAACAGACAAGCAGACAGTCTGACGTGAACAAAACGGAAGTTTACACTCTGACATATATATACTCTTCAAAACAGTTAGGGACCATTTGTTCAAACGCATGCCATACAAAAAGTACAGAATTGAATGATTTAATGTTCCTGTATTGTTTTATTGAAGAAGTGAGGACTGTCTTCAAAACATGTCAAGTTACACATATCAGCGATAAGAACGCTAGAGGTTGATACTCTAGCCAACCTTATATTTTTAAATTCACAACAGTCGTGTTTTTACAACGAAGAAGTGAACAATCGTATCCCGTTGGCGATCACTAGTTAAGCTGCCCACTAACACTTAGTGAAATGTCCTGATGGTCCCTCCCGTACCATCACTAGTCAAGCTGCCCACTAACACGTAGTGAAATGTCATAATGATCCCTCACGTACCACCACGGAGCCCCC
>NC_090252.1:60565485-60572985 GCF_037325665.1 Littorina saxatilis
CGGCAACTTTACTCGCATTTGGCGAGTAGATTCACATTTCTACTCGCCATTTACATGTTTCTACTCGCCATTGAAGGTAAAATAATTGCAACTTGCAGGCCTGTTATAACCAATTGGTGCGCAAGCAACTGATTTTAAAGAAACACACAATAAAAAAAATAGCTACAAAAAGTAAGCTTGAAATAAATATAAGTTTTAAAATTGCATAAGGCAATGTCACGGTCGTTTTTTTAGGTGACAGGGAGTGGAGGTAAGTTGGGATGGTGGTGACCAAGGGAGTGGCGGTAAGTTGGGATGGTGGTGACCAAGGGAGACGAAAGAGGATAAGAAGAAAGGTGGACTATCTATCAATACCTGTCCTTACCTGTTTGAATCAGTAGCGGATGGTTCATCATGTTGACCTCCTGGCAAAAAACGAGATCAATACAAGTGTATGTGTATGTTAAAATGACAAGCACACACACACACACACACACACACACACACACACACACACACACACACACACACACACACACACATACACACACACACATACACACACACACAAAACGCACACACAAACAAACAAACAAACAAACAATTAAAATGTATCTACTTCTGAATGTGAACAAAACGCAAGAACAATATTGCAGACATGTATTAACATTTGGAATGAATTGCAATTCCTCCCAATCTTTTTCAGGGGACAATAAAACACAAATTAATCAAATTAAACCTGGCACTTCAGTCTTTGCAGAAAATAGCTGCGTATGTGTATTTCTTCAACAGAAAATGTAAAAGATGGCTTGCACTGAAGCTCATCATGTCATAACAATATTACCTCTTCGCCTATATACAACGACGACGATGGCGATGACGATAATAATGACCAGGACAGTAGCACCAACCACTACCGCTACAACGACCCAAGGAAACGGCTCAGGCTCAGGCTCATCATCTGTAATGCACGAAATTCAATAGGTGAAGCGCTTAAAGTCTCACGTGTTTACGTACAAGAATCTACTATGGGATCAACAGTCCGGGACGTCCCTCACCCCTCCCCGGACAATAATTATTACTTGTTAAAGGAGATCAAGATTATTAACAACATTGGAAGTAACAGGTGTGCAAAAACATGAGGTCTACAGAACCTTCTTTTGACATTGCTTGAAATAAATTAAATTGTGTTTTTAACACGGGTACTGCAGTGTGCATGAGCTCGGACAGGACTAACGTTTGCTTTGGTCGTGGATTATAGCCATATCAGTCGAAGAGACATTTAAAAACAAATACCAAACAATCAACCATGAGATATAAATCCCTTGTAAATTATATTCAGCCCCACAGAAACGCGGTTCTGAGTTAAATGCCAATTTTTATTTTTTTTTGCTCAAGAAAGAGAATCTACCATTCAGGTAAATGTTCATACATGGGATCGGGGATGGACAGGTTCTGCTGTGAGACGTTAAATTAAGGGTACCCTCAAAATTGACCGGACAATTTTGGGGGGTACCATGATTAAAAAGCGCTTATGTATTTCAGCAATAACGTGATGGATCAATTGCTTTGAAACTTTCAGAATATGTTACCTACATATACTAGACGTACTTCTTCTTCTTCTTCTTCTTCTTCTTCTTCTTCTTCTTCTTCGTTCGTGGGCTGAAACTCCCACGTACACTCGTGTTTTTGCACGAGGGGATGTGTACGTGTATGACCGTTTTTACCCCGCCATTTAAGCAGCCATACGCCGCTTTCTGAGGAAGCATGCTGGGTATGTTCGTGTTTCTATAACCCACCGAACTCGGACATGGTTTACATGATCTTTTCCGTGCGCACTTGGTCTTGTGCTTGCGTGTACACACGAAGGGGGATAAGCCACTAGCAGGTCTGCACATACGTTGACCTGGGAGATCGGAAAAATCTCCACCCTTAACCCACCAGGCGGCCGCGGCCGGGATTCGAACTCACGACCTTCCGATTAAGAGGCCGACGTCTTACCACCACGCCACTGCGCTCGTCTACTAGACGTACTTAGAGTGGGATTGTTACATATATTTGTTCAGTAATGGTTTGACTTTCTCTCGTAAGTAAAAGTTGTCAAGTTTTGTCTACTACGATTTTTTGTTGATTTGTAATTTCCCCTTCTGTTTTTGTCTGGTCGAGTTTTAGGGTATCTATTTTTCAGCGGCTAACAGGATCCCTGTAAAAGAAATCTTTGATCAGAAAGGTGATCCAAATAGTCAAGTGGACGGCTGGAAATGGCATAGAAAATGTAAATGAGATGATACGGAAATTAATGCTTGAATTGTGGAGCACAATGTGTCGCAATACTTTTGGTGTTGTTACTCAGTTTAGTTTGTTTTGATGCATACTCACAAGCCACGAGCAAAGTGTAGTTTTCAGAAGACAGAACACCATCTGGTGTCTCTTCACCCCACACAGAAGTACAGACAAATTCAGTCCCATTCAGGTTCCTGTGGACACTTGGGAGGTGCAAAACAGCAGTGCCCGTGACGTCACGCCAGGATATGGTGGCGGGCGGGTTGCCGTGCTGTGCTGTGCAATGGCTGCACTCACATGTCAGGTCGCTGCCTTCTGTCACGTAGTCTGGACACGTCGTGGTCAGGTTAGGTCCGGGTTTCACTGTGGACAAAACCAAGACATTATTTGCAATGTCACATAAACATAATCCTCGTCTTTGAGTTAAGTTACGAAAACAGTAATCAACGTAAGAATCCAACAAGTCAGTTTCCTCCAACACCTACTGGAAACTTTTCTTGTGCCAAAGCTTAGTTATGCATCCGAACATATGAGACGACAGACGTCAAGAAACTAGGAACAAACCGTATGGAACGCTTGGTTCGGAAACATCTCTGTATCGGCAGTGCAGACAGCTGACAGACTTAATTGTATCAGTAACACTCAAGGACACATTTAACTATACATAATGACATGCAGTTTTGCAGCATTCATATTCATGCGCATAATGTATAATTTCACACACAATTGTACATGCCTCAATATATAAACAAAAGAAAACATTAATTTCAAATGTTCTGTCTAGTTAAAACGTTTATATCACACATAATCAACGTTGGACTAGAGGAAGATAATTTTAGATGTCCTTTTGTATTTGATATCGTTTCACAGATCTAACGTAAGAGTACCAAGCACAATGCCGACATCAATTAATAGATTTAAGTAACCGTTATTTTTCTTCTTGTGAAAGCCATCTCGTACAAAAGCATGAATCGTTTAGGCGTTTACCTAAAATACATGTACCCTTCAGCTTGAACACAACCTAACAATCTACTACCCATCATATCAATCAATCAATATGAGGCTTATATCGCGCGTATTCTGTGGGTACAGTTCTAAGCGCAGGGATTTATTTCTTTTTATTTTTTATTTTTGTTATGCAATTTATATCGCGCACATATTCAAGGCGCAGGGATTTGTTTATGCCGTGTGAGATGGAATTGTTTTAAACAATACATCACGCATTCAAATCGGCCAGCTGATCGCAGCCATTTCGGCGCATATCCTACTTTTCACGGCCTATTATTCCAAGTCACACGGGTATTTTGATGGACAATTTTTATCTATGCCTATACAATTTTGCCAGGAAAGACCCTTTTGTCAATCGTGGGATCTTTAACGTGCACACCCCAATGTAGTGTACACGAAGGGACCTCGGTTTTTCGTCTCATCCGAAAGACTAGCACTTGAACCCACCACCTAGGTTAGGAAAGGGGGGAGAACATTGCCAACGCCCTGACCCAGGGTCGAACTTGCAACCTCTCGCTTCCGAGCGCAAGTGCGTTACCACTCGGCCACCCAGTCCATCATACATAACTAGGCGGACCTAGGCATTGCATCTTTAAAGTTTCATAGCAACCTACCCTGTCATTGCTAACTTACAGAGCTCTTAATCACGATACCGCTAAAAACTGACACAAAACTTCCCGTTTTTGGCCGCTCATGCGATCGACACCTGCATGAATAGAACTTGCATAAAACAATAAACACAAAGGATTTATAACCAAACAAAGCTGTTTTTGACAGTTGATTGATGTGACTTTCTTCTCGTTTATTAAATGTACCAAATTGTGCCTATCCTTAATTAGTCCTTTGTTAATTGGTACCTTATGTTTTTGTCTGGTTGATTGTGGGGGTTCCCATACCTGAACGGTGGTCACATGACCCCAGTAACAGATACCCAAGTGAATTGCCTCAGACAGTTTGAACAACATTATATGTGAATGAATGTTTGGTCAGGGAACAGCATTTGTCGCAATCATTTTTTGCTGAGTTTTAGTTTGGAGAAAAACTTACAACAACAACAACAACAACAACAACAACAACAACAACAACAACAACAACAACAACAACAACAACAACAACAACAACAACAACAACAACAACAACAACAACAACTAAATAGTTGTGTGTTTTACTTCACAATGCATGTGGCATTACATGAAATAACATTATGCTTCATTTGGACGCATCCAAAATCCAAAGGCTAAGCTTCATCCTCGGCAGAGTGAAAAAATGCGAGCTGAATTGATTAGCTTAGGTGCAGTTAAAAATTTTTTTTTGAGAAATACAAATCCTATACTGCACAAAAACAGCGAGCGGTAGATTGTTTTCATGTGAAAAGATGCCTATATGTCCCATGTATAATGATTGGGTAAATGTATGTTGATGGTTCATTTGAAATAAGATGTATCTTTAAAACCAAACATTTAAAAGCTTAAGCCCAAGCATCACAAATGAATCAATAACATAGACGCTAAATTGTTGATGGGGAGGGGGGGGAGGGGGTGTTGAAATGAGATGGTTATAGAATTTCCTGAGAGAATAGTCTCATGACAAAGTTAAAGCAAAGTAAACGTCCCCAAATAGCACGAATTTAAAAAAGAAAATATCGAGATTCATAGGATGAAGGTTTTTTCAAGCATAGAACTGACCAATCGTGACAGTGTCTGCAAACGTTCGTCCACCACCAGGCTGTATCTCCACGTGAAAGTAGTGAGTCATCTCTGAGGCGTTTAGCTGCATGGTCATGGTACAGGTACCTCGCAGGTACTCCAGTCCGTTGTCGTCAGTGAATGAGAACAGGTTCAGGTGAATGGCAGAGGTCGGCACGTCTTCAATGGACTGCAAGTACTAAATCGCAGTTTCAAACTTCATAAATTGTTTTGTTCAAACATACATTATTGATTCATGAAAACAATGCGTCTTGGAGTTAAGGGTGGCACCGATGATACTGACACATACACATACTAGTGAAAATCTTAGATTTATATTGGAAATAAACCAACCTATAAACAGGATAGCCTAGCTGTACTTCAGGCTTCGCTTTGTAGTGGAATCTACTGTGAGGATTCCTTTGATATGGTTGAATTGAAAACGAAAACGGATGATGAAATCACACACACCTGCTGCTGCTGCTTCTCCTCGTGGCATATATACAGCTACCAATACTATTTTACCAACAACATTGCATCAACAAGTTCTTTGTCCAGGCAATGTCCGATGTCACTTGCCCAATTTTGTTTTGAGGACAGGATCTTGCAACTAAGTGTTTAAATACATAGGTCCCAATGTGGATGTTTCAGAAAAAAGCAGTTTGAAAGAAGACGACACAGAATTCAAACGGCAAGGCGCAACTTATCTGTTTTGGGCAAGCTGAAGAATCTTTTATCTGTTATTGCTATTTGCAGTTTGTTTCCCCCAGCGGTCTGCTAACTGTCAGCAGTGGGTGTTATCTCTCTGTATCATTTTGCTGTATTTCTGCTGAAGGTTACGCTGTAGCCGTTCGAGCTTTTCCTCCATAAACATGTGTTTTTTTTTCTAAGACAGCCCTAGACTGGTCTGTTTGGAACTGGTTGTCGCACACCGTAGGTACAATGAGGCATACACCCGGTGTTCTTGATAATGGTCAGATTTAGATATCGGCCTGCTCACTCGTATTTGACTGATGGTTTGGTTATATTAAAAAAAAACATGACTGCATAGTCATTTTTGACGTCATCGTCTTTTTCAAGTGTGAAACCCTAGGCTGATTAGCCTTCTGAGAATGGCGACATGCCTTTACGCAGGACTCCATCTCTTGCTGACATTAATGCGGCCTTAACCAACCCATAAGGTGGGGTTTTGGGCGCAAACTATAAGCCTCATCGCACACTGAATACTGTTGTCACTATTGCAAGCTGTTTTCTTTTAGATTTAGACAAATGCGTACTTAGCAACAAGCTATATAACCCTAGAGTTGTTTAGGAAGATGCCAGCAGCACTTGCACAGTTAAAACGGCATTTAAAACAATACAGTTCCACCCATCTGGCACCTCAGAATCAATTTTTGTCATACGGTTCCGTTTCTTACATGTGTAGCAAGTTACACACAATTGAATTACCGTAACGTGTATTTGTCATAGTGACTCTCTGGGGGAAACTGAGCTGTGACGATCGTAACTATTTAATCAAAGGAAGCGTCGGATACATTGTCTTGATAAAGTTCAATTATTAAACACGGTTAATGAATGTATTGGTTTTTTAAGGCTGCTCAACATTCTACCTACATTGGCAACGCATAACTCACCACGTTATCCGGCGAGTGATACCACAGACAGGCGACACTTCCGTCTGGTTCATACACCTTGTTCACTTGCACACGTCCTGTCACTGTGAAGTTGCTGTCCACAACGAGGCTGCTGTTTTCTGGAGCGCCTGGATCTGTAATAATTATGATTTAACTTTACTTTTCAATGATAATTTGTCATCTTTGGAAAGCACTCCATTGGCTTTGTTCTTAACTAATATCTCAACACAAACATGTTCAACATGCAACAAGAAAAGTAAGGCTGTAAAGCACAGTATACACACAGAACATTGCACCTTGCTTGCTTAATTGAATATCCCAAATATCCCATCAAATTACAAAACTTACATCGTATGCTCAATTGACATTGATGATTGGTTGCATTGTTGAGTTTGGAACACTTCACTATAGCTCCTTCTTTGTCTCTGTCGTTTCCGGCTGTCATGCGCAAAACTGAGAAAGTCTGGTTTCTCTCCACGCTAAAGTCATCGATCTTCACATCGCACTGAGGACACATTTCGTTCTCACAGTTACCACACTCCGCCACTGTGTGTTCAGTCATGTTAGGGTAAGTAATGCTCCAGTACATGTCTTGTGAGAGCTCCATTCCCTCACATCGTATTCTCCTGTTGCTGTTTTCATATAAGGCTACTTTGCTGTTGTTGCAAGCCGGCAACCGGTACGCTGCAAAAGATGCATGTGCAAAGCGTCAAAGTGTGGATATGATGACTCTTGTACACTGTTTCACACGTAAGAGTATAAACGCGTAAAAGATTGTAAACAAAATATGTGGTGGAAACGGAACGTAAAATGTAGCTGTGTTTACTGATCGTATTTGATTGATCAAAAAGAAAGATTATTACAAAGAATGTTGACTTGTTTGAATGGTGAAAATAATGTGAAAGTTCAGA
>NC_090252.1:60575485-60577985 GCF_037325665.1 Littorina saxatilis
CACATACAGAAGCCAGGAGTATGCAGGCGATACTAAACATATTGTTCGAGCTTGAATGTTTTATCTCAAGAGCTTACAACAAGCTCAAGGAAGAAGTGCCCCACATCCACAACGCTAAGTCTCGGTCGTAGCACTGCTTGATGTTCTGCTGTCAGACACCGATTGAGTTCTACTTTGATAAACAAAGTGCTGGTTTTGAGTCACAAAATATGGTATACTCTTGTAAATCACCGACTACTCCGT
This sequence comes from Littorina saxatilis, assembly GCF_037325665.1. Taxonomy (NCBI): domain Eukaryota; kingdom Metazoa; phylum Mollusca; class Gastropoda; order Littorinimorpha; family Littorinidae; genus Littorina; species Littorina saxatilis. Next base: position 60,575,729 of record NC_090252.1, read on the forward strand.
GTAACGTCCACTGCTTTGTTTCAATCAGTGGTCATACTGTTAAACACGCACTCTTCTTGTATGAATACAGACAACTTTGCTAAACACACGCTATTTTGTTAAACACGGGTTCATCGTTTGAACTGACGATACTCTTTTAAACAAAGTACTGTTGGATACACTGAAGTGTGTAAACACAATGTACTCTGTTTAGCACAGACGTCTCAGATTGCTCTGTAAAGCACAGTCTATACTGTTAAACACAAGCTACTCTGTAAAGCACAGTCTATTCCGTTAAACACAAGTCGTATCACAAAACACAGATTATTAAAGTTTCTTCCACATCACAATCAAATGTAACAGCAGGTCCGCTCTTATGCGAGTTATGAAACGCTTTTCGCTTACACTTAAACTTTATTTTAATACTGCTCTTTGCATATTTTCTATTCACACACTTCACCCGAAATGAAAGTTTCTTGTTACATAAATGGAGCTAGCAAAAACAGGTCTTAGTCATCCACCTTGTGTCACCACCACCCAACACGTATTTTGTAGAAACATGATCAGTTTCGGCAGGATGTAAAATGAGCTTGTCCTCACAAAACTACCTTTAAGCGTCAGTCATGCGCGACCTACACTTTGAAGAACGCGGAGTTTTCTTGTGTTAAAAATGCGTGCACCGTCCTGTCTGTGTAGACGATGGTGTAAACCGTCACATCACTTTCCAGACTTTACATAGCATAGTCTTTGACCTCTCACCAGTGCATGCGTGCGTGCTCGCGCGTGTGTGGGCGTGCGTGCGTGTGTGCGTGAGTGTGTGTGTGTGTGTGTATGTGTGTGTGTGTGTGTGTGTGTGCGTGTGTGCGTGCATGCGTGCGTACGTGTGTGTTTATATGTGTGTGTGTGCATGTGTGTGCGTGCGTGCGTGTGTGTATGTGTGTGTGTATGTGTGTGTGTGTGTGTGTGTGTGTTTGTGTGTGTGTGTGCGTGTGTGTCTGTGTGTCTGTCTGTGTGTGTGTGTGCGCTTGAAAACAAGTACCTTATGTGTGCATGCTACACTGATTTGACAATTGTCGACAAACACTTAATACGTGTAAACGTTTTGTGAAGTGCAGCGGCCTCGAGAAATTACAAGGATAAAATGCATAGCCTCATTGCAAAAACAGAGACAGAAAAACAGGTGTGTATGGCAGGAAAGAAAGATGAACCGCCCTTTTCAAAATTCACCCATTGACATCCAGTCACTCGCGGCATATGCAAAGACATTGCTTTGTTGTGTCCTTTTTTCCTGGTACCGCTCTGGTTATCCTTGCGGCGATAAAACGTTAATGTTTAAAGGCCCAGTACTTTCCGTTAACACCTTTCTGCTCACAATCAAAGATATGTCAGGAATGTACGTGGAATAAGAACACCCCTCCTCTCGACACATATACAACACTAGATGAATACCCGCTTCGCCGGGAAGAAGTAGAGCCGAATACCCGGCTTAGCCGGGTACCCGGATTGGCCGGGAAGAAGTAGAGCCGAATACCAGGCTTCGCCGGGGAAGGAAGGGAGATAAACGCGCAAAACACTGGAGAAGATAAGGAAGAGTTACTGGGAATGGATGTACAGAAAAACCATAAAAACCAAAATCGGTTCTGCGCTTCGCGCTGAGAGCACGTGTTCAAAATGTTCATCGACCAGATTGTGTCCGGGGTCTACCTGAATATGCCCACCGAATTTGAAGCAGTTCCATCGAGAACTTTGGCCGTGCATCGCAAACACACACACACACACACACACACACACACACACACAGACACAGACACACAGACACACACGCACACACACACACACACACACACACACACACACACACACACACACACACACACACACACACACACACACACACACACACACACACACAAGCCGTATATAGATATAGAAGTCGCGTAAGGCAAAATTACTACATTTAGTCAAGCTGTGGAACTCATGTAATGAAACTGAACGCACTGCATTTTTTCACAATGACCGTAGTCCGCCGCTCGTGCAAAAGGCAGTGAAATTAACGAGCCAGTTTAGCGCGGTGGTGGTTGCGCTGTGCTGCACAGCACGCTTTTATGTACCTCTCTTCGTTTTAACTTTCTGAGCGTGTTTTTTTAGTCCAAACATATCATATCGATATGTTTTTTGAATCAGGAACCAACAAGGAATAAGATGAAATGGTTTTAAATCGAGTTCGGAAATTTAATTTTAATCATAATTTTTATATTTTTAATTGTCAGAGCTTGCT
>NC_090252.1:60582985-60627985 GCF_037325665.1 Littorina saxatilis
ACTGAACTGTTACTAACAATTTCGCTCAGGCTGAGCTTTTAGAGATTTTCTCATTTTCATTTTCTTCATGGCAGTATACGTGTGTAAAAGCCTGGGCTCTGATGTTTCTGTAGTTTTCATTCAGCATTTGATTGCCTACACGCTACTGCCACATCTTAAAGGCCGAGGGTCGGGTATAAAAGCAGAGCGGCGCGTGGCACTTCAGTCTAATGTCCAGCCCTTTTCAGGAAACGAGCTCTCACTTGAAATATTATTTTCAAAAATACTCTGTCTATACCAAACTCAAAAGCACCATTTTTGTCAAGCAAACATTTGAAGGTGTACACCACACATGCACCCCGAAATGTGTTTATAATAACCCCTGGATAACGTACTTTCAGAAAAAAAATTCACTCGCCAAATTTGAATTCAAAATCAAACGGCTGTCAGTCGTGGTGGACTGGGCGGAGCTAAAGACACGAGAAAGATAATGTCCACGCACCGCTCATTCCTTTTCGGCAGCACACACCCGCCACATAACGTTTACCAGATGTTGCCTGACCCCAAAGTTCCGGTCACTCCGTGCTATTGCAGCCGCCATGGATGCTACATGACACCACTGGTTAATCTGCCTGAGAGTGAAACACTTTCAATAATCGTTCTGTAATTAATAAATCGTTTCAAAGATAGTCTGCACTTTTGTGACAAATGGATTTGTACATAATTTAGCGTTAGATGGTTTAAACAAATGTGTACAGATTGGCTAGCCATACTTTTAGTTTCACGACTTGACCGCGTGGTAGGAATGTCACATGTTGAGATAGTTGGCTGACTCTTGTGACCTGTATTGTCATTGGCTGCTACGGGCCAATCAGAGATGACTAAAATATGATAACCTTGAAGCGGCCATGTTGGATAGCCGGCAGAACATCTGAAAGCGCTCTCGGGAGAGGGTGTGTTCACTCTACGCTGTTGTCAGATGTTGCTCAAGGAGCAGTGAGTCGACTGTTTAGTGGTTACTGTGAATGAATCTGGTATGATTCAAATGCTGTGAGAATACAGGTATTTATTGAATTGTATTTTTGTTCAGTAACCTTAACTTGTGAAATGACTGTGAGAGTCATGTTGTGAAATGGGTGGAAAGCGTGCCGTGAGCTGTGTCAGCCATTTTGAATAGAGTGTGGTATGTTCTGTGGTAATGAAGTTACTTGTAAATGAGCTGGTGTAAATAATAGTTGGCGGATAATTGAATAATACTGAGAAAGAATGGAAGTATTATTGTGTGGAGAAGTTTATCTTAGAATTGAAACTTACGGTAGCATAAACTTTCTATACAGCATCCCGGTGGGAGCAAGGACGCGCTCGACTGGAAGGGTAGAGGGGTGAGAAGAGGAGCGTCCCCTCCTTGCGGCCAGGACCAGTAGTGTCGGCGCAGGAGTGTAACGCAGCGCTGGAGAACTTGCAGCTGGTGTGTACCCCATATCATGTGTGAATATGGTGCAAGTGTCGGACCCGCTGATTTGTGAGTAAACGTAAAGTGTAACGCAGCGCTGGAGAACTTGCAGCTGGTGTGTACCCCATATTATGTATGAATATGGTGCAAGTGTCGGACCCGCTGGTTTGTGAGTAAACATACATGTGCGACCTGGAAGAGGTGCGCACCCACAGAACTTTGTATGTGGAATAGGATTGTGAGAATCCGGAATAAACTTGTAACCACTGTATTGTGAGTTGGCAAGTGAACTTTGTATGTGAAATAGGATTGTGAGAATCCAGAATAAACTTGTAACCACTGTATTGTGAGTTGGCAAGTGAAGATAACCAGCTACGTGGTGTAGTAACGGATTGGATGAATCCAGAATAGATGTACGGCCACTGAAATGTGAGCCGACATGTGAATTATATTAGTATGTGTGATTCTTGATCGGAGAGTCAGCAAGGACGACATCATCGAGGGAGAGACTTCCTTTTCATCTTACTCGAGATAATACTGTTATATTGTATGGAAGAGTCTTGAGTGGATGAGATATTGTATTGATATTATGTTGTGATCGTTGGTTAATGTGTGACCACTTGAATACAAGTACGAGGGCAAAGGGCAGGAATCGTGTTTAGTCTTTGTGCTTTGTTCATGTGTTGTGTGTGTGTGTGAGACGGGAGTTTGTGAACAGAAACAACACACGCATTTTTCTGATAGGGTATTTACGACACACATACATACATTTACACACAAGTACCAGACGTAACAACTTTACGAATGTTAGTTTGGTATTTATTACTTTTTTTTAAAAAGTGAAACATATTCAACCGACAAAAAAGTTTTCTTCTTGGGCTGAAAAGGGAAGCTAAAGTTATTTGGTGGATGAATACGATCGTCAGTAAAGTACCAATGTCTTGAATTTATGGCAGACTTTTCCAGAGAAAATAATTGTATACGCGTTGCTTGATGTTTCCGGTAGAACACCGCGTATCACAGTCATGCACGTTGGAACTAGGCACTCATGACTCATGAAACACACTTTCTTCACTTTTTCACACACTAAAACACCATTATTCAGGCGACTCTGCAGCAAATGTCGTAATCCCTGTCTGTCACAGATATCATATTCATCCACATCCAGCAATAGTGATGCTCTGCTATCTAATTAAACATTTATTAGTCACAAAGCTGTTCTCCTCCGGACAGTGACGACGCGAGACCATGCCTTGACGACTAAATGCAAGTTTTCCCACCAAATTTCTCCTCTTCCCGCAAATTTTGGTAACCTAAGACAAAACCAAACATGTGGGCTCGGGGAGCGAAATGCACGCTCACAGTGCCGTTATGTATCTGGATTTACTGGTCAACCTGAAGCCAACGGTCACATGCGTAATTAACAACCGCAAACTATATCTTTTGTTCAAAATAAGGGTGTCTAACAAGTCAGTTTCAACTTGTTAGATTCACAGGCTTTACATTTGGCTTATTATGGCAAAGACAATGGTCAATATATTTTCTTTACAGAATGCAGTCGGTTTGTGTAACAAGGGTTCCACTGTTCCAAAAGCCGGCTAGACTGACCTACTCGTCTTGAAAACGGTACCGACCTTGATACCTTGGGAACTGTAAAACCAAGACACAGAGCTACATAGTGGCGCCAATGTCTTGGGTGAAACATTCAAACATGCATGTACAGAAAGCAGTGACACATTTAACTCTGTAGATGGTCCCTCAAGTTCTTGGCATCCGATTGTTGGTGCGAGTTTCCACTCAGCATTAGGTTCTGCACCAAGAGAGAGGGTATTTCTACTCTCCAGTCTACAACACGAAGTCAGGTTGACAGGTTGCGTTAGTGCATGGCACTGCATAACTTTCACCATGTGCTCAGTTGTATTGCACAAGTGTAGGCCTACAAATGCGCGCGCGCATGCGACGGCGTGTGCGTGTGTGTGTACGTGTAATCTGCATTCAGAGGATTTATTGCTAGTGTGAATAAATTATTGCAACTAATAATGCTTCCAAATAACCGTCAGAAAAAAAGGTGAATACCACACACACACACATAACGGGACTTTACAGAGGTTCACAAGAAAGGCACACACATCAAGGCGAGGTATGCAGTCTGCTGTTGGCTTGTTTAATCAAGCGGAATGCCTTGGCCACTGCATCCACCAGACTAGGTAACTTGAGACCTGTCGGTCACTGAAAATAGGCTCCGCCTATACCCATGGGTATTTTGGCCTGTTGGACCTCGGCCTTTAACATGTTCAGAACACTTGCATCAGCCTCTCCTGCCAGAGGAGAACAGCCTTCTACCTCTGCCTCCCCTGCCACAGCTCCCCAAAGGCCATGCAGCCACTCCTCGGCAAAGACATTCTTGCAAAAGGAAATTGGACACTCAAACCCTAGAGACCAAGTACAAGGCAATCCTTGAAGTGGAGAAGGGGAACAAGAAGAAAGGTCAAATTGCCAAAGACTTTAACGTCAAGCCAAACACACTCTCCACCTGGCTGAACCAAAAGGACAAGATCAAGTCCAATTATGATACTAGGCTATGGAATCACTGGCTACTCTTCGTCATTTCCTTGTGGCAATGCCCAAGCAACTCACTCGTCATGAAGGCCACTGGGACACCCTCAGCAAACTGGAGCAAGACTTGGAATCTTCCCACCATACCTTCATGAAGCAGAAGAGCATCAAGGACTTCTTCAACCATTAGTTAAACGGTATTGTGACTTTGTATTGTAAAATTGGATAACTCGAATTCTTTCTAACTCGAATTAATTTCCCTGACCCCTGAAGTTCGAGTAAACGAGGTTGCACTGTAATATCAGCCGAAGCGATCAGTTGACATAACATAATCCTGTACAACAGAAAATATTTTTCAAAAATATAGTTAAATCAGTACTTCCACACAAGAGTGTTTTGCAGTCCAGAACGTGCGTTGGCAGACTATTGAATTATATGTTCTTTAAATGTTGTACAGTGTAACAAAACATGTTCAGCATCTTTCGGGCATACTCCACACGTGCATTCTAAATTGTCAGAAAGGTGTCGGTTTATTAATTGTGTTGCAAATCGCTCATATTTAATCTCAACCTGCATGCTGTGCCTGGCGGTTTCCTGATTGATAACACTGTGGAACTGTCACACACACATATGCACACCCACATATGCGCTGTCTGTCATCCACAAACTCACAGAATTTTCTCTCTCTCAACTGTAAAAAGGTACAAAACACAATAAATGAAGTTATACGTTTCTTGAACAAAACAAAACACTCAAAACTCACATTTACACATCAAATAACCCCAATCCCTTGCCAAAGATAATTAACGTTTACACTCTAATTACTCTCATTCACTCACATCAAATCTCTACCTCGCAAACACACCCTCTTGCTATCACTCCATCATACACTGAAATTACACTTCCTGCATGGGTTATTTTTAGGGGACGGATTTAGCGGAAGAGTTACCGTCCAGCAGGTCTGACAGTGACTTGAAGTGAAGCGAGATCCTGGGTGTAGATGCCCCGAAGACGAATGACGTCACGAGCGCAGAATGAGTTCCTGGCGAAGTGAGTCCATAGCAGCCCTCAGCTGTAGAACGAGTTCCATGCGAAGCGAGTCCATAGCAGCCCTCAACAGTAGAATGGCTTAGCTTGACTGGGCTGGCGGATCATCTCCATCACTCCTCGGCAAGAAAACCGCAACCTGAAATGGTTAGCATTGCTCTTAGTCCATGGTTAACTCACATCGCTTATCCGTTCCCATATATCAAACCCAATGCAGGAAAGAATGGACAAAGCCTCTATGACTCTCACACACTCGCACAAATACTTCATATGTTATGAACGTTCTACCAATTCATTACATGTTTAATAATTGGCAGAAGTTATGCAAACATGTAACACGAAAATAGCTTTCCGTCTTTTTACATACACAAGTTATCATAATGCACAGACCATATTCAAAATTGATAACTAACATAACAACAATACTAATAAAACTAACCTTCTTTAAACGAAATACCTGACCGACTAGCCTGAACATATAAGAAACGCACAGACACGAAACAACAAACATGTACCACGCAAACAGCCTAAACTACACCGAAAACAATAGAAAAGAATTACGCACCACATCCTGGTTGCATGAAAGCATACGCGAAATTCCCCTGTCAAATGAAGACAGCTCCCTTTTGCTCTATGGAAGCAAAAGTAACGTTCAAATGAAGAACGGATTCCAGTCTGGAACGCAGACTTCTAGCCCTGTAAACGGCTACGGCAAGAATGAATAAAACTGACACACAACTGAATTTACTGCTCACTACAGCACACCTGAGATACACCCGTTTCACTAGAAATTAGAGAAAACCGTGCCGCACGAAAACTACGAGTGCTAGCTGTCTCACCTGGCAGGTAAACGACAGCACAAAGAACAGGCGCTTGCAATGATTGCATACAATACGAAATAATTACAGCTGCTTGTGACAGGAACAACAACTTCTCCATCGGTCAAATATCTTTTAAATTCACCAACTGACTGCGTTTGTCGTATATTTTCTGGAAAAGTATTCCACAAAGCTGTCGTTGAAGTAAAAAATGAAGATTTATATAACTCACTTCTGCACAATGGAACCTTACGTTCAAGAGGGCGTCGTCTGTGGTATGGATTTACATAAATATTCTGGGGTTAAACGATTTACAATTTTATAATACAGCAACAGTTTAGGACGACGTCCCTTTATTTTAAGGGCACAAACCCGATTCATTATACAGTTTTGGATGGCTTGTACCGCGGACTGCACCTATGCAATGATTCGGATTGCGTTGAGATGCAATGTCTCCAACTCGTTTGCTAAACACTTCGTACAGTTATCCCAAATAATGTCCGCATAATCAAACGAAGGTAATATACATGATTTATATATAACTTCAAGCGTTTTTCTGTTTAAATGATACTTGAATAAACCAAAACACGCAATTGACGTTCTACATTTAACAATGATACTTTTTATGTGGGAATCCCATTTACAATTACCTTGTAGAATAACGCCAAGATTCTTGTGATTTTCAACATCAATTAAGTGCATGGGCATCTTCGAAATACAATGGTGGAAGTAACTCATGTTTTTGCCTAGAAATGTCCAACAATTCTGTCTTTTGACAATTAAAAGTGACTTTTCATTTAAAAGCCCATGCGCGAATTTTATCCAAATCAGAATTACAAATCTCTGCTCGTATAGCATCGCTATTTAAACATAAATACATACTCGTATCGTCTGCAAAGAGTTTCAATACTGATTCAAGACCAACACCAATGTCGTTAATATAAATGATAAATAATAGAGCTCCTAAAACAGAACCCTGGGGGACACCAGCAGAAGGGGTAACACAACTTGATTTGGTTCATTTCAGTACTACTGCTTGCCTGCGATCGCTCAAGTAATGTTCGAACCAAACAAGCAAGGGACCTCTTATACCAATCGCCTCAAGCTTGTGGAGCAGACCACGATGTCAAAATGTATCGAAAGCTTTAGATACATCAACGAATATTGCCTGTGACATAATGTTTTTATCAAGTGCAACACAATATTATTCATACATACTCAGTAATTGATAAACGAATCACCAGCAATAAAACCAGATTAACAGTGTGCATGTAATCAAATTATAATGTTGCAAATAACCAAACACACGGATTTGTATACATTTTTCGAGCACTTTCCCAATACAACTAAGCAAAGAGATTGGATCTCTCTCTCTTAAAAAGGATAACAGTGGTTAAGGAGCGAAAAACAGGAGAAAGCTGTAGCAAAAGACAGGTGAACAAAGAGGTTATAAACGGGTTTTTTTTATACAAAGTAGGAAAACATAATTAATGAACATGGTCCTAGTCAAAATCGCTGACGCGGCTGTCGCCGGAAATAAAAGTTAACAAAATGAACGGAGATGGAATTGTACTGAGTGTATACCACATGAAACAAATGACGAAGAAAGAAAACTGTTTTAAGTCATTTGAAGCAACAAACAAGAACAACACTTGCTAAGAAATTACGTTTCAAGCATCTTGCACGCGAAGCAGTTTAACATGTAAGTCTATGTCGCGTAATTTAGTCGTGCACAGAAGCTTAATATTGTGTGGCTCTCAAATAATACATCCACACATGTACACCCACCGAAAACACACATACTCCCACACACACCCACACACACACGTCTTCAGAGTAAAGCAGCAAATGCGGGGAACAAAAATCAGAGAAATATTCAAACATGTAAGTGTCAAAAAAATGCTCGCACACAGTAAAACACTCGACGCATTATACTGGTTTCATGTATGACACTCCCCCACACACACATTCCCTCTTCCCTGGTTTGTATATGGGCCAATGGCCACACGTATAATAAACCATCTAAAGTGACTCTCTCTCTCTCTCTCTCTCTCTCTCTCTCTCTCTCTCTCTCTCTCTCTCTCCCTCCCTCCCATCTCTCTCTCTCTCTCTCTCTCTCTCTCTCTCTCTCTCTCTCTCTCTCTCTCTCTCTCTCTCTCTCTCTCTCTCTCTCTCTCTGCATTTACAGCTTTGTTGCGTCAGTGCAATCTACTCTATAATTCTTAACTCATGTCAAATGAACTTAACATTTTTCATTTAAGCAATGTAATGTATGTAAATTGATGATATGTTCTTACTTTCATTTTATTATAATCATGTAGCGCAGTAGTTTTCTTTACTTGCTTATTCTTTAGCAATTTTAGACTAGACCCTCTTTAGGGCGAGGGCCGGATGTAAAAAAGCAGATCACTGCTTACTCTATTACCCTCGTTAAATAAAGAATTGTTCTTGTTCCTGTTCTTGTTCTCTCTCTCTCTCTCTCTCTCTCTCTCTCTCTCTCTCTCTCTCTCTCTCTCTCTCTCTCTCTCTCTCTCTCTCTCTCTCTCTCTCTCTCTTAGCAAGGACAGATTGTAAGACTAGGCAACGCCTGAAATCTCCATCCTTCTGTAATAAAGTTTAATCAATCAATCAATCAATCTCTCTCTCTCCCATCTCTCTCTCTCTCTCGCTCTCTCTTTCTCCCATCTCTCTCTCTCTATCTCTCTCTCTCTCTCTCTATCTCTCTCTCTCTCACTTTCTATTTATCTCTATCTTTCTTTATTTCTTTATTTGGTGTTTAACGTCGTTTTCAACCACTAAGGTTATATCGCGACGGGGAAAGGGGTAAGATGGGATAGAGCCACTTGTCAATTGTTTCTTGTTAACAAAAGCACTAATCAAAATATTGCTCCAGGGGCTTGCAACGTAGTACAATATATTACCTTACTGGGAGAATGCAAGTTTCCAGTACAAAGGACTTAACATTTCTTACATGCTGCTTGACTAAAATCTTTACAAAAATTGACTATATTCTATACAAGAAACACTTAACAAGGGTAAAAAGAGAAACAGAATCCGTAAGTCGCCTCTTACGACATGCTGGGGAGCATAGGGTAAATTCTTCCTCGTCCCAACCAATATGGGACTCCCCCTAACCCGCGGGGGGCTTCTCTCTATCGCTATCTATCTAAAATGGCAGGTAATACCACACAAACAGTGTAAATGTCAAGCAACGAGTTGCCGTTATTTTAGATTCAACATTATTAGCATTCATCTGCTTTAACATTCTTTTATTTCATGTATTTGTTGCTTCCTGCTATAGACACGATACCTAGACAAATAATGGCATGTGTTTAGTTATCGCAGTTTGAATTGGCATGCAACCCTTAATCATCGGCTGGACCTGGTGGCACCATTTTCAGAGTACTGTGATGTCAAGCCTACATCAGACCGGCGCAGACTTTCATAGGGTGTTGCTGAAACAGAACGATACAGCGTAGGTTTTAGTGTCAAAACAAGATAGCAAGACGGAGAGATGGGTAGACACAATGTCAGTCAAAACCAACTGCTACAATTACACGCACACGCAGACTGTAAGCAAACAGTCAACCAACCAGCCAGACCAATGGACAGTAACAAAGACCCACGTTTACACTCCCAAAACGTTGACATTAGTAAACGGTTTCATTCAAATGTAAGTACTGCCTACCTCAAGTATCTGCGTGCATAGCGTGTCCATGGCGACCAACGTCCGAGTACTCGGATCTCATTCCTACTTGAGACATCTGCAGACTGTCGTATGGAAGCTGGTCCTCTGGAACAGGGGAAGTTTTCATCATCCTAGCGGTAGGTTACAAGACAGTTATTTATGTAGTCTGTGTTTGCCTGCCTGTCTGTCTGTCTGTCTCCTAGCTGTCTCTCTCTCTCTCTCTCTCTCTCTCTCTCTCTCTCTCTCTCTCTCTCTCTCTCTCAGTCTCTCTCTCGCTTTCTCTCTCTCTCTCTCTCTCTTTCTCTCTGATCTCTCTCTCTTTCTCGCTCTCTCTCTCTTTCTCTCTCTCTCTCTCGCTCTCTCTCTCTCTCTCTCTCTCTTTCTCTCTCTCTCGCTCTCTCTCTTTCTCTCTCTCTCTCTCTCGCTCTCTCTCTCGCTCTCTCTCTCTCTCTCTCGCTCTCTCTCTCTCTCTCTCGCTCTCTCTCTCTCTCTCTCTCGCTCTCTCTCTCGCTCTCTCTCTCTCTCTCTCTCTCTCTCTCTCTCTCTCTCTCTCTCTCTCTCTCACTCTCAACGATGTTGTCACTTACCATGTCGCGTAGTGTGCGATGCAACAGGGGTTAAGTAGTAGTCCCCTGACGGATTTTCGTCCACTGAATGGTTCTCTCTGGAAAAAAAAGAGATCCCGTCACTGTACAGTACTGCTGCGGTTTCTATTCCCAGTATCATTAGTAGATTTACACAGATTAGTAGGTGTATTTTGAAAAGCATGTTTCTGGCGAAAACAGAGAAAAGTGTATAACAATATTTTAAAGGTAACAAACCCAAAATGTAAACAAGTCGCGTGAAGCAAAATTAATTCATTAAGTCAATTGGTTGAATTCACAGAATGAAACTGAACGTACTGCGGCATTTCACGACAACACCCGCGGCAGCGGCCGGCTCGCTTGAAGGGACAAGCCAGTAATTATAGCGGAGTGGCGTATGACGCTTCAGAGGAAAGCACACTTCCGGTATTATTTTTAACTTTCTGAGCTTATTTTTAATCCAAACATAACACATCTATTTGTTTTTTGAATGAGGAATATTACAAACAGGTTAACTGGGATCGATTACTTCAATTTTAATCTTAATTTGAATGTTCAGATTTGTAATGACCAAACTCATCATTGATTTGTAAGCTTCCAAGCTGAAATTCAATCCAATAGACCAGGATTCGTCGAAGAATGCTTGACCAAAATGTGAGGGTGTGACAGGGTGTGCCCCCTCAACTTTAACATAATGTCATATTATGACATCATCAAGAACATGCATGGAACAAATGCAGATACAAAATGAAGATATAATTCGCAGAAACTCTCATGGAAATATTCATGACGATCGGTCAAGAAGTTTTCTCTGAATCGCTCTACACACACACACACACACACACACACACACACACACACACACACATACACCACCACCCTCGTCTCGATTACCCGTCTACATGTTAAAAGATTTAGTCAAAACTTGATAACATGTAAAAATAGGAATGGTAATGAATGCATTAAAAACAAAACAGACGGCGTTCAGCGCTTTAGTTAAACAAAAGTGTGTTTTGCAATTACTACCCCTGTTTGCCAAACACTGTAATTTATCTAAGTCCACAAAAAGAGCTTCTCGCCACGCTCGCGTGGCGATGGGCAGTGTGTGTGTGATTGCATGCGCCTTTCTTTGATTGGCTCGTAGCGGACCGTTGGAACTGACCGATGCGGCGGACAGTGCCCCGCGCAAAGCTTAGCTTAGCGTCACTACGCAAGATTCCAGCGAGCTGAAAGGTCAAGTTTTTGTATTTGGTGAAAATTTGTATTTCTTTGTTGGTTTTTAACGATGTTACAAGCATATGTTTTTGGTCATTCCATTTGCAGACGTTTGCGGGAATGCATTGCGTCGGGATGCGATCCTCGCATGCGTCCTGATTTCAAACTTGATAGCCAAATGTACGTTAACATTGTGGGCAGGGGAGGCTTACGCCTCCAACAATTGGTTGGAAAAAATGGCGCCGGATCCAACTCCTTGCGAAAGATTTTTCGCACTGCACCTGACGTTGTGATCTTACAACTTGGGGGAAATGATTTCAGGTTTGCAGAACCTATGGATGCTGAGGAGTTTGCCTTGACGATGCTGGCATTCGCTGGCCTCCTCCATGGGGTTTACAAAGTTAAACAAGTTGTGGTTTGTGGCATTCTGTCTCGCTTCAGTCCAACCGCCGATTACAGAGGATCGCGGGGCTGATCGGCCACAATAAAGCAACGCTATCACGCCTGGGCTCGCCAGGCTGGCAGAACACAGTGCTGACTTGCATTACGTCACGGTGGTGCCATGACAAGTTTCAATTTCAGGAGGAGAAAAGAGGCTTGTTTGCGGCCGACGGCGTACATTTGTCTGAACAGGGCAGTTACCTAAGGTATAAATCGGTACGAGGCGCTCTGATCGCGGCCAGCAAACGTGTGGGAAGCGCAGGCAGCCTTGCCGAGCAAGAGCACTGTACACGGTACGAGCCGCGCTGACAGCGTGACCTATTTGGCTGGAGGCAGACAGTCTCCAGCGCTGTGTTTGTGACCAGACTCTCGCAGAAGCACTGACGGGCCGTGTACCAGCGACCTACTTTCCGATAGGTTAAACGGTGAAGGCTCAGACTTCTGGGGTGGTACACGCGTGGCGGCTATTTTTAGCCAGGGCCACGCTACACCTGATATTTTGGGTTGCGTTGCAGGGGGGACGGACGCCTAGCGGCGTCGGAAGCCAGCGGTCATCGGGTGCCATCCTTTTTTTTTGAGGATGAAAGTCGCTTGTTCATTTCAATGCTTGTTATTCTCTCAGGTGCCAGGAGAAAAGGTTCCATACAACTCTCGCTTACTCTATTACACATGTCGTATGCATTGAGCGATTACTTCCCTTTGGTTATTTGATACACTTTTATTCCAGTTGCTCGAGCACCAACAGCCGTGTTGTTTTATCCACTTTTATTCCAGTTATCTTGTATGCGCTTGAAACACATCCATTTTGTATGCGCTTGACACCCAGCCATTTATGTATGCGCTTGAAATACAGCCATTTGGTATGCGCTTGAAACATAGCCATTTTGTATGCGCTTGAAACACAGCCATTTTGTATGCGCTTGAAACATAGCCATTTTGTATGCGCTTGAAACACAGCCATTTTGTATGCGCTTGAAACTCAGCCATGTTGTATGCGCTTGAAACACAGCCATTGTGTGGGCGCTTGAAACACAGCCACAAGTTACGCATTTGTTTTAACCACAACCACTGTTATTCCAGTGCCTGAGCACCAGCAGCCTGGGGGTTTTAACCATTGTTATTCCAGTTGCCGGAACACCGGCAACCTGGTTATTTTAACCACTTTTATTCCAGTGTCTGAGCACAAGCAGCCTGTCATGCAGCTAGTACTAAGCAGTGGGACGAAACAGTAAGCTCGGTTATGAGCTGTTAAGCCAGTCTTTACTAGCAAAAATGCTTTATCTGTCGGATAGGGTACCATTTCGTGTGGCGTTGCAGGGGCGATGGACGCTTGGGGCGTCTGAAGCCAGCGGTCATCGGGTGCCTGTGGTCGCAGCGTTATCTGACTTGAGTCAAGTTCATGTTCATGACAGGTGGCAATCTAATAGAATTATATGTGGGGGGAAATGCATAATTATGATGCTTTCTCTAAATGTTTTTGGGTGCGCTGGATACACAGCCATACGTTTTCTGCGCTTGAAACACAGCCAAGGGGTTTTCTATGGCTCAAAACACACATTAACCACTTTAATTCCAGTTGCCTGAGCACCAACAGCTTGGTTGGTTAACCAGTTTAATTCCAGTTGCCTGAGCACCAACAGCCTCATTGTTTTAACCCCTTAATTCCAGTTGCCTGGGCACCAGCAGCCACAGCTCCAATCGTGTTTTGTGTGCGCTTGAAACACAGCCACAATTTGTATGTGCTTTAAACACAGCCATTTTGCGTGCGCTAGAGACACAGCCACAACTTTTCTGCGCTTGAAACACAGCCAGTTTTTGTGCGCTTGAAACACAGCCACAATTTGTAGGTGCTTGAAACACAGCCATTTTGAGTGCGCTTGAAACACAGCCACACATGTTTCTGCATGAAACTCAGTTTAACCACTTTTATTTCAGTTGCCTGAGCACCAACAGCTTGGTTGTGTTAACCTCGTTAATTCCAGTTGCCTGAGCACCAATGGCTTGGTGTGTTAACCAGTTTAATTCCAGTTGCCTAAGCACCAACAGCCTCATTGTTTTAACCACTTAATTCCAGTTGCTTGGGCACCAACAGCCACAGCTCCAATCGTGTTTTGGTGCGCTTGAAACACAGCCACCCCAGTTTGCTGTGCTTGAAACACAGCCAGTGTATGTGCGCTTGAAACACAGCCACAATTTTCATGTGCTTGAAACACAGCCACAAGTTTTATGTGCTTGAAACACAGCCTTTTTGCGTGCGCTTGAGACACAGCCACAACGTTTCTGCGCTTGAAACACAGCCAGTTTATGTGCGCTTGAAACACAGCCACAATTTTGATGTGCTTGAAACACAGCCATTTTGCGTGCGCTTGAGACACAGCCACAACTTTTCGGCGCTTGAAACACAGCCAGTTTATGTGCGCTTGAAACACAGCCACAGTTTTTAGGTGCTTGAAACACAGCCGTTTTGAGTGCGCTTGAAACACAGCCACACGTTTTTCGCATGAAACTCAGTTTAACCACTTTTATTTCAGTTGCCTGAGCACCAACAGCCTCGTGGTGTTAACCACTTTTATTCCAGTTGCCTGAGCACCAACAGCTTGGTTGTGTTAACCAGTTTAATTTCAGTTGCCTGAGCACCAACAGCCTGGTTGTGTTAACCACTTTAATTCCAGTTGCTTGAGCACCAACAGCCTGGTTGTGTTAACCACTTTAATTCCAGTTGCCTGAGCACCAACAGCCTGGTTGTGTTAACCACTTTAATTCCAGTTGCCTGAGCACCAACAGCTTGGTTGTTTTAACCACGTTAATTCCAGTTGCCTGAGCGCCAACAACCTGGTTGTTTTAACCATTTTTATTCCAGTTGCCTGGGCACCAGCAGCCTGTAGTAAGCTCGGTTATGGGCAGTTTAAGCCAGTCCTTACGATCAAAGATGCTCTCTCCTCAGTCGGTTAGATGCCAAAACACAAGCCTACCCGCCCTGGACCTGCAGCCCAGAATAGGCAGACATGGCCGGCAAATAAGAGGGCCACAAAGACGACGACAGGGGATCCTCCAGCCCAACCTCAGCACAGACAGTGGCTACAGAGGCACAAGGGACACCACCTCCTGGGATGGCCCAGCTCCTCCAGGCGTTGGAGGGAAAAATTGAAGCAGCGGGCAGGCGGCAGTTGCGGCTCAGGTCAGGGACACCTGCCAGACGCCCCAGCCCAATCAAATGGCAGGACCGGCCAACACTGACGCCCTAACAACAAGCCAAGCACCCCAACAGTCGGCGGACCTGGCGAGGACCTGGCCACCCAAGCCTGCACTGCAGCCACGTTTGCAGTCACCGAACGCATAGCAGGTAAGTCTGGAGGGTTTACATCAGCCGCGCTGGGACCCTGAATCAAACAGAAGATTTGGGGCGGGCCCAAAACCGGTTCAAAGTGAGCCTTTGCAAAACTGGCTCGAAGGCTACAGGCCGGATCTCACCAACAGATTAGTTTCAGGTTTTTATGGATGGTTTCGACATTGGCTACAAGGGTTCTTTAGCCTAGGTCAAACCCAAAATATTTGAAGTCAGCTTTAGACGATCCCACAGTGGTGGACGAATGGAGATCAGACTCCCGCTAGACAAGTTAGCCAAATGTCCAACTGCTATTCAGGCTTGCCTGCGAAAACAAAAAAGTACAGTTAAGAGATCTGCAGTCCATCATTGGTACACTGAACTTTACGTTACTGGATATGCAAAACACAGTACAAGCTTTTCTCTGCCGCGGTGTTGTTTTCTTATGTTGCAGGTCTCGAGGGTTCTCAGGCCTGGTACTTCACGGACACAAAAGATCGCCCCGAGACACGGGAGATAATGACAGTCCAGAACTGCGTATTTTTGCATTGTGTACAGTTAAAAGCAAGCTCAGGTATTTTGCAGTTCAGTCCATCTCATTCCCTACCTTCTGTGGGGTCAACACTTCTTTTTTAAGGCAATTGGAAGTGTTTATGGCCCCTTTGTTGACCCAACAGAAGGGCAGGGGAGACAATCGGCCAGCAGTGCCCTGCTGTGCTATAATTTGATGCTAAACTTTTTCATGTTTTTTGTAAATATGTTTTGGAAAATTGATTTTGAAATTGCTATGATTTTTCACAAAAGTTAAAATCATAAAAAGCTTTAATTTAATTCAATAACATTTCACTTTACGTGGACTTAACTGCAAACAGCTGGTGTGGACATTTAATTTGTTGGAGTGACTGATAAGAATGGAACGAGCGGATGAGTGCGCGTTCAGTACAGCTCTGATGGACAGTAACCAGCTGTAATTCAGTTTGTTAGCACATGCACTTACACAAAAGAGCTTCTCGCCACGCTCGCGTGGCGATGGGCAGTTTGTGTGATTGCATGCGCCTTTCTTTGATTGGCTCGTAGCGGACCGTTGGAACTGACCGATGCGGCGGACAGTGCCCCGCGCACAGCTTAGCTTAGCGTCACTACGCAAGATTCCAGCGAGCTGAAAGGTCAAGTTTTTGTATTTGGTGAACATTTTTCCACCACCCACCCCTCCTCCATTTTATCAATCATGGAGGCATGCATTTTGTAACTTTGTGGAGCTGGAGCTTTGTTTCATGTCGCTGGTTGATGTCCTTTGTAATAGTCAAGAGAGATAATTTGTATGTTCGGATCAGGCGCTGGAGCTTTGTTTCATGTCGCTGGTTGATGTCCATTGTAATAGTCAAGAGAGATAATTCGTATGTTCCGATCAGTTTCCTGCTGTACATTTCGCTGTTGTTGTTTTTCTTGCATGCCATGCCAGGGTGAGCTGACACCACCGTTTGAGCTTCGGTGCAGTACCGTCATTGACAGGTCCGGAACCGTAGCTTAAGCTTTAGTTCACAGATCGCATCGGTCCACAGCCTACTTCCCTTCGCCCTGAGTGGTTTGGGTTGAGTAGCCCGCGACTGTGGCATCTGGCATTCTTTTTTCGGTTTACTTACTAACCTGGTTGATCCTTAGGGTCAGGTCAAGGGAAGTAATCCCCGGGCTCTTTCTCGATTTTTATCAGTTCTGTAGGTCTGCCTCAATCGTTTTTGCGACCCACAAAGGGCCCCCTTTGTTTCACCCAACAGTAGGGCAGCGGAGACAATAAGTCAGCTGCTCTGCTGGGCTACTGACGCTAAACTTTTTCTTCTTATTCCTTGGTAAATATATTTTGGCAAGTTGATGTTTAATTTGCTACATTTAATCCCTTCGCTTGACCCAACCGAAGGGCAAGGGAGACAATCGGTCAGCAG
This sequence comes from Littorina saxatilis, assembly GCF_037325665.1. Taxonomy (NCBI): domain Eukaryota; kingdom Metazoa; phylum Mollusca; class Gastropoda; order Littorinimorpha; family Littorinidae; genus Littorina; species Littorina saxatilis. The sequence continues at coordinate 60,600,032 of NC_090252.1, forward strand.
TGCCCTGCTGTGCTATTTGATGCTAACTTTTTCATGTTTTTGTACAGTTGTATTTGATGCTAAACTTTTTCATGTTTTGTACATTTGTGTTTTTGTTGCCCCTGTGTTTGACCCAACAGAAGGGCAGGGGAGACAATCGGCCAGCAGTGCCCTGCTGTGCTATAATTTGATGCTAAACTTTTTCATGTTTTTTGTAAATATGTTTTGGAAAATTGATTTTGAAATTGCTATGATTTTTCACAAAAGTTAAAATCATAAAAAGCTTTAATTTAATTCAATAACATTTCACTTTACGTGGACTTAACTGCAAACAGCTGGTGTGGACATTTAATTTGTTGGAGTGACTGATAAGAATGGAACGAGCGGATGAGTGCGCGTTCAGTACAGCTCTGATGGGCAGTAACCAGCTGTAATTCAGTTTGTTAGCACATGCACTTACACAAATGGGCCACTGACCTTTGGCTAGTACTTCTCATAATTTACTACCGGCACGGTTGGTCTAGTGGTAAGGCGTCCGCCCCGTGATCGGGAGGCCGTGGGTTCGAACCCCGGCTGGGTCATACCTAAGACTTTAAAATTGGCAATCTAGTGGCTGCTCCGCCGGGCGTCTGGCAATGTGGGGTTAGTGCTAGGACTGATTGGTCCGGTGTCAGAATAATGTGACTGGGTGAGACATGAAACCTGTGCTGCGACTTCTGTTTTGTGTGTGGCGCACGTTATATGTCAAAGCAGCATCACCCTGATATGGCCCTTCGTGGTCGGCTGGGCGTTAAGCAAACAAACACAAATTTCATAATGTACTAGCCAAAGAGCAAATTGTACTCGCCAAACCAACCATTTGTTTCAGAAACTTTACTCGCATTTGGCGAGTAGATTAACATTTCTACTCGCCATTTACATGTTTCTACTCGCCATGGCGAGTAAAATACTCGTCACTTTCAGGCCTGCTATTATCGTTTGGTGCGCAAGCAACTGATTTTAAAGAAACACACAATCACAAATAGCAACAAAAAGTAAGCTTGAAATAAATATAAGTTTTAACCCTTTCTACACCACCTATGTTGACCAAGCTTTTGTTTAGCCGAGACCAGGGGTGTTATGTATGAGTGACGTCGAATGTACACGCCGACTTCAGCGAAGTCATGACTTGAAAGTCGCCGCCTACCGCAGGCGCTCAGTCGGTATGCACGGGTGACGACTTGACCGCCGACTTTCAAGTTGCCGTGTAATGCAAGGTCACCAGTCAATCTATTTTTATAACGAGGAATTCCTTCCTTTGCGCATGCGCTAGGGTCATTCGATAACATCCTCCCGCTTCCTCGCACGGGGAGTTAGACTATTCATGGACGGAGAACGTGGAGAAATGGAGGCGCAAAAGATGAAACGAGCAAGAGGGTGCCTGTCGCGTAAAAAGCTGAGAGTCAAAAACGGCACCAGTGAAATATGGGTCAGTGCTACTTTGCTCTGAAACGAATCAAAGATGTCTTCGCTAATCTTATCGGTGTTGGTTCTAAAATAATATGACAAGGGAAGTGAATATCGCAAAAAAAATAATTTTTAGTCCAGCACTTCCAACTATTGGGTTCTGTCTAAAAACGATTACGGCGAAAAAATTCGTCGACTTTGATGGCGGAAAACCATGAAAATGGCCATTCTGTTCACTGAAGTCGGCGTGTAAACCATTTAGACGACCTCCGGAGCACGTCTAAATTTAGTCGCCAGTTTCGGTGGTACAAGCGTATAGTCGCCACCCGTGCATACCGTGTACCTCGCGGTTGGCGGCACTCGCTGTTTGCACGCCGCCTAAACGTTTAGACGTCACTCATGCATAACTCCCCAGCTGTGATGCAGCAGGTCACTCAGAATTGTAGTAACTGTGTAGTAACTGTGTAGCCACACGCTGGAATGCAGGCGTTAGATCGCCGTTACAGGAAGTGACTGAAGTGAATCTGTCTACGGATATATCCGTACCACGTCAGATAGAGCCATATGAGTGGGTACGGATATATCCGTACCTGTGAGACAATGAGTTAAAATGACATAACGCATTGTTACGGTCGCCTTTTAGGTGACAGGGAGTGGCAGTAAGTTGGGATGGTTAGTTAGTTAGTTGTTGCTTTTTGGGTCCAGCGGACCATATAGGCCAAATCAGGACCCCAGTTGGGATGGTGGTGACCAAGTTGGGATGGTGGTGACCAAGGGAGTGGCGGTAAGTTGGGATGGTGGTGACCAAGGGAGACGAAAGAGGATAAGAAGAAAGGTGGACTATCTATACATAACTGTCCTTACCTGTGTGGATCAGAAGCGGGTGGTCCATCATGTTGACCTCCTGGCACAAAATGAGATCAATATAAGTGTATGTGAATGTTAAAATGACAAGCACACACAGACACAACACGCACACACAAAAAAACAAACAAACAAACAGACAAACAAAATTAAAATGTATCTACATCTGAATGTGAACAAAACGCAAGAACAATATTGCAGACATGTATTACAATTTGGAATGAATTGCAATTCCTCCCAATCTTGTTCAGGGGACAATAAAACAAAAACATTATCAAATTAAACCTGGCACTTCAGTCTTTGCAGAAAATAGCTGCGTATATTTATTTCTTCAACTAAAACATAATGTAAAAGATGGCTTGCACTGAAGCTCATCATGTCATAACAATATTACCTCTTCGCCTATATACAACGACGACGATGGCGATGACGATAATAATGACCAGGACAGTAGCACCAACCACTACCGCTACAACGACCCAAGGAAACGGCTCAGGCTCAGGCTCATCATCTGTAATGCACGAAATTCAATAGGTGAAGCGCTTAAAGTCTCACGTGTTTACGTACAAGAATCTACTATGGGATCAACAGTCCGGGACGTCCCTCACCCCTCCCCGGACAATAGTTATTACGTGTTAAAGGAGATCAACAATATTAACAACATTGGAAGTGACACGTGTGCAAAAAACATGAGCTCTACAGAACCTTCTTTTGACATTGCTTGAATTAAATGAAATTATGTTTTTTTTAATGTTGGGACTGCAAGGTGAGCTCGGACAGGACACACATTTGCTTTGGTCGTGGATAGCCGTATCAGTTGAAGAGACATTTAAAGACAAATACCAAACAATCAACCATGAGATATAAATCCCTTGTAAATTATATTCAGCCCCATAGAAACGCGGTTCTGTGTTAAATGATAATTAGTTTTTTTGCTCAAGGAAGAGAATCTATCATTCAGGTAAATGTACATACATGGGATCGGGGATGGACAGGTCCTGCTCTGAGACGTTAAATTACAAAGTAAATTAATTAACAAACATACAATGTGAAGGAGGCTATGGCTTACAAAGCAAGAGTATCCGAACTGGCAGCAATGCAAGCCAGCAAGATTTAAAACCAAAAACAGTTCATTCATGAAACGTTTCATCACAAACGAAAACAACTATTCCCTGGGGCCTAGATCTTTGAGGGGAGGGACAATTTAGACACACAACAGACACATGCTAATGAATCGGGTTTCGTCCTTATACTCACAAGCAACAAGCACGGTGTGGATGTAAGTAGAATTCGCAACTTCTGACAGACGTAGTGTTGACAAAATTCAAGGGCAAGACAACCCAAGGAATGTCCCAGCTTTTTTTGTTGATGATCTTTTGGGAATGTTTTAGACACACTTGCTGACTAAGCGCAGATAGATCAGTGCAGTATTAACGCTACTACAGGAGAAGGTGAAAGCACTTACTAGATAAAAACGCGTGTAATATTGTGGCGTTTATCTCTGGGAATTTGTCATTGAAAGCCGTGCACACCACTTCGCGCACGTCAATCCTGTCCATGTCAATGGTGCACGTGCTGCTGTTGGCAGGGGTAAAGGTGAAGTTCACACAAGCAACACTCCAGGTAAAGTTGACGGAAGGATAGGCCACGTCGGACGTGCAGGTCAAGGTCATTATGTTAGGGTCGTCGCTGTCGTCGCCAGAAACATACACTGTCGCATTGTTGGGACCATCTGAAAATGACCGGAACATATTCTCGCTGACAATTCAGAACAACACTATCAGTTAAACAGATGTGCAGTCAGTTGGCATGCCAACAACATTGAACATGAGAAGAGCAGAATCAAGCTCAGAACTCCTGGTTAGTGACAAACAACTCATCATTCCTAACGCAAACTTTCACACATTTCCAATTTCCAGCGCGCTAGCCACACAACCCTAATTTAATTGTTTGTTAATTTGCTTGTTTGTTAGTGTTTGTTCCTTCTGTTCTTGTGTTTCGTCTTTTGCTTCGTGTTAACCGGTTCCTATTTTTAATTTACTCACAAGCCACAAGCATAGTGTAGTTGTAAGAAGAACGAACTTCTTCTGGACGCCCCTCGCCCCAAACTGAAGAACAGGCATATTCAGTCCCGTTCATGTCTCTTGACACATTGCAGATATGCAGATCAGCAGTGTCCGTGACGTTACACCAGGAGATAGTAGCGGGCGGGTTGCCGTGCTGTGCTGTAGGATAGCTGCACTCACAGGTCAGGTTGCTGCCTTCTGACACGTAGTCCGGGCACGTCGTGGTCAGGTTTGGTCCGGGTTCCTCTGTGGACATTGTGAGTAAAATAGATACGTTAAAAGTGTAAATAACAGTGAGCAAAAGTAAGAAGACAAAACAACAATCGCAAGCAATGTAGCGCAAATGGAACGAGAGAGAGAGAGAGAGAGAGAGAGAGAGAGAGAGAGAGAGAGAGAGAGAGAGAGAGAGAGAGAGAGAGAGAGATAGATAAAGAGAGAGACGCAGACGCAGACGCAGACGCAGATAGTTTATTCAATAGGCCATAGCCCCTTATGAAAGAGAGAGAGAGAGAGAGAGAGAGAGAGAGAGAGAGAGAGAGAGAGAGAGAGAGAGAGAGAGAGAGAGAGAGAGAGAGAGAGAGAGAGAGAGAGAGAGAGAGAGATATAACACTGTTATATTTTCATTTCAATTTGTTTTGTTCCCATACATAAAATCATCAAACAATTGTTAAGCTCCCATGCTGAAATTCAATCCTATAGTCTGCATAAGTCAAATAATGATTGACCAAATTTGAATCGAATTGGTTTGAAAAATGAGGTCGTCACAGCGCCCCTGATTAAACAACGGATATGACGTCATGACAAGACATTAATCAAAACGCAAAAACAAAACAATAAGTTGAGATATCCTGCTGAAGACGGTGCCAGCGCGGATCTGACCGAGGAACACCAGGCGGCGGCGGCGACCCAGTTCTCTACCCCTGAAACACCATCGTCTCGTCCCACGCGTGCAATCAAGCAGTCGAAACTTGCCTTTCGCAGGTCCCAGTTGTGCCCGAGAGAAAAGCGCCCGCTTAGCTCCCCGGTGGACAACGATGCAGCCAAGGTTGCTAGACGGGATGACCTACCCCTTGGCCCGACTACATCATCTCTCGAGGAGCAGTGTGACGTTGCAGCCGAGATCACCTAGACCCTAGCTGGCGCCAGCTGGACGGATCTTAGAGGAAACGACCTGGCTACGCTCTATGGACTCTGATTTTAGAATACGACTCGATTGAAATCAATGTTGATATGTCATCATGGATGATTAAAGATAACAAAGTATTAATATTCATGGACTGAGAAATACGATAAAGAGGAAGACGATAATATCGTACGATATTATTTTTGTGCAAGAATCATATGTACATGAAACCGATATTACAGTTTGGGAAAAAGAATGGGGAGGTCAAATGTTTTATTGCTGTAATACAAATGGGACACATCATTTTTTTATCAAAAAGAGTTTTCAGTATCCTGTGACGTGTATTTATCGGGATTTTGATGGTACACATTTCCCAGCAGAATGAGGACGTTTGTATTTCGAACGTATATGCTCCAACGATTGGTAAAAACAAATATCATTTTGTTGAAAAGTTGAAAAAGCACATTCAGTCGCTGAATATGTTGAATTACATAGTGTGTGGAGATTTTAACAGCGTAATTGATAATGAAGAGCACATTATTAGTGGAGAAAAACATAATGTGGGGGATGTTAATCGCTTTAAAAAGTTCTTGGAAAATAGTGAGTTAAATAATATGTGGAGGTTATTTTGGCCTCAGGAAAGGGAATTTACGTGGTCAAGAAAAAATCCTTTCATTGCTCGCAGATTGGATTATATTGTTGTTACCGACTCTGTGCTAAATAATATTAGAGACTGTAATATATGTTCCGTTGCACAATCCGACCATCGGTCGGTTAACATAACATATAAATTATGTTCATTTCAGCGTGGTCCATCATATTGGAAATTTAATGATAGTTTGTTAAAGGATCATATCTTTGTTGATGAATTGAATTTGATGTTGGAAGAATTTGAGATACAAGATGAAATATTGGAGGATCACGTAAAATGGGACTTGTGTAAGATTAAAATAAGATAATTTTGTATTCTTTTCTTTCTTTCTTTATTTGGTGTTTAACGTCGTTTTCAACCATTCAAGATTATATCGCGACGGGGAAAGGGGGGAGATGGGATAGGGGAAAGGGGGGAGATGATATAGAGCCACTTGTTAAGTGTTTCTTGTTCACAAAAGCACTAATCAAAAAATTGCTCCAGGGGCTTGCAACGTAGTACAATATATGACCTTACTGGGAGAATGCAAGTTTCCAGTACAAAGGACTAAACATTTCTTACATACTGCTTGACTAAAATCTTTACAAACATTGACTATATACAAGAACCACTAAACAAGGGTAAAAGGAGAAACATAATCCGTTAGTCGCCTCTTACGACATGCGGGGTGCAGAGAAATAAGGATGTGGAAAAGAAGACTTTTGGTAAGTGAAATAAAGGTGATGGATCCAGTCAGGTAGAAATAAGACAACAAGAAAAGAATTGGAAAACTGCAGGGAATAGTAGGGAGAGTTTTCTTGGAAGGAAATATAGGTGAAAGGACTGGTAAGGCAGAAATAAGACAAAAGAAGAGAAGTAAAGGGGTGGGGTAGCTCGGTTGAAACACTCCCGCCGCGTGAAGGCGACCCCATGGGAGCAATTTTGTATTCGGTACAGTAAGGAAAAAAAATAGATGTAAGTTTAATAGACATGGGGAATTGTTGGAAAATTTGAATAGGATTGACAAAGCCCTTGTTTTAGATCAAGATAATAACGAATTGTTGATGGAAAAAGATAAAGTAAAAGCAGAACTGGAAATTTATTCAATACAGGAAGCTAAGGGAGCCCAAGCTAGGTCCCAAATTAAATTTATTGAAGAAGGAGAACAAAATACAAAGTATTTTCTCAATATGGAAAAAACACACTCAAACGCGAAAATTATGGATCGTCTTGCTAAATCAGATGGTCAGGTGATAACAAATCAGGATGATATTTTGACTGAACAATTCCAGTTTTTTTAGAAGGAGATACGAAACAAATATTGAGTTTGATGAAAATTTGGTTGAACAGTTTTTGGATGGTGTTGAAGTTCCTCAATTAACAGAACAGCAGAAGACTGGAATTGATAGTCCGATCACTTTAACAGAATTATCGACATCCTTAAAAAATATGAAAAACGGTTCCTCCCCTGGATGTGATGGTATTACAACCTCCTTTATGAAGTTCTTCTGGTGTAAAATAAAATACATGGTATTGAATTCCTTTCATGCATCTTTTTTAAAGGGAGAATTAACCGTCACACAAAAACGGGCAATAATTGGCGACCGATTTCACTATTAAACACTGATTATAAAATATTGGCGAAGACTCTTTCAGTTCGCCTATCTAAAGTTATTTTAGATATTATTGGTGAAGATCAGTATGGTTTTTTGAAGGGTCGAACCATTAGTTCAGCGATCCGGCAAATAGACGATTTAGTGTCGTATGTAAACGAATATAATAAACCTGGGTTCCTTGTAGCACTGGACTATAAAGCTGCATTTGACACGATTTCCAAAGAGTATAATGTGTATGCATTTAAAAGATTTAATTGTGGTGCCGTCTTTGTAAGATGGGTAGAGATTCTATTGTATAAATCGGAAAGTTGTATCAATTTTATGGGCTGGTTATCGGAATGTATTGAACTGAACGCAGGTATCAGACAGGGCTGTTCTTTTTCACCGATGGCCTTCATCCTTGCATTAGAATTGTTGGCCTTGAAAATTCGAAATGATGGTTCAATTAAGGGTCTGCCTCTGCCGAAAGAGACTAATGATAATTATGATATGTTCTTTAAGATATTATTATATGCTGATGATGTGACCCTATTTTTGAACGATATGGATGAGTTAAAAAACGCATTAACCCTTGTTATCTATTTTTCCAAATTCTCTGGTTTGGCAATGAATAGACAAAAAACTGAAATCATGGCCTTAGGCAGTAATAAATATGGTAATGAAAATGAGTGCGGGTTAAGGTGGACTACAAAAGTGAAGATTTTGGGAATTTATTTCAGTAGCTCCTCATCGGTCTCTGAGATTGAAGAAAACTGGACAAGCCGTATTGAAAATATACGACGCAACATTGTGAAATGGTTTAAACGAAATTGTAGTATCATGGGGAAAATATGCATAGTGAAATCTCTTTTGTTATCGCAGATTATTTATCCGTTGCAAGCACTGGTAATACCCGAAAAGGTATTGACGGAGATAAATACTTTGTTTTGCAGATTTATTTGGAAAAAAAACGATTTTCAAACACTAAGGCATTTGAGAAAGTTAAAAGAAAAGTGATGTGTCAAGAGTTTCCTGGTGGGGGTTTCGCGACGCGCCGCCCGAATACAAGCGTTCACTGATCATGCCGTTGTCAGCACGCCGCCAGAATCCGTGCGTAAGGTGCGTGAGTCGCTTCGCCACACACCGCCTTAATAGTAGCGTTGGAAGTGGAAAATACCACGCTGGGGATTTTCCATACGAAAACCCACGTCATAGGTTCAGAGGTCGGCTGCATTACCATACGCGACAAATAACTCCCAGAACAGTTGATTTCATTGGTTAGTTTGGATACTACAGGTCATTGACGGGACCAACCCATGCCTTAGTTTCATATTTAGGATTCCAAAATGTCGCGAGTTGTCAGTGTTGTTGCGAAGCGAAGCGGCGTGCAGAAGGAAGGTAGTGACTGTGTGTGCATGAAACAGTGGTGTTGTGATAGATGGATAAGTGAGTGATGAGGGTGAATGAGTTAGCCAAATCAAGAGCTCGAGGTGTCAATGCTACTTTGGCCAAAACCCAATGCAAGCGGACGGACGCGATTCTGGTGCCGGGAATGTTCTGTGGCCACATGGCTGTGGCGCTTTGTGTTGAGCCGTGCTTCGAAGTGTGGCACACAAAGAAGGATGTTCTCCGTGCATAAACCGAGTTCTAAACAAGTCATTTATACAAAAACTGTAAATACTGTGACAGCAAGTGTTTCTTTTCTTCTATGGATAAAACCCAACGCAATGGGACTCGATTCTGGTGCCTGGAATGTGGTGTGGCGTTTTGCGTTGAGCTGTGCTCTGTGGCACTGTAAATACTGTGACAGCAAGTGTTTCTTTTCTTCTACATGGATATATTCATCATAGTCATCACCCAGTCATCTCATTGTATCATTCAGGTTAGTAAATTCTTTTTTGAGTATTCACTAACAACATTTTGTGCATATTTTCAAACATGTCTGTAGTATTTATGTGGTGCCTCTGGACTTTTTTTTATTTAAATTGTTGACATTTTTAATAGCATACCACACAAACACAACAAGCCTTTTGACAAATACAAAGTACATTTCTGAAACAATGAAAGATTTTTCTTTAATTGTGTGCAAAAAGTAAGTCTCCACATGTACTAGTTTTTTTACAATATTTTTTTCAAAATACAATATTTTTTTCAAAATTTTCAAATTTTGGTTGTCAGCAGGCTATTTATTGACATTTTCAATAGCATACCACACAAACACAACAAGCCTTTTGACAAATACAAAGTACATTTCTGAAACAATGAAAAATCTTTCTTTAATTGTGTGCAAAAAGTAAATCCCCACATGTACTAGTTTTTTTACAATATTTTTTTCAAAATACAATATTTTTTTCAAAATGTCCCAATTTTGGTTGTCAGCAGGCTATTTATATGCTTTGGCGCATGCGTTCTGAGTGTATAGTCATGTCATAGGGTGGACGTGTTGAAAGAGTTATTAAAAATGATTGATGTCATTGATATGCAGTCCTCTTGTTTGTTGTCCTGGGCGGCAAATTTATTGAACGAAAAGCAGGAAAGATGGAAACAGATACCGATACATATGTTTTCGAAGCTTGGTGAAAGGTTGTGTTGCTTCCAATCTAACTCCACGGTAAAAAAAATTAAAGGATTGGTATTAATTAAAAATGTATTTTGGAAACAAGTTTTAATTTGTTGGTTGAAAAATAAGGACATGATTCAGAGAGCAGTAGGTGGAGAAATGTTATTAAGTGATACGTGTTTATGGAACAGCAGTGATATAATCTATTGCGGCCAAACCCTGTTTTTTAGCGACTGGATTAAAGCAGGCGTTTGTCGAGTAAAGGATGTACATGTTACGTTGGTAATGAGTTTTTGCCCTTTAATATTATGCAGCAGAAGGTTGGATGTAAGCCCACAAGATTCTTTGAATATAGGGTGATTTGTACAGCAGTTAAAGCAGCAACACTACGCTCTGCAAATGGAAATGTATGTGGATTCAACGATTTAAAGAACCTGAGTAAGCCTTGTCAATTTCGCAAATTAATTATAAAGGAAAAATATGTGGAGCCGGTTGCAGTTAAATTTTTGGAACATAAATTTGATTTCAGGCCGGGAAAAGAGCAATGGTTAATGGTAAACAAAGTAACCACTGAAACAAGATTGCGAATGTTGCAATGGAAAATATTGCACATTCTTCCCCCCTCTGCTTCTTTACCTCTGTAAACTTGTAGAGCTAGTTATTTTTCGATAATGACCCAGCAACCAAACAAATAACGAGCCAGCAACAGCCTGAATCCTCGATAGTGCAATGGGTTGAGAAGCTGTTCTGTTTTGGTACTACTTTTGCGACTGAAAAGTTCCGAACGCTCTATACGTACGAAATATACATCTCTGGAGCAAACAATACACACATACCGCATTTAAATTAACAACTACAGGCCTGAACACATGAATCTCCATATAAAATCCATGAGTTAGGTTGTTTTCTGAATCTAGATCTGCCGTGCACACATCGTTCATCACAAGCAAATTCCCAAGGCAAGTAACTCATACTCTTGCCGACAAGAGTAGTTCCCCTTCTTTTAACGCAGTTTCTTCGACAACACTGATTGCAATCCGACGGTCAGTTTTCAACAATATTTCATTTTATAAACAGATCACACGCAACCAAATGCACACATCTCATCAATTTAAACAACATAAAGCGGTTTCATACACTATTTTCCCCAGAAAACTGAACTTCATACAGTAATTAACGTTGGAACACGGGTGCAAAAGTTCGTCTGCTAGTCCCATTTGACGAAAGAACATTATCCTAAACTATACTAAAACATAAACAGAACACACAATATCTGCCTTTACCACCACAGCAGAATAACAGCATATCTGTGTACTTGATTTTAGTCTAAAACAGGGAAACTGACAAGAAGTGTTAACAGAATGGAATGATTTGCACGGAACTATACAACCGCGCATTAATCGATCGCCTGCGCAGGTTGACTGGTTGAGTGATTCGGATTCGATCAAACTTTCGCACAAAAACTCCTGTTTTCTTTGAATAACTGAAGAAAGGAGGAATAAAGAGGTTACACACCTCGTCTCAGTGATTATTAAAAATAATGGTCTCAGTTCGCGGTCATGAAAAAGCTCGCTGAAGCTCGCATTTTTCATGATCCGCCAACTTCGACCATTATTTTTAATAATCACTGAGACTCGGCATGTAACCTCTACATATTTACCCCACAAATATGTTATTGTATAAAATAGGCATTTCCCCGAGTAATTGCTGTACTTACTGTGAGAACAAAATTGATTATATTGAACATTTTTTTTACTTTTGCCCGAAAATTATGTCCATTTGGAAATGCGTTGAGGATAAAGTGAATTGTAAATATAATATGATTATTAAAATTACCGTAAAGGAAGTTTTTTTGGGCGTATTTGAAAATTCACAAAGTTCCAAGGCACTAATAAGTTGTGTGAATTATTTGATTGTGATAGCCAAAATGTGTGTTGGTATTTATAGATATGGTTCCCCTCTGGATATTGTATGCATTTTTGAGAGGGAATTATTAATAGAAAAGTTGTTTAAAATACATTTAGATATAGTAATAAAAGAACAACAACAAAAACAAAAAAAACAAAACAATAAGTTGAGATATCATCTACAACACTTCATAAACAAAGCTCATGAGGATCTGCCAAGTAGTTTTCTGGGAACCGCTCTTCACACACAAACACACATGCATGCACATACATACGTACACCACCGCCCTAGTCTCGATACCCAGTCTATCATGCTTTTGTTTAGTCAAAGCTCGACTTAATAAAAAACAAGTCGCGTAAGGCGAAAATACAATATTTAGTCAAGCTGTGGAACTCAAAGAATGAAACAGAACGCACTGCATTTTTTCACAATAACCGTAGTCCGCCGCTAGTGCAAAAGGCAGTGAAAGTGACGAGCCTGTTCAGCGCGGTAGCGGTTGCGCTGTGCTGCATAGCACGCTTTACTGTACCTCTCTTCGTTTTAACTTTCTGAGCGTGATTTTAATCCAAACATATCATATCTATATGTTTTTGGAATCAGGAACCGACAAGGAATACGATGAAATTGTTTTTAAAACGATTTCGGAAATTTAATTTTAATCATAATTTTTATATTTTTAATTTTCAGAGCTTGTTTTTAATCCAAATATAACATATGTATATGTTTTTGGAATCAGAACATGATGAAGAATAAAATAAAAGTAAATTTGGATCGTTTTCTAAAAAAAAAAAAAATTACAATTTTCAGATTGTTAAGGCTGGAGAACACTTTGGAGGCCCAATTTCAAAGTGATTAGGTAGTTTTAAAAGTTATTTTTTCTGTTAGTTCAATGTTTGCTTTATCAGGAAAATACAAAATATAAAGGGCTTAACGCGCAAAATTTTAAGATAACGACTGAAGTTTAAGCATAGGTATCAGATTTTTTCACGCAAACACTACTGAATAAGTTGCAATATTGTATTGTGAAAATGTAAACAAAATAACAATCAGATGATCACAAACTGAAGAAGAGAAATAGGGAAGCAAAATAGAACATTAAACGTAGTGATTTTACTTGTGAATTCGGAAAAAAAATCCTTTTGTATCCATTTTGAAGCTCAATTTGAAGCATGGAACACCAACAAACATTGATTAAAAGTGTTAAAGTGATTACAGTGTTCAGAAATAGTGTTAGATACCAAGTTGAGTTATCCCTCTTTACCAATTTAAAAAAAAATACACCTCTTAAAGCGCAAAATATTTTGAACTGTGATGCTTTTACTACCCCCACCCCCTTCCCATTTGTCAGAAAAGAGTGCATATTATCTTCCAAATAGAAAAGCAGGGTAGTCAGATGATCAAAAACTTAAGAAGAGAAAGAGGGAAGCAAAATAGAACATCCAACATAATGATTTAACTTGTGAATTATGAGAAAACTATTTTTTTTACCCATTTTTGAAGCTTAATTTGAAACTTGGAACACAGACAAACATAAATTAAAAGTGTTAAAGTGATTACAGTGTTCAGAAATAGTGTTAGATACGAAGTTGAGTTATCCCTCTTTATCACTGTTAAAAGAAATACACCTCTTGTCGCGCAAAATCTTGAACTGTGATACTTTTACTTCCCCCACCCCCTACCCATTTTTTCAGAAAAGAGTGCATATTATCTACCAAATAGAAAAGCAGGGTAGTCAGATGATCAAAAACTTAAGAACAGAAATAGGGAAGCAAAATAGAACATCCAACATAGTGATTTAACTGGTGAATTCTAAAAAAACCCCACTTTTTTACTCATTTTATTAGCTGAATTTAAAGCTTGGAAGACAGAACAAAAAAATTAAAAGTGCTAAAGTGGTTACAGTGTTCAGAAATAGTGTTTGATACCAAGTTGAGTTATCCCTCTTCATCACAGTTAAAAGAAATACACCTCTTGTCGCGCAAAATCTTGAACTGTGATGCTTTTACTACCCCCACCCCCTACCCATTTTTCAGAAAAGAGTGCATATTATCTTCCAAATAGAAAAGCAGGGTAGTCAGATGATCAAAAACTTAAGAAGAGAAAGAGGGAAGCAAAATAGAACATTAAACGTAGTGATTTTACTTGTGAATTCGGAAAAAAATCCTTTTGTATCCATTTTGAAGCTCAATTTGAAGCATGGAACACCAACAAACATTGATTAAAAGTGTTAAAGTGATTACAGTGTTCAGAAATAGTGTTAGATACCAAGTTGAGTTATCCCTCTTTACCAATTTTTAAAAAAAAATACATCTCTTAACGCGCAAAATTTTGAACTGTGATGCTTTTACTACCCCCACCCCCTTCCCATTTGTCAGAAAAGAGTGCATATTATCTTCCAAATAGAAAAGCAGGGTAGTCAGATGATCAAAAACTTAAGAAGAGAAAGAGGGAAGCAAAATAGAACATCCAACATAATGATTTAACTTGTGAATTATGAGAAAACTATTTTTTTTACCCATTTTTGAAGCTTAATTTGAAACTTGGAACACAGACAAACATAAATTAAAAGTGTTAAAGTGATTACAGTGTTCAGAAATAGTGTTAGATACGAAGTTGAGTTATCCCTCTTTATCACTGTTAAAAGAAATACACCTCTTGTCGCGCAAAATCTTGAACTGTGATACTTTTACTTCCCCCACCCCCTACCCATTTTTTCAGAAAAGAGTGCATATTATCTACCAAATAGAAAAGCAGGGTAGTCAGATGATCAAAAACTTAAGAACAGAAATAGGGAAGCAAAATAGAACATCCAACATAGTGATTTAACTGGTGAATTCTAAAAAAAACCCACTTTTTTACTCATTTTATTAGCTGAATTTAAAGCTTGGAAGACAGAAAAAAAAAAAATTAAAAGTGTTAAAGTGGTTCCAGTGTTCAGAAATAGTGTTTGATACCAAGTTGAGTTATCCCTCTTCATCACAGTTAAAAGAAACACACCTCTTGTCACGCAAAATCTTAAACTGTGATGCTTTTACTACCCCAACCCCCTACCCATTTTTCCAGAAAAGATTGCATATTCTCTTCCAATTCAAAATGTAAGGTAGTCAGATGATCAGAAACAGAAAAAGAGAAATAGAGAAGCAAAGTAGAACATCAAACGGTGATTTTACTGGTGAATTCAGAAAAAAACCATTATTTGAACCATTTTTGAAGCTCAATTAGAAGCTTGGAAGACAGACAAACATAAATCAAAAGTGTAGGAGTGGTTACAGTTTTTAGTTATTGTGTTAGATACGAAGTTGAGTTATCCTTCTTTATCACTGTTAAAATAAAACACCTCTTGTCGCGCGAAATCTTGAACTGCGATGCTTTTACTACCCCCACCCCCATGCCTATTTTCCAGAAAAGAATGCATATTTTCTTCCAATTAAAAAAGTAAGGTAGTCAGAGGATCAGAAACTGATGAAGAGAAATAGGGAAGCAAAATAGAACATCAAACATAGTGATTTTACAGGTGAATTCGGAAAAAAACCCATTCTTTGACCCATTTTTGAAGCTCTATTAGAAGCATGGAAGACAGACAAACATGAATTAAAAGTGTAAGAGTGGTTACAGTGTTCAGAAGTTGTTCTAGATCTTGAACTGTGATGCTTTTACTACCCCCACCCCCTACCACCCAATTTTGCCAGAAAAGAGTGCATATTCATATCCAATTTGAAAAATAAGTAAAAATAACTGAACATTTAAAAAAAAAACATGTTTCACTCTATCATGCTTCTACCCTAGAACACATATGAATGAAAACATGCTACATGTAGTTGCAAAAGTCAGAGCACATTTGACCTCAATACTAGACAGTTACAGAAACCCTAATTACCCTTCTAACACACCCTCACAACAAAGACACAGCCAGTAGATAGCAACCCTCCTTTTGTAAACGGCAGTTACACTCTTTTACAGTCATTTACCTATTATGGCCTTCAACTTACCAGTTCGCCCCTTCCCTTTCCTGTTCTCCCCTTAGAGCCGCTCAGTATGTTATAATGTTACACCATGATAATTATTGATCCCCTGTCAAAAGCCAGGGGCAATTCACTATAAATATTGCTGCGTCTTCTTGATGTACAGATTGATACATTAATTACACACACACACATACACACACAATAAACTGACACACACACATACTCAGTGACACTCATACACACTCGCGCACACACACACACACACACACACAAACACACACATTGATTTTCATTTTTTTGAATTGTTCTTTTGCTCATGCATTTGAAAGGTCTCACCGCATGTAAAATCAACTTGTATCTTTCCAGCACATTCTTTCTATCACAGTTGTGAGTTCTTTGTACATATATAGATATATATATATAGATACAGTACTGTCAAACTGTAATCACATGTATATCTTTGTAAAGACAACATTGGAGAAACAGAGCAACACCATCATTAAATAAAAACACAGTCCATGAAAGGAAAATAACATTAGTACTGAAACATCAAGGTACAAAGGGAGAACACAATCTATACGTCTTCAATCACATGAGATCGCATTGTTTGGTAAAAGTGAACTACAGCGCAGTCCCTCTCATGAACGGACACCCTTGGCGGCCATAGCAAAACTGTCCGTACATTGCAGGTGTCCGGTCACGGGAGGGGTGACCACACCACCCCCTCCCCCATACACTCACACAGAGACACACAAACAGGATTGAGTCTATTCTAATAACTTCTTGTGGCTACTAAACAATAACAATAAACTCCTAATACTTCTTTAAAGGCATACTAACGCACTCCCGTGTTTACAAAGTGTAGTTTGCCCACAATCGATGTCAAACGCACCATAAGACCATATAATGACGATACGTCACCATGCGCGGACCATAATACATGCATTACAGCTTGTTCTAGCCTCTGAAAAAGTGAGGATGTCAACAAAGCCGCGGTGTTCTCTCCCTTGCATCAACGTTACATGTGTTGCCAAATCTATAAATAGGACGATCCAGATCAAAATGAAAATTCAAATATCTCAACATTTAAGGGGTCCTAGCTAGACCACAATATTTTGCAGGGAACTTAATTTAGTCTGTCTCCAGCTGTTGGTAAAGCAATTAGCGTGTATAGTCATCGAGTACATATGGCTTTAAACGTTATGTACAAATGATTTGTATGAAAAGTGTTGAAAAGAAGAGATAAAATAAATCCTCAAGGCAGTGAACACTCACCATGCACTGACATACGAAAGCAGCCACACAAACACAGCACAGAGGCACTGTGCAGATGCTTTGCGAGAACAAGCTTTAAAACCAGTTTGAATAAATAGCAGATAGAGCTGCATGTCATAATCATGTAATTTATTTTCTTCTTGGGGCCCAAGGACTGTTATGCCGGGGTGGAAGTAGAGATAAGCGCCTACTTCCCAAGAAATGCTCCATATGGCTTCGTGTCTCCAAACACCTCTGACAGTCAAATCCAGCTCCTGGCCTTCACGTGGCGGGCCCTGTTTTCGACTAACAGGAGAAGGGATGCAGGCGGGTCTGGAACAACGCCCTGGAAGAGTTACACAAGAAGCTGAGCAAAGCGAGATAAAACATGGAGAAGAACCCCACACCTGAAAATGTGGCGCGACACTCGCAGATAAGGACAGACTTTGACAAAGAAAAGCAGCGCCAAACCCAGAACAGCTGTAGAGAGAAAACGGCCTCCTTAAACATGGAAAAAGACACTCAGAAGCTATGGCAGCTGACCAAGACACTGAACGAGGACAACTCTGGGAGGAGGAAGGTCACCCTCCACACTAACACTGGAGATGTCACTGGCAAAACAGCCGCAAATGTCTTCGCCAAAGCTTTTGAGGCGGATAGTACAGTGACGGTCCCTGCTGACAGACTGAAGGATGTTAGAAGCCAGACTCGAGCTGCACTTCACAACACAGCAAGTACTGATTTGGACCCATGCATGACCGAACGTCTGATCCTCCGTGAGCTGGAAGAAGCACTGAGAAAGCTGAAGCAGAAGAAGGCCCCAGGCCCTGATGGCATCTCCAACGACATGTTGAAGCACCTCGGCCCTGGTGCAAAGCGATTCCTTCTGTCCATCTACAACCTACTGGTCAAGGCTGAGGGGAAACAAGAGTATCTTGTCAATGAAAGAGGTTACACACAGACACGCGATGCTGAGAACTGTGGCCGGTTTTTCACTCTCTTTCGCTCAGGACCTTCATCGACTGTGGTT
Source organism: Littorina saxatilis (assembly GCF_037325665.1). Taxonomy (NCBI): domain Eukaryota; kingdom Metazoa; phylum Mollusca; class Gastropoda; order Littorinimorpha; family Littorinidae; genus Littorina; species Littorina saxatilis. Next base: position 60,618,453 of record NC_090252.1, read on the forward strand.
TTTGTTGTTTAGTCCAACAGACAAGAATAAAGAGCACATTGCAGTTTCGTTGGCATCTTCGCATGTACTCCACTCCTGACCAAAACTAACCCCCCCCCCCCCCCTCCTGATGGGTACACGTGCACTCAAGTTATCAGTGACTGTCATCACGCCATTGCAGCTGTGATCTTTGTACCAAGAGCCGGACTGCTCTGTTATCGATTTTGTTGTGGTGAAAATTTGAGGTATGACCTGCTGTTGGGACCGAAAATGAGTGTCCGCGTCCACGTTTTGCAGGTGTCCGTTAAAGGGGGGGGGGGTGGCAAATATAGAAGGAAAACACTTCGTGCCGAGCAAATGTGTCCGTACATGTCAGGTGTCCGCTCACGCCGGGGGCCGTACATTGCAGGGACTGCTGTCCTGAAAAAAAATCACAAAATGCTCTGATTTATTATCAGTGTGTGACAGTATGACACAATCTACTTTTGTCAACTTGAACATCCCGCAAATAATTCCCTTCTCCATCGCCAATGAGGCCCGGCGTACTGTAGGGGTGGGGCAGATGAACAAACTGCAGACAGAAAAACCCTTCTGTTTATGCACTATATAATCTACCTAAGTAATACAGTAAACCATGTAACTCTTACTCAATGTTCTTGTGTTTGTGTCTGTGAGTGATCGTAATAACCCAAGAACATAACAATACCTATGGCTATTGAATCTCTGTCAGCTACGCATGGTGGCCTACTAATTGATATGGTATCAATATTTACTCTACATTACTCCTTTGCATGTATGACATGAACTTTCATCATCCAGGAACTCAATGTTTTATTTCAATTATAAATTTAGAAAGAGAAATCTGGTTGCTATTTGAATAAGTACAGATTAACACAACATAAGAGCTTCCGTTGGAATCCCTGAATGTCTTAGTTACCCCCTACATCAAAATTCATTAATGAGAATAGCCGAAACAGGAACTTCAGAAAAAAAGTGATTAAAACTACTGATTCATATCTGCCACAAAAGTTGACAGCCTTATCAAAACACTCTTCTGTTTGGTTACGCGGGTTTTTCTGTTGGGAGTTTGTTCAAACAGAACGGCTTCAACTGCATCTACCCCACCACTACAGTAAGCCAGCCTCAAATGGTCAACACTTAGGCCAGAACCAGCAGCTTTTTCTGCCATTGATTTCGACAGAGCACCCTTTGTCACAAGAGGCTCCCAGCTGATGATCATGCTCTTTTTTGCTGCTGAAAAACTCTGCAACTCAAAAATAAAATCCAGAGTAAAAGAGTGTTTAGCCAGAAGTTCTTGTACAAACTGCACCTGTTCAACCAATTTCTGCAGGGCTTCTGCATCTGCAAGTGCGTCGTGTGCCGCAAAAACTTCACCAAAGAAATGTTGGTACAGTGCCTCTTGCTTGTAGGAGTCCAGTCCTGGACAGCCTTGTTGAAAAAGTGGAAGGGTGTCCTAAGACCGTATACTTTGCCACATGCGGTGGCAGCATAAGCTAACACCTGGAAAAAAAAAGATAACAATGTATAATATTAATATGAACAGATTTCCGTAGGTCACACTGTGAATGATAATTTTGTATGTTTAAGTGTAACTGTAAGCACAGATATGTGACGATTCCTGAGTGCGATTTTTGAGTTTCAAGATCTCTTCTGTTTTTGTTTATCAGGTATCATATCAGATGACTACATTTTAAGCATCTTTTTTTCTAGTTCTTGAGATATCTAGAAATGTTTGCTGTGATTTTTAGATTGGTAATCTTCTTAAAAATACCCAATTTTAGAAACAAATAGTGGAAACACATGTTTTATGCAAGAGGAGATCAGGGGAGATAATTGTGAAGCAATTGAAATTGCATGGTGTTTATAAACAAAATAAGGAATTAGTATCTCAACACACCATGTATAACTAGTTTTCTCCTTTGCATTTATTTGAGGGGGAAATCTTGTTTATCAAAATGATCACCCACACAAATCAAGGGAGGCAACTTTATAGATTAATGAGAGTAAAATATTACACATTTATATATTTTAACCAGTTCACTGGATCACGCTTTGGACTACACAGTCTGGATAATGTGGGTCTTGTACAACCCATACATTCCAAAGAAGGATTCAACGTAAAAAGCATGGGTCGTACAAGAACCACACCATTAGAATAGTAAAAAATTTTTAAAAAAAAGATTGCATAGTTTGAAAAAAAAGCAAATACCTGGCAGTCAAATGCCCTGATGTTGTGACCTAGCAGGACTGCAGGTTTCTCTCCCAGAAAAGCAAAGAAGAGGTCAAAGGCCTCTTTGATAGATGCTGCCTCGACTAGAACACCCCGATGGTACAGCTGGTCTCCATCACACTTCATTCCTGTCACTCGCTCTGCACCCTTGTCCACTTCTTTTCTTGGAAGAACGTAGGTGAAGAAGGTGCCCAAAGGCCCCACAGCCGCCAACTGGGTAATGTGACTGTCACGTGCTGAAACAAAGTCAAAATCTTACATTCTTCTTCTTCTTCGTTCGTGGGCTGAAACTCCCACGTACACCTGTGTTTTTTGCACGAGTGGAATTTTACGTGTATGACCGTTTTTACCCCGCCATTAAGGCAGACATACGCTGGGCATTTTCGTGTTTCCATAACCCACTGAACTCTGAAATGGATTACAGGATCTTTTCCGTGCGCACTTGGTCTTGTGCTTGCGTGTACACACGAAGGGGGATAAGCCTCTAGCAGGTCTGCACATGAGTTGACCTGGGAGATCGGAAAAATCTCCACTCTGAACCCACCAGGCGACCGCGGCCGGGATTCGAACCCTCGACCTTCCGATTAAGAGGCCGACGTCTTACCATCCCACCACAACGCCCGTCAAAATCTGACACTGTTCACTATCATGTCAATATTATTGCACAATGTACCTGAGAGACATATAACAAAATGAGCAAACACCCCAGCTGCCCACAGGCCCACCCCACTGCTGACCATCCCCTTCCCCTAACCACTAATCCAACTTCCTGACAAACCATCAACCCCCTCAACCACCACACCCCTTCCCCTAACAACTAATCCCACTGTCTTGGCCTCATCTCATTAGGATTAACGGTTCTATATCAAAGGCTGGATCAAGACTAAAGGTGTCTATTTTGACCAAGTGGCTGGATTACCTATCTAGGCGTTATTCCTGTATATAGGGAACGCACATGGGTGGATTCCTTGTATGAAAGTAAAATACCGCTTAGTCTCGCACCAAGCGCATGACTGCAGTTCACCAATTTGAATTACCTTAGTGTTACTTCCCGCTCCAAAATGGCAGTTCTACATGAGAATATTTTCGAATTCATGAATTAACGTACAGCACTCAGCCAAGCAAACATGCTTCAACGAGTTTGACGGATAATCTGGAAGGATTCAGTTAAAAGGGGGGTTCGACTGTATATTGTTAATGCGAGTTATTTATATTAACTGCGTTTTATTTAATTCAGTTATCGATTTTATAAAATTTTGAAACGGAATTGAATTCCTATAAAATAAAATAAAAAGTTAGAAAATAAATCAAATTATACTTATGTCCAAGTAAGCATCACGTGACTTTCAGTGAAATTGGCAAAATGCTACAGAAAATGTACCTGGGTGTATTCCCTGTATACAGAGAAAACACCTGCAGGAAATCCATGTACAGGCAATCCACCCACTCATGGTCAACTTGCATGGACCCCTTGTTTTAAAATAGGGCACTGCAGGAAATGCTTACCAAGTCCAGTTGTTTCCAAATCAAAGAAAACAGCAGGGTACTTGGCCACATCAACTGGTGTTGGGCATGGTGATAACCTTGGTTGTGGAATAGCCTCTACATCATGCTGCTCTGAAACATAGATTGTACATGATAAGTATTATTTACTGCACACCAATTTTTTTTTTTATAGAGTTGATGAGTAAAGTTAATATTAAACAAAGAAAAAAATTCAGGAAAAAATCTCGTTACTGTATATTCCCCCACCTGTTAAACCTTAAATGTGATGTGTGTGAACTATACTGGAAGATATGTAAACCCCAGTATTAAGTCTGCAAAGTTCTGAAATTCTAACTAAATATTTCCAATACTATTTTGAAAAAGGATTTACATTGTTTTCTTGTCTACAGATGGTCTAACATTATTAATGATGAGCAGACCTGTTCTCATCGCTCACTTGAGTCATAAGAACATTAATAGCCACAGGCACATTCACACATGCTCAAACATGCATGCCATGGACTCTACCTTTTTTGATACCTATCGAACTTGCATAGGTATCCCCCTCTCGAACTTCATGTGTTGCGGTTGATGCCATGCGACAAGACTTTCTTTCCAGTCGTCTTAGTTTGAACTCCCGTGTAGCCCCCTTGTGTCTCCTCTTTGTTGTTTGTTCATCCTCCACAAATGCCATGCGCTTTGTGTGCTTCCCTGGAGACAGCCCGATTCTCTTGTTGGCCTAATTGAGTGTGTGCATGTGTGTATGTATGTGCAAGGGACAAAATGAAGTGAAAGTGTGAAATGAATTACTAAACATAAATAAAGAGCATAATTGTTCTTAAATGTATACAACATGTGCAAAACAGTAAGTGACAGTTATGTGGAACCAGCCTCCTGGCACCTGTGACAATAATAATTAAGCCTTGAAATAAACAAGTGGATTTCATCCTCAAACTGATAAGGATGCAAATAATTTTTCATTGCAGTGCTTGTTGTCAGGAGACTTCTTCTGCTTTCCGCATGACTCTTCCTTGATCTTCTTGCACATGTCCTGTAATTTGGAATATTTACTTACTTTTGAGAACGATAAATTAAAAACTAAATTTAAATACTGAAGCAACACAATTGACTCACTTTATAGTTTATTGCTTGTGCATTTGTGTTACTATTATTTTTTTGTCTTCTGAATTACAGTACTATTGAAGATAAAGCTTTTCGGTCCATACATTACTTACAAACACAATTTGGTTTTTTTGAGTAGCAAACTCATGCTACTAGCTGTATAAGAATGATGATACTCACATCTACAACGTAGTGGTGTCCCTTGTTCTTTTGCAACACTGCTGCTGACACCCTGTAGTCGAGGCTCTCTGATGAGCTGAAGTATTGCCGCTTTGGTGCTTTGGCAGCCACCATGGAGTTAAAACTCTCATTGTTCTGGGTTGACGCTAAAAATGCCAACTTTGAAGCATGCACTTTGTATTTGTCAAAGATTGTTTTCAGTTCTTTTTGCAGGCTGTGGTCTTGAAGTGCTTTCCCGTACGGCAGGCTTTTGTAGCTTGCAGAAGGGTCTTGTAGATGCCGACACAAGTTTGAATTGCATGCGGTGTGGTCGCCAAATGGATGCAAGGACAGTGCACTAAGCCCCTGGTTGGTGCCTTCTTCGTTTCCTTGATTTTGCTTGCATGTGTAGTTAAAAAGTTTCTGAAAGTATCGAATTGTTTTTGGAGAGAGACAGTGTATTTTTCTCAAGTTGTAGAGTTGATTGCCGAAATTCTTTTTAATATTTTAATATGATTTGAGTCTGATAATTTTTTTAATGTCATGACATACTTCCTTGCGAAGTCGGGCAATGGCGGGTGTGTCTTCTTCTCCCATCACAGCTGTGATCTGTGCTGCAGTCTGGCTGGCATCCACTTCTTTCACCATTGATACAACCTTATCCGCTTCCATGGCCTTGGAAGAGCCATTCAAGTTCTCGCGGCAGGAGTGTTGCGCAGGGTCTTTCTTCCTTTGCCTGGCAACGTTGTTGCAGCTCTTGATTCTTGTGGCGTAGTTGACCACTTTGTTTGTCTTTATCCCAAACAAAATTGCGTGCCCTGAACCATAAACAAGAAATAATATGTTATACACATATACTCTATTCCATATAAATGGATGTAGGCTTTGTTGTTTGTCTGTCTTTCTATCTATCTGTGTCGTTAAAAGGAAAATGTTCACTCGGGTGAAGTTTTCATGTGACAGGGTGAATTGTCATTGGTGGTAAAATGTTTGTGACTAAGACAAGTATAGCCAAATTGCACATCTTGATTTGCATTTCATTTGTTAAATAAGAGTTCACCATTTCAAACTCTTGTGTTATTATCCAGTTCAGTTTTTGTTGGTGATCCTATATTGTGTTGTGTGATGTCATTATTTGTTATAGCTTGACTTTGAGTTACATGTTTTACTGGACACCTGTCAATTGTAAAGCACCTAATTGTCTTGGTCCATCCAGGTTAGTCTTTCAAAACAAGCTGGCAACTCCAATAGCAGAGACAGCTCGCTCACATGTAATAACTGTATAGGTGAACAGGGTTGAGGCTCCCTGATACAGTAGAACCAACTTTTTAAGACCTCCATAAATCTGAGAAAATCGGGTCTTGATAATAAGGGGGTCCTAAAACGGTGGTAAATTTAGAGAGGTTATGAATAGGAAGTTGGAAAAAACAAGGTATTAATTTTAAAAAGGAAGGAGTCTGTAATTGTGGTCTCTTGAAAGGGGGGTCCCATGGTAGCTAAAGTAGTATTTTTTTGGATTTGTTTCATGCTCTCAGATAAAAGTCTAAAAAAAAGGGGGTGTTTGAATTCCGGTTTCTCTTTCATGTTGGACCACCGTTGGTATGGTATTTGTCAGTCACAATTATATAATCATTAGTTCATCATTTTCCAATCTGCTACATTCAATATAGATATATGTATATATTATATATACGTGCTACTGCACGCACTTATAATCCCAAATCCCCCCCGTTCCCCCTCAAACTAAAAGAACAACAACAACAAACACCTCCAACCCATCCTCTGACAATTACGCAAGGTTAGGATTATGTTCAAAAACTCGCACATACCAGACAGGCTGGCAAAGGATCTGCCGCTTGAACGAGTTTGCCAACCAGCATCCTCGCTCACTGTCAGCCCCACTGGGGTTTGTTGTTCTTCTTCAGCAGGAAAAGCAGCTACAGGTATACACAGTGAGAGTAAAACATTTTTAAAAAGACATGCTCTAACAGATTATCTTTTCAAATTAAAAACTAAATAAGTTACCTTAGAATTGCTTGCTTATGGCAATGTGAAATAAAAAATAAAACCACAAAGGTAAACAGCTGTACAATCTGACACAGTGTTTGAGGAAAACATTCTGACAAGAGTAAATTTGGGAAAAAACAACATTTTAAAGAAAATCCAGAGTGGATTTGTGAGAGTTAAAATTATCATTTAAGGGTAACATAGAATAGCTTTAAGATGTACCATTACCTGGTTTTAGTTGCAGCAATTTCTTCTGCCAGGGCTTCTTGTGTGCAATCCTTTGCCATGTCGTCAAACACTGGCCCAATTTCTCTCTCCCGGCGCTTTAAGGCTACCTTGCTGAAGGCTGGTACATTTAGGGAGGTCATCAGACTTGCTAGTTGGTGGTGGCCCATTCCAGCATGTAGAATACCTAAACAAAATCAAGAAACATGAGGCACGTCAAACACAACATTCTTGCAAAACATTTATTATACAAAATCTCTATTATCCCAACTACAATGAAGTGAACATTCTTTTTCATTAGTGAACATGACATTAACATGGGTGCAACCTAAAAAATTTAAAAAACCTGCAAAAGTTGGGGTCCAGGGGGGGGTCTGGGGGGCAAAGCCCCCCATAAGCTGAAACTTTTTTCGTATATAAAATGCCAAAAAAACTCTCCTGGAACAAAAACATACAAAGTAAACCATACTATTCATCCTAAAATGTGTGCTCTCTTACTAGTCTTAGTGATTATTATGCTCGTCAACTTTTCAAAAACCGGCACTGCCGGCAGCCGATGAAACCAAAAACCGGCTGCCGGCGTGTAGCCGGCAGAGTTGCACCCATGCATTAATTATATTGTGCTTTACTTAAAGTTAAAATGAATTATTTTGATCATTAGTAAAAACTCTACTTCATTATAATCACCATACACAGAGGTTATTTATTTACTGAACCACTACCCACTACGAGGGTAAATATTCTGACGATGGGCAGGAAAAATGGCTATTTATTGAATTACCGGCACAATCAACCCATAAAAAGGCCCACCCATCTCAGTGCTATGAAAAGAGAGACAACTAAAAAAAACTTTAAAAAACAAACACACACAAAAAACACATACACACACTCACAAATAAAGAGTGAAATTATTTTATCAGCTTCTTGTTTTTGTTTGTTATCAAGCTGGGCGGGGCAAGGCGGTTGTTGGGAGTAAGCGGGGCAAGGCGGTTGTTGGGAGTAAGGGGAGGGGGGGGGATTGTATGGTCTGTAATTAACCTATCTCACCAGTTCCTGAGCTACTCAGTAAAAGGGTACTGACTGCCACATACTTCCAGGCCTATAACTATAACTGTGGGGAGATAGATATACCTATGTACATAATTCAAAGTGGTTTGAATGGAAAAACGCTCACCTGCAGCTGCTTTTGTGTTGACATCCCAAATTTTGCCACCGTGGCGCTTCCCGGTAGGAATTTTGTTAACGAACCGACATTCGCTGTTCTTGCAGGCGACATGCAGCAAGCTAGCAAATCCATGCCTGGTCTCGTTAATGGTATCCATCAACTGGAGTGGCATGGCACACTTGTTACATGCCGATAGGCCTTTCGCAATCAAGCCCAGCTCGACTATCCCCCTCCCCTCTCGCCAGGCGTTGTCAATGTCCTTTTCTTCGGGGCACGGGGGGACGGCCGCACAATACTCATGGTCAACCGACGCGTACGGCGTATAGCTAGTTTCCTCGCTCTCATTTCCTTTTCGTGAGTCAGCCCACTTCCACTTCGCTGCAGAGGACTGGTTGGACTTTCTTTTTTTATACTTCTCACGCATGAAACGGCCTGGGTATCTCATATCGTTCACTCGACCAACAAGCAAACCCGATAAAAATGTAAACAGCGATTGTTGATACGTTGGCAGGAAACGAACGCACGCACGGCGGCATGTCGTAATTGCAAGTTTTAACGATTGTTTTCAATCAAAGTAAAACAATATTATGATTAACATTAATGTCTGACATTTTAGATTGTATTCTCAAGATTTTTTGATAAGAATATGTCTACCGAGTGGAATACCTTTTTCGACACACAATGCGTTCTAAATCCGGCAAGGGAGGCTACTCCAACGTACTTTCCAAAGTGTGCTCCAGCCTTAATGACCAAAGTCATTAATTAATGTTTAAACCTCCATGCTGAAATGCAAAACCGAAGTTTGGCCTTCGTCGAAGATTGCTTGGCCAAAATTCCATCAATTTGATTGAAAAATGAAGGTGTGACAGTGCCTCCTCAACTTTTACAAAAAGCCGGATATGACGTCATACAAGACATGTATCAAACAAAGGAGAAACAAACATCTGGGGATTTCATACCCAGGAACTCTCATGTAAAATGTCATAAAGATCGGTCCAGTAGTTTAGTCTGAATCGCTCTACACACACACACGCACAGACACACACACACACATACACCACAACCCTCGTCTCGATTCCCCCTCTACGTTAAAACATTTAGTCAAAACTTGACTAAATGTAAAAAGTATATACGTTTAGA
>NC_090252.1:60632985-60640485 GCF_037325665.1 Littorina saxatilis
ACACACACACACACACACACATCCACACACACATATACACACACACGCACCCACCCACACACACACACACCCACACACACACACACACCCAAACACACACACACACACACACACACCACCCACACACATATACTCACACATACACCCCCCACCCACCCTCACCCCCACACACACAAACATACACACACACCCACACCCTTGTATACACCCAAACACACACACCCACACCCACACATACACCCACACACACATACATATACACCCACACCCACACACACCCACCCACACACACACATGTATATACGCACACATACACCCCCACCCTCACCCCCCACACACACACACCCACACCATTGCATACACCCAAACACACACACACACACACATACACCCACACACACACATATAAACACACACCCACCCACACACACACACACACACACACACACACATACACCCAAACACACACACACACACACACCACCCACACACATATACTCACACATACACCCCCCACCCACCCTCACCCCCCACACACACAAACATACACACACACCCACACCCTTGTATACACCCAAACACACACACACACACACCCACACATACACCCACACACACATACATATACACCCACACACACACACACACCCACATGCACCCACCCACACACACACATGTATATACGCACACATACACCCCCCACCCTCACCCCCCCACACACAGACACACACACACACCCACACCCTTGCATACACCCAAACACACACACACACACACATACACCCACACACACACATATTATACACACACCCACCCACACACACACACACACACACATACACACACACACATACACATCCACACACGCACACACACACACACACTAACACACACACGCACACACACACACACACACACACACACACTTTTAACAGACAGAGAGCAAGCACGTTTGGATGTGAACTTTAGTTCAACCCTAGCAATTAGCAGAAAATACACACCTAAATACCAGCATGTTTCATTATGTGCAAACCATCTTTGAACATGTTTAGAATTAATGAAACTATTGTTGCCTTACACTTTTATATGAAATATCGAGCATCATACACAAATAAACTGGATACTTTAAGCAATGATAACACATAGAAAACTGCATTGGAAAATAGACATCGTTAAAAGAAAGTTACCTTCAATTACGTTGATTCTGCAGGTGACCCCGAGCGGACTGCCAGATAAGACGCACCTTATTGTAGAGTTGTGGTGATCTGCTTCGTTAGCAACAAAACTTACAGTGGATACATCTCCTGCGCTTGCAGGACCTCGTGTGATATTGTAGTCAGTGTCAGAAACATGAACATGTTGGCAAGGGATGCTAGATCTCGACAAACATGTCCCTATCGTCATCTCCGCTTCAGTGGCGGGCGTGGTGATGGACCAGGTGTAGTTTTGGTTGGCAAATAGTCCAGTGCATTTGATGGATGCCTGCGTGCCGTGCACTATGTCTATCTGACCGTCTTTGCATGCAGTCAAATTCAGCGCGTTAACTGCAAACACAAGCAAACAAGCAGTCATTGTTAAAAAGAAAATCAATGTCAGTAGTGTCGTGATATTGCACTTTTTTTCATACTGCACTGGTTGACACATGTAATTCATAGAATAAGACGCGCAACGTAAATCTAAAACATAATATAGTTATGACTTGGCGTCCCCAATGTGGCCGCGTCGACATAGCATGTGTTTGTATTAGCAGTTATTTTTGTCAACACATCTCATTCCTGTTTGACTCGCTTTGCATAATAAAGGCAAGTCGAAAGTTTGTTCACAGTCACAATTTTAAGTTTATTGCATTTGCTCACGTTATTAAATCCCAGTGTATAACACATTCCAGTGTAATCATGATATGTCAGTTCTGGAAGAACACTTAAGACCGGTTAGCATCAGCTAATTGCCCATTTGTTCAGCAAGCGCGGTTTATTTTCCCCATCATTAGTTTAAGAATGGAACCATTGCTTTCACTGAATTTTCTATAGGTTCAGAAATAAATTGTGCAGTCGATTCTAAAAATCTTATTAATTTGCTGTTTTTACATTTAGTCAAGTTTTGACTAAATGTTTTAACGTAGAGTGGTAATCGAAATGAGAGTATGGTGTGTGTGTGTGTGTGTGTGTGTGTGTGTGTGTGTGTGTGTGTGTGTGTGTGTGCGCGTGCGTGCGTGCGTGCGTGCGTGCGTGCGTGCATGTAGAACGATTGCGTAAGTACTGGACCGATCTTCATGAAACTTGACATCAGAGTTCCTGGGTATGATATCCCGTCTTCCTTTTCATTTTTTCGATAAATAATGTTGATGTCGTCATATCCGGCTTTTTGTGAAAGTTGAGGCTGCACTGTCACGCCCTCATTTTACAACCAAAATGATTGAAATTGTGGTCAACCAACCTTCGACGACGTCCGGACTATGGGATTGTATTTCAGCTTGGAACCTTAACAGATAGTTGATGAGTTTGCGCATTAAAGTCGTCATTAAAATCAACACTTCAAGAGCAGATACACAAATGACTGCATTGTATTCTTCATCTTCTCCTGAATTCAGAAATACATATAATTATATGTCATGTTTATTCTAAAAATTAATGTGCTCTGAATGAAAACAAATAGGTTCAGTAAGTGACCCGCCTCCGTCTTCGGCTAAGGTAGTCTCGGTGAGGACTGGTTTCTGGTATTGATATTCAACATTTGGTAACGACTGACGAAATGTTTTTTTTTCACGCGACTTGTTTTTATTATTGTCTTTTGAAGTGTAATAACTAACCGAGTGAAATTGTTATTTATTGTGCAAGCCTTTGCAATTCTTTTTTTCTCCTTCCAGACAGTGGTAACATATTATTTATAACGCACACAAGAATCTTGCAGATGCTTGTATTCGCTTCTTCTTTATTAAACTACCCTTGCTAGTGGATATGTCATACTGTTTACAGACTGCATAAGAATTAAGGTGTGATAAAAAAGAATAATCGAGACAACTATCTTTCCCCCCGTGAACCGCTCCTCAGCCTGTTTATTTTGTGTTTAAACCTGAGGGCTCATCGAGCATGAAAATAGTCGTTTCTTAAATTAGCAGTGTAACAAATGTCAGGAAGGAAACACAGCAACAGTATCATGGCCACACCAGTTGAGAACAAGGCGCAAAATGTGTGTTTTTCCCTTCAACATAAATGTCTTCGCAAGTCAGGGTTTATGAACAGAAGCACTATTGCTCAAGGTGTAACAACTCTCGACTCAGTATTGTTGGTCCTCCTGCAATACCCGTCTGTCGTAGGTACAGCGCGCCAACCCTTTGTTTTGATATCTGATTGTATCATGTGACATGTGTTTTATTTCCTGAACAGACAATGTGTAACACTACGCACTTGCTCTCTGCTCGTATATTACCCACGTACGCCACACAAAGATATGTGCTTTTGTGCTGAATTCTAAACAGCATGTACACTAATAAAAAATAAAAAATGCGTATCCGTTTTGGTTTAGAATACATACACATCTGATAAACAATAAAACAATAACACATGGCCAACACAAATTGAGGGTATTGCAGAGGCGCGAAATGTTACGTACATTAAAACAATCATTTTTGATAGAAAATGTACCCCAATGAAACAATAATAACTAGCATACACCACAACAACAACAACAACAACAACAACAACAACAACAACAACAACGACAACAACAACAACACCAACAGCATCAACACCACCAACAACAACAACAACAACAACACCACCACCACCACCAACAACAACAACAACAACAACAACAACACAAACAACTTAGGAGACGCGATGTCCATTGTTATGTAACTTTAACCATCACCACGACCACTTAAAAGTGCCATCATTAATCGATAGAAGAGCCGCAACAACCTGAAAATTATTAAACAAAAATCACATTTGCATTTTCTTTTGTCATTGTGACACCTTTTTGTGCCAGTCATAATGTTCGTCTTTCCTTTCGCCCTTGAGTATTCCTAGTGATACCGATGTGAAATTGAGCCGAACCCTATTTAATGTTTAAGATGTTGAATAGATGACAACACACACGAGGAATGTCTTATAAATAGTGTGTGAGCGTTCTATTTTTCAAATCTAAATAGTGTGTAGTGTTTTGAGAGGGTGATATGATATTCTCCAATGAGCAGGAAGCGTTTTTAGCCCTGTATGACACGGAATGTGCACCCGTTTGCTAGAACATAGGTTTGACTTCCTCAATCCAATGGTTTTATCTGCTCCGACGAATGGGTATCTGTGAAAACTAAATAAAGTATGATGACGAACGGAATTTCCGAAATCCTGACACAGGAGATCTGGGCGAAGCAAACGGCTCGCTGACTAAAATTCATGTAATTATTTGGTATAGTTTCAGAGCAGTTTTGAACAAATCATTGCATGTGTTTTTAAATAACAGTTCAACGAATGTCCCGTCAACGTCTTAGTGTCCAAATCGTCAGAAAACTTTCCAAAATGGCGCCTTATGTGTACTAACTTTAGAGCTTTGGATTAAAAGGCATATGAAATTGTGTGGATGCAATAAAAAGACGTAATGTGTCTTTGACATAGCTTAGCATAACGTATCTTTTTTACATAACAGGGAAGTTAAAACGAGAATATCCTTTGCCAGTAAATAGTTAAGGCGTGTTTGGATGAGCAAAGAATACCTCTCTTAGAAAAAAAAAGAAGATTTATTTATTTTATTTATTCTATTTTATGCAATTTATATCGCGCACATATCTCAACCACGGATTCAAGGCGCAGGGATACTAGTTTTCACAAAATATTCTTCTTCTTCGTTCATCAGCTGAAACTCCCACGGTTTTGTTTACGTGTATGGCGGTTTTTACCCCGCCATTCATGAAGCCATACGCCGCTTGCGGGGGAAAGCATGCTGTATATGTTCGTGTTTCTAGATTCCACCGACTTATGGATTACATAGAGCTTAAACAATGACCACGAGTTGATTACTGGAAAATAAACCACGAGTGGGTATTTGCACTGCAGCCGCTTTGCGGCTTGGTAATTCACGAGTGTGCGGAGCACACGAGTGAATTACCAAGCGGTTGCAAATACCCACGAGTGGTTTATTTTCCAGTAATCAACGAGTTGTCATTGTTTAAGCTTTTTATACAACGAACAACACGGGTCGAACATGCAGTCATGCAGACGACATTTTGTACGCAATTTTAATTTCAGCCTAATCACTCAGAGTGTCAAATGCGCGTCATTCAAATAGTCCCTATTCTTTTACTTTATTCTTAGTCTCCGACTCGTCGGCATTATACTTGTCTGGTCTAAATATCGGACCCCATTGCTACGATTAAAACACAATAGCGTTTATATAGCTATTTTGACATTACATTCTGTGTTAAAATCATGTTTTTGTCAGCAACAAGGACCAGAATGGTCCATGTCGTTGATAGCAGACGACGGTTCCCTTTCCGCATGAAGCCACGGAAATAACCGAACATTGAAAAACCCACGGACATGTATTACGGAGAAAACTCGGGATAACCGGATGTTTAGCATTACGTCAATATGCTAGGAATCATATGACGTCATGACGTATCGTGCTTGCCTACGTAGATTGTATATGTTCGAAAGTCTGACTTCTGTTGTGAATTCGCGTGGTGAAGGCTGCGGTAAATCTGTAGATGATAAGAGAACAAGGATTGTCTCAGAAGAAACGACTAAATGTTTCAGACCGGTAACTTCATTTCAACATTGCACTATATAATGGACGTTTTATGTGACAGGAGAGTTTGCTGATTTTGTGTTAAACATTGGAGAGATCGTCTGCTAGAATCAGAGATAGGTCGCTTCAGATTGCAGCTTCTTGAAATTTGCAAGGTTTGTTGCCTGTTAAAGAACTGGATTTTACACGTACAGTAAGCAACAACAAAAACACACACAAAGCAAATGGCATCGTCTGTCGACTATAGTCACAGAAACAAACCTGGCGAGGTATGCGTGTACTTCATACACGTCAGCCATTGTTGTTACAGTTTTGAGTCAACGTTGTACGTATTCTTCCGCAACAGGGTCCAATCGTCTGGGTTTCAAATGTTCTAAAAATAAATTCTAGTGTTGATTATTTTTTAGCCCTCTTTATTCTTACTTCGAATAATCCACGTGTGATTTTTGGTGTAATCAAAGTAGTTCGTTCTAATTTCTCACTTGTCTAAAAATAATCAACTAGATTTAATCCACCCCTCGGTTGCATTGCAGGAGTTGTATAAATGATCTTTTTCGTGAGCACGTGGTCTTGTGCTTGTGTGTACACACGGAGGGGAATAAGGCACTAGCAGGAATGCAAATAAGTTGACTTGGGAGAAAACTCGCCACCCCTAACCCACCAGGCGCGGCTGGGATTCGAACCCTCGACCTTCCGCATATGAGGCCAGCGTCTTATCCACTAGGCTACAGCGCCTAATGAATTTGAACAATTTCCTTTGCGTTTGAAGCCTCGCGGTTCTGATAAAACGTTCACACATGTTTAGTTTTATTGCTATACCTTATTCTGTACTCAACAAGGAAGTACTCAACAGGGAAGTTTAAATGAAGCGATACAACTCCTATACATTTGGAATGGACTTTATGTTGTAAAAAGAGCACTTATCTTTTATCGCCGCTGAATACACTAGAGTGTAAATTAGCCAATTTGACATGAAGGCGCCTGGTGGTGAAAAGTTAAATGGGAGTAACAATTAGAGCTCTTTTCTGATGCTTTGTAAATATTTTCACTTTTTGTTCTCTCTCTGGTGATTGCGCGTGCTTTCTGGCAGATTGAGAATAACATTGCGCTCTGAAGTGACTGTACAGACATCACAAGGCTATGTGATATTATAAGGCTATGTTTCTGTTACCTACAGTTGAAGAGTTTACTCCCACTCTGAAGATACCGGCTGGCTATTAATTGGACTCTATGTACACAGAGCCCTCTAACACTATCAGTTACATTCAACTGTTGATACGCTAAAATGGAAGTATATCTCAGTAAAACGTTGAATTTAGCAGTAAACATGATTCTGTCTTTATAACTTTATGTCTGTCTGTCTGTATTTCTCTCCCTCACTATCTCCCTATTTTTCTCTGTCTTTCTCACTCTCTCCCACTCTCTCTCCCTCCATTTCTTGCTCTCGTTCACTCTCTCTCTCTCTCTCTCTCTCTCTCTCTCTCTCTCTCTCTCTCTCTCTCTCTCTCTCTCTCTCCCTCACTATCTCCCTTTCATTCTCTATATTTCTCTTTCTTTCTCACTCTCTCCCATTCTCTCTCTCCCTCTCCCCTTCTCGTTCACTCTCTCTCTCCATATATATATATCTCTCTCTCTCTCTCTCTCTCTCTCTCTCTCTCTCGCTCTCTCTCTCTCTCGTTCACTCTCTCGCCATCTCTCTCTCTCTCTCTCTCTCTCTCTCTCTCTCTCTCTCTCGCTCTCTCTCTCTCTCGTTCACTC
>NC_090252.1:60645485-60670485 GCF_037325665.1 Littorina saxatilis
TCCAATAATAAAAAAAACATCACGGTGTTTGAAACTGTTCATCCAAAGTAAAAGCGGACTACTCGAGACACTATTTTCAGATCTTCGTCCAGTTCTTATGTGTACAACTCAGCGTACCGATCTTTGCTGATCGGGGGCAATGTCCGAAGACACGACATGGCCTGTTTCTGAAGCTTGGTCATGCTGTCTGACTGGTCGACGAACCAGCGTTTACGATTTGTGTTGAAATCATACATGAGCACAACATCATCACTTTTGCAGTACAAACTCTGAGTGCCAATATGTTTTTCAAGTACAACATTAACAGCTATTGTGTTTTCAGCGTAGCAATAGGGTCCGATATTTAGACGAGACAAGTATAATGCCGACGAGTCGAAGACGAGTCGCATTATACTTGTTCGAGTCTAAATATCGGACCCTATTGCTACGCTGAAAATACAATAGCGATTATATAGCTGTTCTGACCTTTATTTGTTGTTCCAAACTTAAACGTGTTTGCGTCGATGCGTTGATCTCAGGTTTTGATAGCAGACGCCGTTTCTTATGCGCATTAGTTTTGCGCAGGCGCCACACTGACTTTGGAAAAAAACTCGATTTGACAACACAGCTGTTAAACAGCTTTTTATTAGTTCATTCGTATACAACAAAAATAAGTTTGAGTTTTTTTTAAATTTTGAACAAGACTACTTATGAAGAAGACCAAAACACAACATCAACGGAAAACTAGAAACAACTGAAGAACTAGGATGCAACACGGGGAGGTAAAGAGAACAGCTAATCCGTACAAAGCGAGCAGACGGCAGCGACGTTTCCAGTTTGGGTGAATGGCATTTATACTTGTCTCGTCATGAAGCGAATTTTTCAACCTCAGTTATAAACGACTACATGATTATTAGTGCCATGGGTTGTACATCAATACTTCAGAGGGGGAGTGGGGTATTTAGTGTGGAGTTACGAGATAGGAAAAGCCGAATGCGAAAATGTGTGTCAGTCGGCAACTGTGAACTAAGCTCACAGGCACACAAAAACGGCTGTTCTGTTGTACTCCCCTGTTTGTACTACATCTTTCGACTTCGGGCATTTTGTGGTGTTTAGGGACAGAAAATAATAGGTTTAGTCCTGTTTCATCGGGAAGTTAGCAGAAAAGGGTATGCTATCGACATTTGTAAAGCTGAAAAACATTCCCGAGAAGAATTTCAATTTGTCAGTGTATGCTGTTGTCGATCAGTGAAACATCGTGTGGTACAGGTGGGTAAACCGGAACCATGCGTCTTTGTTATTGACAATATGCTTTTGGATATTGAGAAAAATGGCCGACTTCCGTAGCTTTATGCTTTGATGATCGAAAGAGACCATCCAATCACAGCCACCGAATTCCCCCACGTGTTTATCGGAATAGCCATATTATCAACAGATTCATTTCTTTTTCCATCGCGGATAAGTCTTTGTTTACGGCGGTCTCTCAGTTCACTAACCAGCAGCTTGATGTGTCTGATGTCAATACCTCTTTCAGACGTTATCTTTTCCATGTGTGCCAGACTCTCACTGTTGTCGTCTGTCTGATTTACCGCACTATCATGCGAACAGTCTTTGGTCTGCCAACCACTTGCGCCCAAACACATGGTGTCGTCTTTATTGTTCACATGTTCCTCTCTACTACGCCTAGTGTCAGTGGCAGGCAGTGGGTCTGTCTCACGTGTAGAGCGTGGCGTGTCAACACAGGGATGTGTACTGTCATGTTGTGACGGAAGCAGGAACTCAGGGGAGGCTAAAAATAGACCGCATGGCGAAGTATGCCTACTGCCTTATTTTTATGGGGGCGAGGACGCCCCCATTCTATACGGATAGTTTCGAGGTTGACCATGGGCAGCGCCATTTTGTTGTGAAATACGTCATCAGTTTGTGTACACAGGAAGTTGTGACATCCGTCACCCTATGGGAGGGGTGACGTCAAAATTGTTCATCTGTAGAAAGTTGTGAAATCCGTCACCCTATGGGAGGGGTGACGTCAAAATTGGTCATCACAGAGTTTGTGTAACACAGGAAGTTGTGAAATACGTCACCCTATGGGAGGGGTGACGTCAAAATTGGTCATCACAGAGTTTGTGTAACACAGGAAGTTGTGAAATACGTCACCCTATGGGAGGGGTGACGTCAAAATTGTTCAACAAAAACATGATATGTCGCTTTGTGCAGGGTCAACTGCAACAAACTCAAACCGAGCCATTCATACCTAGCTGTATTTGAGTGACTTATATACCCGACATTTTTATTTCTTATCTTTAGCACAGGTGTAGGAAAAATCATGAACCAAAATGTTATTTATTTTCTAATTTAACATTTTTTTTACAAATATGACCATGGTCTTTTAAACATACAGTGACATTAAACATTGTTATGTTAAAAAAAAGAAAAAAGAAAAAAAGCTTTTGTGCACAAATCAGAAAATACATTGTACATTTTACCTACAGGCCAAACCGTGAGTGTCTGTGGCAAAGCCCGACCCAGGAAATTGCACTGATCTAAATTGTCAAGAACAGGCGCTTGCATTTGGATGTGTCCAATGATAGTAGGTTTGGTTGTGATCAATCAGAATAATGTAGGAATAAAAATGTATGACAGTTTAGTATGATGACATGTAATTCACATATGCTGAAATATGATATTATACATCATGTAATATTATTATGGCTGTTGCCATGACCATGAAACCCAACAAAGGTTTAATGTAATGTAATTCAAAATACCAAAACCGAGCACCTATTAATCTCGTCTTTGCGCGTGAAGATTGAGGCCGTCTGCCAGTAGCGGTTAGGTCATACAGTGGAACCCCTCTCTAGCGACCTTTAAAATGTTGACAAAAATCGGTCCTTGTGGAGGGGGGTCCTTATAGAGGGAGGGGGGCGGAGTCAGGGGGCCACAAAGAAAGTCAGATTTAAAAAAAAAAAAGAAAACAGAGAAGTTTGAGTTGCTGACGACCGTTCCCTCTGAAAGCAAACTGCTTCGATTTCATGTTTGTCCTTGGTGTCCACCAGTTCTGGTGCATGTACTACCCTGGCCAAGTTTCCTCTCAAGACATCAAAGAGACCGCCCCAGTATACTCTACAGCCTCTGGGCGAACCACCTCTCATAGCTAAAACTGGGTCAATGACCCCTGGGAAGAAGGTCAGTGTCTATAAAATTTTACTCCTAGGCCTGCGGCCAGGGGGGGGGGGAGTATACCGGTACCATTTGAGAATCAGACCAAATGAGAATTGAACCATTTGAGAACATCCTTTTTTTTCAATCACTACATCGAAGGCCTGCGGCCCGGGGTTCACATGGGTTGGTTTGTTTGTTTGTTTCAAACCCACACCCATATACACACATTTCCCATTTAAACCATTTGTCGGCCCCCTGTCGATATTTATCGACTAAGTTCCTTGTCTTATTCTTGTCTTTAGTTTGTTTCTGTGGAGCACTGTGTCACAATGTTTTCTGTTCTTGTTTCGTCAGTCCGTGAAGTAGCACGCCTGTCTTTTGCCCTTTTCTTGTCGCGGCGTATCTATGACGGGGGTTTGCGTCTCCACGCGCCCACTGGTAATGTCGGCTCGCCATCTTGTTGCTCTGCGGAGTTGAAGCGAAGTACGACGACAGGTTTGTGGCCTTCGCCTGTCACCTTCCAGGAGATAAGAGCGTGGTCTGCGATAATGGTGGTCAGAATAGACTCCACAGTTTTAGGTAGGCCTAAAACTGACATCTTTGTGGCTGTTGTTGCTGAAAATGTTGAACTTTTGTCACAGCAAATGTGTTCGTGTCTTGCCACAGCGACCACTCGCGAGAGCCCCCCGAGAGAGAGAGAGAGAGAGAGAGAGAGAGAGAGAGAGAGAGAGAGAGAGAGAGAGAGAGAGAGAGAGAAAGACAGAGACAGAGACAGAGACAGAGACAGAGAGGAAGTCATTAACACCATAGTAATCACGATCTGGTCAAGTTTTATTATATATCAAGTGTAATTACATGGTTACATCCTTGTTATGAAAAAGTGTCAAGGAGTTCCCCTTGTGCTCTTTACAAATCCAAAGCGACGTGAACGCCCTAATTGTGTTATGACACATAGTCGTAGTTCAAAAGCATCCTATTACAACTTCGTGTACAAGAACACTGACGACTTTACCTCAGTTTAAGGTTGCATCGCAGGTTTCTATGAATGTAAAGGATGTTATATAACACGATCACATTTTCGTCTTGCAAATGATAACCACAAAAGACCCGTTTGCTTTGAGGAAATATCTCGATACTTCCCCACCAAGACCACTGACAGCGCTAGGTACTTGAAGATGATTGTAATATTTTGTGATTTTAGTGTCCATTTTCCTTTCTTATTAACTCGTTTAGATATCTATTTTTATTTTTATCTAAACCACATTACAAGCACAATCATAAATGCGGTATAGTAAGTAGAGGTTACATGCCGAGTCTCAGTGATTATTACAAATAATGGTCGAAGTTAGCGGATCATGAAAAATGCGAGCTTTAGCGAGCTTTTTCATGACCGCGAACTGAGACCATTATTTTTTTATAATCACTGAGACGAGGTGTGTAACATCTTTATTCCTCCTTTCTTCAGTTATTCAAAGAAAAGAGGAGGTTTTTTTGCGAAAGTTTGATCGAATCCTATTCTCTCAACCAGTCAACCTGCGCAGGCGATCGATTAATGCGCGGTTGTATAGTTCCGTGCAAATCATTCCATTCTGTTAACACTTCTTGTCAGTTTTCCTATTTTGGGCTACAATCAAGTACACAGATATGCTGTTATTCTGCTGTGGCGGCAAAGGCAGATATTGTGTGTTCTGTATATGTTTTGATATCGCTTAGGATAATGTTTTTTTCGTCAAATGGGACTAGCAGACGAACTTTTGCACCCGTGTTCCAACGTTAAAAACTGTATGAAGTTCAGTTTTCCGGGGAAAATAGTGTATGAAACCCCTTTATGTTGTTTAAATTGATGAGATGTGTGCATTTGGTTGCGTGTGATCTGTGTATCAAATGAAATATTGTTGAAAACTGACCGTCGGATTGCAGTCTGTTGTCGAAGGAACTCAGTGAAAAGAAGGGGAACTACTCTTGTCGCTAGACAAAGTATGAGTTACTTGCCTTGGGAAATTGCTTGTGATGAACGGTTTGAGCACGGCAGATCTAGATTCAGAAAACAACCGAACTCATGGATTTTATATGGAGATTCATGTGTTCAGGCCTGTAGTTGTTAATTTAAATGCGGTATGTTTGTATTGTTTGCTCCAGAGATGTATACTTCGTACATTAGAGCGTTCGGAACTTTTCAGTCGCAAAAAGTAGTACCGAAACAGAACAACCTCTCAACCCATTGCACTATCGAGGATTCAGGCTGTTGCTGGGTCGTTATTTGTTTGGTTGCTGGGTCATTATCGAAAAATAACTACCCCTACAAGTTTACAGAGGTAAAGAAGCAGAGGGGGGAATAATAATTTATATTGGGCGGAGTAAGTGTGTGTGTGCTTGCGCGGCATTGTGTGTGTGTGTGTGTGTGTGTGTGTGTTTGTGTGTGTGTGTGTGTGTGTGTGTGTGTCCGGGTGTGTGTGTGTGTGTGTGCGTGTGCGTGTGTGAGTACGTCGGTCCGTGCTTTGTGCATGTGTGTGTGTGTGTGTGTGTATGTGTGTGTGTCAGTGTGTGTGTGTGTGTGAGCGTGTGTGTGTGTGTGTGTGTGTGTGTGTGTGTGTGAGTACGTACGTCCGTGCGGCTTTGTACGTGTGTGTGTGTGTGTGTGTGTGTGTGTGTGTGTGTATGTGTCTGTGTGTGTGAGTGTGGTGTGTGTGTGTGTGTGTGTATGTGTGTGTGCGTGTGTGTGTACGTGCGTGCGTGTATTTACCGCAAAGGCACATTTGATCAAGACAACACCACGCTGTTGTAAACAAGACAAGTCGCGTAAGGCGAAAATACAATATTTAGTCAAGTAGCTGTCGAACTCACAGAATGAAACTGAACGCAATGCCATTTTTCAGCAAGACCGTATACTCGTAGCATCGTCAGTCCACCGCTCATGGCAAAGGCAGTGAAATTGACAAGAAGAGCGGGGTAGCAGTTGCGCTAAGAAGGATAGCACGCTTTTCTGTACCTCTCTTTGTTTTAACTTTCTGAGCGTGTTTTTAATCCAAACATATCATATCCATATGTTTTTGGAATCAGGAACCGACAAGGAATAAGATGAAAGTGTTTTTAAATTGATTTGGACAATTTAATTTTGATAATAATTTTTATATATTTAATTTTCAGAGCTTGTTTTTAATCCAAATATAACATATTTATAAGTTTTTGGAATCAGCAAATGATGGAAAATAAGATAAGCGTAAATTTGGATCGTTTTATAAATTTTTATTTTTTTATTACAATTTTCAGATTTTTAATGACCAAAGTCATTAATCAATTTTTAAGCCACCAAGCTTGAAGTCCGGGCTTTGTCGAAGATTACTTGACCAAAATTTCAACCAATGTGGTTGACAAATGAGGGCGTGACAGTGCCGCCTCAACTTTCACGAAAAGCCGGATATGACGTCATCAAAGACATTTATCAAAGAAATGAAAAAAACGTTCGGGGATTTCATACCCAGGAACTCTCATGTCAAATTTCATAAAGATCGGTCCAGTAGTTTAGTCTGAATCGCTCTACACACACACACACACACGCACACACGCACATACACCACGACCCTCGTTTCGATTCCCCCTCGATGTTAAAATATTTAATCAAAACTTGACTAAATATAAAAAGCTTACCTTGTGTAAAACACACGGTGAAGCAGCAGAACACCAACACTGTTTGTTCCATCGTGCGTGTATCTCATGTGAGTCGGTGATAAGGTCACTACTGTATTGCTACATCAAATGACTGGCAAAATGTTGTAGTGTTCAGTTAGTGTGTATATCCGATCCTCTACAAAGGGAGATATTAAACATCCGCATTGCCACGAAAGGGTCACCACGCAATACACAACAGCGAGGTGTAACCTAAGCGTGTGGTTGTGTTGGTGTGCGTTTGTGATGAAAGGGCAACACTTGAATAACGGTCTCTAAATTATGTCCTTGTTCGAAATACTTCTGATGAAAACCACTTGCAAAAAGGAGCGCCTCTATTAAATAATTCAACACTATCCATGCTCACACTGTGACGCTTTGAAAGCCAGCCGTGGGGTTAATGACACTATTACTGTTGACAACAGACTGTCCACACTCAAAAGAACACGTTAGGTTTTCCTCGTTGGTTGGTTAATTGGTTGTGTGTGTGTGTGTGTGTGTGTGTGTGTGTGTGTGTGTGTGTATGTGTGTGGGGGGTGTCTTTGTGTGTGCGTGTGTGTATGTGTGTGTGTGTATGTGTGTGTGTGTGTGTGTGTGTGTGTGTGTGTGTGTCTGTGTGTGTGATTGTGTGTTTGTGTGTGTGTGTGTGTATATATGTGTGTGTGTGTGTGTGTGTGTGTGTGTGTGTGTGTGTGTGTGTGTGTTTTATTACACGCCTTAACCTACCTTAGTTTACCTGACTTTGCCTTGCCCTACATTACGTTGTAGGTTGCGCACCCTCGAGAAAGAGAAAGCCGTTAGAGTTAGTACCAATATTTGGACGTACCTTCAGCTCACGGCAATAAACGTGCAAAGCACACATACATATTCGAAGCCAATCAATAACTCTTAACATGAACACATATAAAACATGACATTGTGGCGTAAAACTCACTCGTATGCTGTGTTCAGACATATGTAAACACAATCTTAATAAAAGTTAACCTTTCAAAGATATACTGCATCCTTACTGAGGAGTATATAAACGTAGCTGGGGTGGTTGTCTACTGGAACAAACGAAATGGCATTTGTACAACATCTTCACTCTGATGGTTTAAAGGCATATGTACGCGCTCCCGTGTTTACAAAGTGTAGTTTGCCCATAATCGATGTCAAACGCACCATAAGACCATGTAATGACGATATGTCGCCATGCGCGGACCATATACATGCATTACAGCTTGTTTTAGAGTCTCAAAAACTTTGGATGTAAACAAAGACGCGGAGTTATTTCCCTTGCGTCAACGCTTCCTCTGTTGGCAAATCTATAAATAGGACGATCCAGATCAAAATGAAAATTAACATATCTCAACATTGAAGGGGTCCTAGACCACAATATTTTGCAGGGAACTTAATTTAGCATGTCTCCAGCTGTTGGTAAAGCAATTAGCGTGTATAGTCATCGAGTACATATGGCTTTAAGACAAGACAAAGCGCAGTCTTGACGACACTCAGTGATGCTATTTATGGTTGTATTGCAGTCAACATCATAGTGTCATAGGATGGCTACACGAACGTTAGATGTAAACTACAAGAGAATACAATGCCCAAGTGAAATAAAATAACACATTACTGTCTCAAAAGAGAAATGCACATTCTGGGTTATAAGAGGCAAATAAATTAACATTGCAATAACATTATAAATAATGTCATGTACAGTTGTATAACTGACTTGAGCAATTCTGTCCACGGCCACACCTATTCCAAAAAGAAACACACAGACACACATACACACACACACACACACACACACACACACACACACACACATACACACACACACACACACACACATCTACAGCTAGAGACGTTCATTGAAAGTGGAACACATAAACTTAACCCGTGTGTGTGTGTGTGTGTGTGTGTGTGTGTGTGTGTGTGTGTGTGTGTGTGTGTGTGTGTGTGTGTGTGTGTGTGCGCGCGTGCATGCCTGTGAATATTTGCTTATTAAAACACATTATGACTGTGTGTTTGTGGGTGTGTTTTTCTACAATTTCTGTTTGTGTTTTGTTCTTAGATTTCTTTTCTTAATTTTTGTTGCATTGGTATTTTGTGAATCAATGAGGATTAGCTGTGAGGAAGAAAAACGCGAATATGTTGCTTGTATCCTTGAGCACTAACATGTTCGACACCTGAATTCGAGGTCTATCTGTCTATATATCCATTGTTTGTAGGGTGCGTTGGGAAATGTGTATATACAGTATTAACACCAAGTGAAAGTGGAAAAGGGTGAATGTTGGTGGTGGTTGGGGTAAAGGGCTTTTCTTTATTCTTTGCTGTCTCGATGTTACCGTCTAACATCTGCCCCACGAGTCCGAGAAAATGTCCCTCTTCCGCCGTTTTGCTGCTACATGTATAAACCATGTTTTATTCCCCTCCTTTTTGCCCATGCATTTAACACTTTCTGATGCTCTATGCCTCACGCCCTTTGCGAAACTCAGGAATGACAAAAGAAGGGGAGACATTCCAATGTCGTCTGTTCTGACGGCTTGGAATGAACAGTCACGGTTGCCCCTTATGTGTTGATCATAGCGTACCAACAACTCAGTCAACTCAGGAGCCCGGGTATCTCAGGTGGTAGCTAGGGCACTGGACTTGCGACCGAATACGGGCCGGGATGGACACGGGTCAACTGTATGTGCAGACCCAGAGACGGTATCCATCTCCCACCCCCGTGTCACCACAGTGGCACGTAAACGACCTCGGTCGTTCTGCCATAAGTGCAGATGGCTGATACCACCTAAGCACGCGTACACTTGTGTATCTCATCTAACGTCCGGTTAACACCCGGGAACATGAAAGGCTGAAGATGGGTTTGGGCGTAAAACTTGAATTTCTCTCCCCTCCTGTGGGAGGCGCCCTTCCGCCCGTTCCCGTTAGCGCACTAACAATGCTAGTAGTTACAAGCCTGTGGGACATGAAACATCAAGTTAGGTGTTGATAAATCAGTGCCCGCTGTGCGGTGGTGCTCTCACAAAATGCATACCTTGCCTGGTATACACAGTACACACTGTGTGTTGATCGGGGCCGGACATGGTGTAATAAAGCTGTTTATATATGAAGGCACAGCAAAGGTTCTTTACAGAGGAGAGGGATTTTGACTCAAGTTTTGGCATAAACATACAATGGCGCCTGTCTACATCGCGCACGTTTTGGACCTCGCAAATTACCTAGCTGCATGTTTTGTAGGAAGCCATTCACTAACTGGTTACATTACTTCTTTGTTTTCGTAAATACATTTGCAATGTACATTTATTTCATCATCTACCTGAGATGGTTGGTTGGTTAGTTGGTGATTGTTGTTTGTATCGTCTCTTCAGCAGGCAGCTCTATCCTAGGCCGATGCACGTGTGTTTCCTTTGTCAGTTCACACGGCAAGCTCCATGCTTAACAACTTGTGACCCTCCACCACGGAATGAGTCGCATGTCACCTTTTCATGATTTTCATATTTTTACATTTTCTTAAAGAGTTGTTTTATTTTCTATCCAGTGGTGAAAACCGTTTTAGCAAAGAGTGAACACTTTTCGAGTTATAAGCCTGTGGCTATGGTGACCCTCACACTGTGACTAGACACTCCCCGGACTTATATTAAGCCTAGCGCAGAACCGCTTGAGGTGACATGCGACTCATTTCGTGGTAGAGGGTCACATATTTACATGCAGGTCTATCGCTGTAAAGAGAAGGATCTGAAAGTTCATTACTTTCGCATTTGTTTCTTCAAATCTTGTTAAAGGTCTACTGGGAAGAAAAAGAAGAGAACGAAAAGATTTTTTCTGTGTGGAGAAATCATTAAGTGTTCCCTGAAGATAGTTTGCATGGCGTTAACTTGACAAATTGTCGTGTTACTTGTACCAGGTTTTCCCGATCGCTGTGACATATCCCTGTGGTTGCTTCCCTTGGTCTTATCATGTTGACTGTCAACGTCCCTTGTGTCAGTGCAGACAGTGTTTACTGATTCAAATTTCCATGAAGACAGGTACTTAATGTTAACACCATGACAGATCTTTAAGTTGCTAAGATCAATTAGAAACATAACCAAATTGAACGTGTAGTGTATGTACACACATCTTTGACTAGATCGCAAAGAAAGGCTGAAGATGGGTTTGGAAAACTAAACTAGTGACGACGACTTTATTAATCGGCAACAGAGCTCTCTCTGCCTGTGTTAAAGTGAACGGGAATATAGTACCAACAATAGTGAGGAAATCACAACGAAGAAAACTTTACTCGACAAGGAAGACTCTGTAATTGCTCTTTTCCATCCGCGGCCGAGATGTGCGTGTGTCAATGGGGCATTTGTGAGACTTTCATGGCTGCAATGGTATAAATATCCTCTATTAGCAGCACATGGTTCTGACGTCACGGACCAACCAACGACGACCTCTGATAGATGAATTTTCCTTTATTTCTCAATATTAACAGACGCCCTTCCCACCACTCAAAACCAGGACACTTTTGAAACCGCTCTTTGTTTAAACGAGTCACGCGTTACACGGTAAGACGCTCGCGCTCACTATGCTCCATTTTCCCATTCTCCCGTTGACTCCGCATTCGTTGTTGTGCGCTGAAGCCTAAAATGCCTTCCAAGGCGTAACCAGGAAAAATACTTTGTTTTAACAGGGCGTCATTTCGAACCTGAAGAATGTGTATCACTATCAGGTTTCAATCATTCACGCTAAATCTGTTTTGTACGTGAACAATTATCAACAAATTATTTTAGCAGCATTTTTTTAGCTGCGAACCACTTCTTAAACCTAATCAGAAATAAAAGCAACCCACCCAAATGAAACAAAACTGATACATATGATATGAGAGTTGACATATCTGGTAGTATGTGAGGCTCAGCCATTGGTTGCTCACTATAAACAAAACCAGAACAATAAATTAGAATGGGTTGCACAGTTTATTTGTTTGGGGTGGGAAGTGAAACAAATATGCAGAGCAAAGGACGTTTATTAACAACTATTGTGTTTTCAGCAATAGGGTATGATATTCTGACAAGACGAGTATAATGTCAACGAATCTAAGACTTGTTCGAGTCAAAATATCTGACCCTATTGCTACGCTGAAAACACAATAGCGTTTATTTTGCTATTTTAACACACAGTTATTTGTTGAAAACATGTTTTTTTAGTCACAACTACCCGTATGGTCCACGTTGGCTATTGCAGACTTTTCAGTGCGCGTACCCATTGCGGATGTATACCGACGAAAATCAACGAACATTTAAAAAAAAAAACCCACACGGATCTGTATCTGAGATAAAACCTGATGCTTCCCATTACATCAATTTGCCCAGTTGAATATGACGTCACGTTGCATAATGTTTGTTGTTCGAAAGTCTGACTTCTCCTGCGATCAATTTTGCGAATGGTGACTGTGGAAAATCTGCAGATGATGAGAAAACAAGGATTGTTTGAAAAGATAGTCAACGACTAATTGTTTCAGATTGGTAACCTAATTTTAACATTGCATCCAATGGGCGTTGTATCGGGAAAGGAGGGTTTGCTGATTCAGTGCAAAACACTGGAAATACCGTCTGCTGGACTGCCGCTGCTAGATTTTGCAAGGTGTGTTGCCTGTCAAAGAATGGGATATTAACAGGACGTTATTTCATACACGAAAATAAAAAGATGTTGCAATTTATATCTTCTGTCGACCATTCACAGGAGCAAACCGGACCAGGTATACGAGCACTTCATCCACGGCGATACAACCGAAACCACGCTTTTTTGTGCAAATATAAAGGACATTTAGCAACTTCCCTCGGCCGAACGTTCCCTTGTGCACGCATGCGCACGATACAGAAATCAAGTTCACAGCGAAAGTCTCAGGGTTTGGAAACATGAATACACGCATGCGGGAACAAAAGAAAAACAAAACGGGTAGCGCCGTATACTGTATGGCAGCTCGCTTTCGCCAGGGAGAAAGCAGCAAGAATTTCCATGAGGGTAACCTCACAGGACTATATGAATCTTATCCTTA
Organism: Littorina saxatilis; assembly: GCF_037325665.1. Lineage (NCBI taxonomy): Eukaryota > Metazoa > Mollusca > Gastropoda > Littorinimorpha > Littorinidae > Littorina > Littorina saxatilis. The sequence goes on from NC_090252.1 coordinate 60,658,318, forward strand.
TATATATCAATACAATTTAAATACCGGCACGGTTGGCCTAGTGGTAAGGCGTCCGCCCCGTGATCGGGAGATCGTGGGTTCGAACCCCGGCCGGGTCAAACCTAAGACTTTAAAATTGGCAATCTAGTGACGTCTGGCATTATGGGTTTAGTGCTAGGACTGGTTGGTCCGGTGTCAGAATAATGTGACTGGGTGAGACATGAAGCCTGTGCTGCGACTTCTGTCTTGTGTGTGGCGCACGTTATATGTCAAAGCAGCACCGCCCTGATAAGTATGGCCCTTCGTGGTCGGCTGGGCGTTTAGCAAACAAACAAACAAAATACAATTTCAATCGGCTGGGTAGGTCTGGTACATTGAACGTGCTTGTTACACCTTATAGAAGTGATGAGTAATGCGTGTAGTCGGCTGCAAAACACTCTAGCTTAACGACAGATAAGGAAGTAATCTGTATTAGAAGCAGGGTGTGTGATAAAGAAGTGGTGTTCATCAAGCGAGAGACAATTATTGACAAATTGAAAAATACATTAAATAAAAAGCAAATTTAAGCTAATTTGGTGTGAGAACTACAATACTTGTCTGCGTATGAAAGTGCATGCATGTAACATTGTCAGTGTGTATGTAACATTGTCAGTGTGTATGTAACATTGTCAGTGTGTATGTAACATTGTCAGTGTGTATGTAACATTGTCAGTGTGTATGTAACATTGTCAGTGTGTATGTTTTTCTCTATCAACAGAAGAAACAGAAACAAGACAAGACAAAATAAAGACAACATTAATTGTTTTATTAACAAGAGTACTATAGCATAAGCAAACACGTGCACCTTTACATCCAGCCCTCGCCCACGAGAGGGACTAATCTAACGATTATACGTTAAATAAATGTTCAAAAAAATGAACAAACAATAGCAGCACAAACACACACACACACACACACACACACACACACAAACAAACGCACAAACCAACAAATATCAAGCAAACAAACAAAAACATTATCAAATGCATAATGAAATATGTTTGCACAAGCAACACCACTGTAAATGTCGGGGGGGGGGGGGGTGGATGGAGATCCTCTGTGAATTAGGGGGTAGATTAAAAAGAACAACATTATTGCAGGTATTAACCGTCCAGCACAATAAATACATAAGACATGGCATGGTACAGGGCCGGACCAAGTTCGTTTGAGGGGGGGGGGGGGGGGGGTTCTAACTGAAGGCAGGAGTCGAGGGGCCGCCCAGGCCCCGGTGGGGTGCAGGGGCAACGCCCCGCTGGGGGGTCTGGGGGGCGAAGCCTCTCATAAGCCGAGAAAATTTTGCATTTGTGAGGTCATTTTTTGGTCTTTCCTTGCAATTGGGAATCAAAATTACACATTTTCAACACTTTTCTTTTCTCTCTGAGAGGTACATTGGAAGGCAAGGGGGGGGGGGGGGGGGTTCCGGAACCCCAGGAACCCCCCCCCCCCCCAGATCCGGCATTGTGGTATCAACGAATAACGACATTTGTAAAAGGTAGAATAACACAAGGCATTAGACATATTAACATATTTAAGTGAGAACGGAATGTGCCATTAATAACAAATAAAAGTCTTCACATTTACGGCATTTGGGAGAGCGCAAGGATGTCAATTCCAAAGATTACTTAAACAAAAGAGCAGACTGGACTTGATAAGGTTGATACAAGACAGAGAACGCCTTTATGAAACCTACAACTTGATTCAAGTGGACTGATGTTTAAAAGTTAATAAGTTGTAATGACATAACCTTAAGTGCTCTGTAATGTAAACGTTTGGCCCGCGTGGGTATAATCGACTATCACCTTGGTCATTCATGTACACACAGCCCAATCAATCTGCTACCTTATTCTGGCAATATCGCAAAAGTGCACTGCCGACACGACTGACCGAAACGTGTTTCTTTGACCTAGTGCTAAAAAAAGGCTGTATGAACGGAAATATCTGGTCTACAAACCATATAGCTGGAATCAGTTGACATACCCTGGTTATATAATTATGTACTATTGCATTCAGGATAATGCATATCGACAAATGCAGTCGAGATAACCATTAGCCATTGTTATTCTTTTCTTTCTGTCTGTCTGTCCACCCCCCCTCTCTATCTCTCTGTCTCTCTCTCTCTCAAATTTGTTTGAATAGTTTCAATTAATATGTAAGATTAAACCATTATATACAAAAATTATATAGTTTTGATATATCCATCGATTAATGATATCATGGTACCCACAAATAAAGCGATTTAACTGTAAAATATAAGAAAATCAGTTTGCTTAAAATAGCAAACGCTTCCACATGTAGTATGTCAGTAAGCAACAAATACACTAAATTAACCATACATTTAACCGCTGTTACGACTGTACTGTGGTACACAACTTGGTCTTGCAGATTTTCACAGAAATCTTTGTAGTTAAGGTTTGTCTGCCTTCACGTGTCCCACAGCCAATATTCAACTTTGCTTGCATTTAAATAGTAACGGTACATTTATCGCACAGCCAAATTGCTATTCTCTATTTACATTAAGTCAAGTTTTGAATAAAAGTTTTAACATAGACGGCGGGAATCGAGAGGAGGTACGTATGTGTGTGTGTGTGTGTGTGTGTGTGTGTGTGTGTGTGTGTGTGTGTGTGTGTGTGTGTGTGTGTGTGTGTGTGTGTGTGTGTGTGTGTGTGTGTGTGTGCGGGTAGTTGTAGAGCAATTCAAAGAAAACTACTGGACCGATCTTCATAAAACTTTACATAAAAGTTCCTGAAAATGATCTCCCCAGACGTGTTTTTCTCTCTCATTTTTATTTATTTAAATGTCTTTGATGACGTCGTATTCAGATTTTTGTGAAAGCTGAGGCGGCACTGTCACACTCTTATTTTTCAGACACATTGATTGAAAGTTCGGTCAAGCAATCTTCAAAGAAGCCTAGACTTTGGGATGGCATTTCAGCTTGGAACATTAAAAATTTTTCTATGTGTTTGGTCATTAAAAATCTGAACATTCTGATCAAAACCAAATGTGTATTCGATCCAAAAAATGAGTTCTTCTTATTCTTCATCTTCTTCTGATTCAAAAACATATATATATGTTATGTTTGGATCGAGCTCAGAAAGTTACACAGAATAGAGAAAAGTATGCTTTCCTATGAAGCGCTGTACACTACTGAGCTTTACTGGCTTGTCACTTCAATCAATCAGCGAGCCGGCCGCGGGTGTTGTTGTGAAATTACGCAGTGCGTTCAGTTTCATTCTGTTATTAAACATATTGACTACATGTATTACTTTTGCTTTACGCGACTTGTTTGTGTGTGTGTGTGTGTATGTGTGTGTGTGTGTGTGTGTGTGTGTGTGTGTGTGTGTGTGTGTGTGTGTGTGTGTGTGTGTGTGTGTGTGTGTGTGTGTGTGTACAAACGCTTGTGTACGTGTGATGGTTATTGGGTTAGTGCAGGAGTCACATCATTGCTGAAGCAACGATTGGTCTTTCTGTCACAGATTGAAATATTAACAGTCAAAAGCTGTACACAGCCATCTGACAGATACCTACTGTACACATAACTTTGACGTTGCCAACCAAACACAATGGTATGCGGTTTGTCAGTTCGCATCTCCCGCCAAAATGTTACTGACATTTCCCGTGATTACATCTTTTACAATGTTCTTACGTAATCAAACGCAATGTCGTGACGTAAAGTAACCTAAATAGAAAGAATTCTCCTCCTTGTCGAGATAAATTGACTTCCATGTAGGCTTTTTACGTAATAAAAATTTATTCCCAAAACAAGTAGTTGTTGACTCCTTGCATGAAAGTCAATGAACATTGGAATTTTTTTTCTCAGGATAGCTGCCTGAGGCATTAGCAAAGTTTCTGGGGACTATGTGCACCTGATACGTTCAGTAACTTTAACACCAAAACTGGACACGCATCCACAGGGATAGCAGCCCACATTTCATCGAGACCGGGGAAATCCACAAGGACAATAAGGCCTACAAAAAAAATAGGTGTGGGTTACGGTAACCCGACCTACCCTATTTTTAGCGGCCGACCCTATAACTTGTTATTACATTTGTAAAAAAAAAAAAAAAAAAAAACCAAACACAAAAACGAGTGCGTAAAACGCAATGAAAGTGACAGCGCTCGAGTCGCACACTTATTTCCCTGTCGAGTAGGTTTAATTTGTACACATTAGAAAAAACAGTTAAAAAACAAAAAGTGATTGCCTACCTTCCTACCCTATTTTTTCGGGCTATGTTACCTTAACCACACCTATTTTTGTTTTTGGCCTAATGTATATAACAAATTGTTCTATCAACGTTCTGTGGTATGTTTGGAACAATGGAACTCTGTGGGTTTTTTTTTCAAACAAGATTAATGATGACGATCGTTGCCTCAAGATATACGTACAACATCGCCTCACAGAAAGAAAACAAAATACATGTTACAATTTGGTCAGGTGATTGTAAACAGCGTCAGCTTTCTGATCTCCACGTGGTGTTGACCCCAGTACGTTGTATACGCCATCGGGTTGTGCAGTCTTCGTCACTTCCTGGATACCATTGGGATCAGCACTCTCAGTATTGCTGCTGCGGAGAGCGGAAGACGCCTGCAGCGGTTGACGAGGGAACGCTTGTTGTTGTTGCTGTGCTGCAGATGCTGGTGTGCACTGGTCAGGAAGGGGAGGGGTGTCCAAGTCGGAACTTTGGTAGAGGTCGTTGATGTGCTCCTCGAATTCTGCAGACAAATTCAAGTATCATAGTGCAGAATTCGGTACAACTACCTTAAATCTGCAAGAGGCTGAACATGTTACTTTTATATCTTTCCCCTGACCCCTTGTGGTGTCAAAATTAATCAGAACACCCCCTTACACAAACACACACATACACTTGAGAATGACTCAACAGAAGTGAATACTGAGTAATGTATAAATACTTTACAGAAGACTACCATTTGTAGTCGGGTATACAATCATTATAAAGGCGTAACGCAGAACAATGTGTGTGTGTTTAATACACAGAAGGAGCCAGCAAAACATAACTTACCATCATCTGATGCATTGTCTTCAGCCTTGTTTTCCACAGCTCCTTTTCTGTGTGCTAAAACCGAAAGCGTATCCGAGAATGGTTTCAAGAACGAACATCATTTGCAATGCATGTTCACTTTCATGTTAAACAATACATATATCAAGCAGAATTCATCAAAACCTAATTAAACTGAAGTGTTTCTAAACTATACATGTTTACATCACATTCATAGCAAACAAACTCTTACAAACTGTACATTTTAGAGAATTTGTTTTTAATTTTTGAATCTCAAGAGCGCATGATAACAATCGTGCAGAAACAAACGAGGTTGATCCCATCTAGCATTGAAGGAAATTAATTATAACGTATCGTAATGTTTTATGCCCACAGAATCAAAATACACTGAGTCTAGGCTTTGCAATCAATAGCTACACTTATATTTGTACACAACAGGAAATAAGATTGAAGGGCTTGCTCTGAAACTCACTATTTTAAGATAATGTACTTATTAGTATCACACTAAGGTTACCTTTTCGTCTGTATACAACGACGACGATTGCGATGACGACGATAATGACCAGGACAGTAGCACCAACAGCTACGCCTACAACGACCCATGGAAACGGCTCAGGGTCATCATCTGTAATACACACTATTTATTAGTTGAATTAAGCGCTTAAAGTCTCTCGCGTATACTTAACATGACGGTCTCGAATAGCAGCTAGCATCTGCTGAAGGGACATTAAAACCCAAAAACCAAAACCATACTTAACATGACTCTACTTCAGGTTGTAATCAATTATGAAAATTATGGTCGCGGATGGACGTGTTCCGGCCGCTTTTGGGCGTTAAACTACAACCTAATTAAAACACATACAGGTGTAGGTAGAAGGATCTTTCGCAACATACACAACAGAACAATGATAACCAATGATAACGAATGGGCTTTCTCCCTTATACTCACAAGCAACAAGCAACGTGTAAGTGTGATTAGAACACACTTCTTCTTCTGTCCCCGCACCCCAGACAGAAGTACAGACGAACAGAGTCCCGTTCTGGTTCCTGTGGACACTGGGGACCCGCAGAACTACGGTGTCCGTGACGTCACGCCAGGAGATGGTGGCGGGCGGGTTGCCGTGCTGTGCTGCAAGATGGCTGCACTCACAGGTCAGGTCGCTGCCTTCTGTCACGTAGTCTGGACACGTCGTGGTCAGGTTTGGTTCGGGTTTCTCTGTGGACAAAACCAAGACACTATTTTCAATGTCACATAAACATACTCCTCGTCTTTGAGTCATGCTACGGACACACCTCCAGCAAACCAGTGTCCTACTGGAAACGTGTCTTGTCCCAGAGCTTAGTTTTGCATCCGAAAATATGAGACGACAGACTTTAAGAAATTTGGAACAACTCGTATGGAACTCTTGGTTCGGCAACATCTCTGTATCATGAATGCTAGCAGTACGACTGCAATGAAGACCAATTTTGACGCATACTAAATTCCAACGGCTGAGGTTCAGCCCTCAGCAGAGTGAGAAATACTAGCTGCATGAATTGATTGACGTAGGTACAGGTAAAACATTGAATACAAAAATACAATACCACCGAGCGGTACAGTTTTAATATGTGAAAAGAAGCCTTTGTTTTATGTTATATGATAGGGTAGATCTATGTGTATCTTCTAATTGATTGATTCGAAGTGGAAAGTACCATACATTTAAAAGCTTAAACCCTGATAGCACGAAGGAATCAATCACATACATGCACAGTTGTTGGGGAATATTTTAAAGGAGACAGTTATTGGATTTCTAAAGATTATAGGCGAATGAAAAAGTTGAAGCGAAGTATACGTACCTGGATAACATTAACAAGAGAAAACAATGAGATTCTTCGGATAGGATTCTTTTGTTAGCATATATATAGACAACAAACTGAACTGACCAATGTTGATCGCGTCTGCAAACTTTCGTCCATCACCAGGCTGTATCTCCACGTAAAAGTAGTGAGTGGTCTCTGATGAGTTTAGCTGCATGGTCATGGTACAGGTACCTCGCTTGTACTCCAGTCCGTTGACGTCAGTGAATGATGATAGAGTGAGGTGAGTGGTATCGCGCAGCACCCTTCTCATGGTCATGGACTACAAATAAAAAGCGCAGTTTCAAACTTCATCATTTTCTTAATCAACGTTTAAGGTTGGTTTACGGGTGCAAACTATGCCTTCCGACATACAACTGTGTCACTATTTTCAGATTATGTTGATTATTCAATATCTGTACTTAAGAAGATGTCAGCAGCAAAGACACAGACACCACGTTTTGAAACTGCCATAACAATACAGTTCCAACCCTCTGTCACCTCAGAGAATCAGATTATATCAAACTGTGCTATTTCCTTTTTGTTAAGCAAGTTACACACTAATTAATGTGTTGGTTGTCATAGTAACCCTCTGGGGGAAACTGAAGGACACTGAGCTGTGCTCACGTCACGTTTTACACATGAAGATCGTGAATATTTACTCAAGAGAATCTTTGGAAAAATAATCTTGATAAAGCTCAAGGATAATAAATAAACTGTTTTTTTTAAAAGGCCTCCCAGCATTAGCGCGTGAGTTTACTATTACTACTGCAATGGTTAATTGCATTGACAACACGTAACTCACATCGTTATTGGGCAAGTAATACCACAGACAGGCGACACTTCCGTTTGGTCCATACACCTTGTTCACGTGCACACGTCCTGTCACTGTGAAGTTGCTGTCCACAACGAGGCTGCTGTTTTCTGGAGCGCCTGGATCTGAAAGTATTAAGATTTACCTTGGTTTTTTTTCAATAATGTTTTGTCATCTGTGAAAAGTACCCAATTGGTATTGTTGTTAACAAATAAACTTGGGAAACAAAATACTGAAACACATTTTCCACGCCAATGGAAGCAATGATTACTGTGGAGTTTCATTCAACCTTTCTGTGCTAGTTAAGGCCGTCCACTTGACTATCTTGAACACTTCTTGGATCAAAGATTACTTTTACAGGGATCCCGTGACCGCCGCTAGATTAAGGGTACCCTCAAAATTGACCGGACAATGTTGGGGGGTACCATGATTAAAAAGCGCTCATGTATTTCAGCAATAACTTGATGGATCAACTGCTTTGAAACTTTCAGAATATTTTACCTACATAGACGTACTTTTTTCTTCTTCTTCTTCTTCTTCTTCTTCTTCTTCTTCTTCTTCTTCTTCTTCTTCTTCTTCTTCTTCTTCTTCTTCTGCGTTCGTGGGCTGAAACTCCCACGTACACTCGTGTTTTTGCACGAGTGGATTTTTACGTGTATGACCGTTTTTACCCCGCCATTTAGGCAGTCATACGCCGCTTTCGGAGGAAGCATGCTGTGTATTTTCGTGTTTCTATAACCCACCGAACTCTGACATGGTTTACAGGATCTTTTCCGTGCGCACTTGGTCTTGTGCTTGCGTGTACACACGAAGGGGGATAAGCCACTTGCAGGTCTGCACATAAGTTGACCTGGGAGATCGGACAAATCTCCACACTTTACCCACCAGGCGGCCGCGGCCGGGATTCGAACTCACGATCTTCCGATTAAGAGGCCGACGTCTTACCACCACGCCACTGCGCCCGTCTACTAGACGTACTTAGAGTGGGATTGTTACATATATTTGTTCAGTCATGTAATGCTCCGGATTTGGTTTGACTTTCTCTCGTATGTAAAAGTTGTCAAGTTTTGCCTATAACAACTGTTTGTTGATTTGTAATTTGCCCCTTCCGTTTTTGTCTGGTCGAGTTTTAGGGTATCCTTTTTTCAGCGGCTAACATGATCCCTGTAAAAGAAATCTTTGATCAGAAAGGTGATCCAAATAGTCAAGTGGACGGCTGGAAATGGCATAGAAAATGTAAATGAGATGATACGGAAATTAATGCTTGAATTGTGGAGCACAATGTGTCGCAATACTTTTGGTGTTGTTACTCAGTTTGGTTTGTTTTGATGCATGGGTACTCACATGCCACGAGCAACGTGTAGTTTTCAGAAGACAGAACAGCATCTGGTGTCTCTTCACCCCACACAGACGTACATACAAATACAGTCCCACTCAGGTTCCTATCCACACTCTGGACGTTCAGAACTGTAGTGTCCGTGACGTCACGCCAGGAGATGGTGGCGGGCGGGTTGCCGTGCTGTGCTGTAAGATGGCTGCACTCACAGGTCAGGTCCCTGCCTTCTGTCACGTAGTCTGGGCACGTTGTGGTCAGGTTTGGTCCGGGTTTTTCTGTGGACAAAACCAAGACATTATTTTCAATGTCACATAAGCATAACCCTTTGGACTACGAAAACAGCACCTCAAACAAGTCAGTGTCCTCCAAAATCTACTGTACATTTTTCTTGTGCCAGAGCCTAGTTTTACATCCGAACATATGAGACGACAGACGTCAAGAAACTAGGAACAAACCGTATGGAACGCTTGGTTCGGAAACATCTCTGTATCATGAATGCCAACAGTACGTCGGCAATGCAGACAGCTGACAAACTTAATTGTATCAGTAACACTCAAGGACACATTTAACTATACAGAATGACGTGCAGTTTTGTAGCATTCATATTCATGCGCATGAAGTATAATTTCACACACAAATGTACATGCTTCAATATATAAACAGAAGAAAACATTAATCCGTAATTTCCAATGTTCTGTCTAGCTAAAACGTTTATATCACACAGAATCAATGTTGGACTAGAGGAAGATAATTTTAGATATCCTTTTCTTTTTATATTGTTTCACAGATCTAACGTAAGAGTACCAAGCACAATGCCCACAGTTTGAACAAAATTATATGTGAATGAATGTTTGGTCAGGGAACAACATTCGTCGCAATCATTTTTTGCTGAGTTTTTGTTTGGAGAAAAACTTACAACAACAACAACAACAACAACAACAACAACAACAACAACAAATAAATAGTTGTGTGTTGACTTCACAATGCATGTGGCATTACATGAAATAACATTATGCTTCATTTGGACGCATCCAAAATCCAAAGGTTAAGCTTCATCCTCGGCAGAGTGAAAAAATGCTGGCTGAATTGATTAACTTAGGTGCAGTTACAAAAATAATTTGAGAAATACAAATCCTATACTGCACAAAAACAGCGAGCGGTAGATTGTTTGTATGTAAAAATATGCCTATATGTCCCATGTATAATGATTGGGTAAATCTATGTTGATCTTGTGGATAGTTCATTTGAAATGGGATGTATCCTTAAAACCAAAATTTCAAACATCACAATTGAATCAATAACACAGACGTTAAATTGTTGATTGGGGGGGGGGGGGGGGGGGTGTTGAAATGATGTGGTTTTACGATTTCCTGAGAGAATAGTTTCATGACAAAGTTAAAGCAAAGTAAAAGTCCCCAAATAGCACGAATCTAAAAATAAAATATTGAGATTCATCGGATGAGGGGTTGTTTCAAGCATAGAACTGACCAATCGTGACCGTGTCTGCAAACGTTCGTCCACCACCAGGCTGTATCTCCACGTGAAAGTAGTGAGTTATTTCTGAGGCGTTTATCTGCATGGTCATGGTACAGGTACCTCGCTGGTACTCCAGTCCGATGTCGTCAGTGAATGAGGACAGATTCAGGTGAATGTCAGTGCTCGGCACGTCTTCAATGGACTGCAAGTAAAAAAATCGCAATTCCAAACTTCATCATTTTTTTTTCAAACATACATTCTCGATTCATGAAAACAATGTGTCTTGGAGTTAAGGGTGGCACCGATGATACTGACACATACACATACTAGTGTAGATCTTAGATTTATATTGGAAATAAATCAACCTATAAACAGGATACCCTAGCTGTACTTCAGGCTTCGCTTTGTAGTGGAATCTACTGTGAGGATTCCTTTGATATGGTTGAATTGAAAACGGATGATGAAATCACACACGCCTTCTGCTGCTGCTACTTAGCTTCTCATTGTGGCATATATACAGCTACCAATACTATTAAACCAAAAACATTGTATCAACAACTTATATGTTTAAAGTAAGCATGCAGGCAATGTCCTATTTCACTTGCCCAATTTTGTTTGAGGACAGGATCTTGCAACAAAGTGTTTAAGTACATAGGTCCCAAATGGGGATGTTTAAGAAAAAGCAGTTTGAAAGAAGACGACACAGAATTCAAACGGCAAGGCGCAACTTATCTGTTTTGGACAAGCTGAAGAATATTTTATCTGTTATTGTTTGTTTGTTTGTTCGTTCATGGGCTGAAACTCCCACGGCTTTTACGTGTATGACCGTTTTTACCCCGCCATTTAGGCAGCCATACGCCGCTTTCGGAGGAAGCATGCTGGGTATTTTCGTGTTTCTATAACCCACCGAACTCTGACATGGATTACAGGATCTTTTTCGCGCGCGCTTGGTCTTGTGGTTGTGTGTACACACCAGGGTGTTCGGACACCGAGGAGAGTCTGCACACAAAGTTGACTCTGAGAAATACATCTCTCGCCGAACGTGGGGACGAACTCACGCTGACAGCGGCCAACTGGATACAAATCCAGCGCGCTACCGACTGAGCTACATCCCCGCCCCATCTGTTATTGTTATTTGCAGTTTGTTTCCCCCAGCGGTCTGCTAACTGTCAGCAGTGGGTGTTATCTCTCTGTATCATTTTGCTGTATTTCTGCTGAAGGTTACGCTGTAGCCGTTCGAGCTTTTCCTCCATAAACATGTGTTTTTTTTTCTAAGACAGCCCTAGACTGGTCTGTTTGGAACTGGTTGTCGCACACCGTAGGTACAATGAGGCATACACCCGGTGTTCTTGATAATGGTCAGATTTAGATATCGGCCTGCTCACTCGTATTTGACTGATGGTTTGGTTATATTAAAAAAAAACATGACTGCATAGTCATTTTTGACGTCATCGTCTTTTTCAAGTGTGAAACCCTAGGCTGATTAGCCTTCTGAGAAAGGTGGCATGCCTTTACGCAGGACTCCATCTCTTGCTGACATTAATGCGGCCTTAACCAACCCATAAGGTGGGGTTTTGGGCGCAAACTATAAGCCTCATCGCACACTGAATACTGTTGTCACTATTGCAAGCTGTTTTCTTTTAGATTTAGACAAATGCGTACTTAGCAACAAG
>NC_090252.1:60675485-60687985 GCF_037325665.1 Littorina saxatilis
GTAGCACTGCTTGATGGTCTGCTGTCAGACACAGATTGAGTTCTACTTTGATAAACAACGTGCTGGTGTTGAGTCACAAAATACTGTATACTCTTGTAAATCACCAACTACTCCGTGTAACGTCCGCTGCTTTGTTTCAATCAGTGGCAAAACACGGGTTCATCGTTTGAATTGTCGATACTCTGTTAAACATAGACTGTACCATTGGATACACTGAAGTGTGTAAACACAATATACTCTGTTCAGTACAGACGTCTCAGATTGCTCTGTTAACACGAGCTACTCTGTAAAGCACAGTCTATACTGCTAAACACAAGTTGTATCACCAAACACAAACTATTAACTTCTTCCACACATTTAACAGCAGGTCTGCTCTTGTGTGAGTAATGAAACGCTTTCCACGTATACCAATATTGCTGTATGCACATTTTCTATACACACACTTCACCCGAAATACAAATTCCTCGTTTCATAAATGGAGATGACAAAAACAGGTCTTTGTCATCCACCTTTTTTTCGCCACCAACCCGACCCATATTTTGTAGAAACATGATCAGTTTGTGACGGATGTAATATGAGCCCGTATTCACAAAACTACCTTAAAGCGTCAGTCAAGCGCGACCTACACATTGCATGACGCGGAGTTTTCCTTTGTTATTTTTTTTATTTTATTTTTTTTATTTACGAGAATTTATATCGCGCACATATCTCACCACACAAGGCGACTGAAGGCGCATGTTACCTATTAATTGTTAAAAATACATGCACCGTCCTTCCTGTGAAGACGATGATGTAAACCGTCACATCACTTTTCAGACTTCACATAGCGTAGTCGTTGACCTCTTACCAGTGTATGCGTGCGCGCTCGCGCGTGTGTGGGCGTGCGTGCGTGCGTGCGTGAGTGTGTGTGTGTGTGCGTGTGTGTGTGTGTGTGTGTGTGTGTATGTGTGTGTGTGTGTGTGTGTGTGCCCGTTCGTGCGTCCGTGCGTGCGTGCGTGCGTGTGTGTGTGTGTATGCGTGTGTGTGTGTGTGTGTGTGTGTCTGTGTGTGTCTGTGTGTGTATGTGCGTGTGTGCTGAAAAAAAAAGTATTGTATGCCTGAATGCTACGTTATTTGAACATTTCCGACAAGTACTTAATACCAGTAAACATTTTGTGAAATGCAGCGACCTCGAGAAATTACAAGGATAAAATACATAACCTGTTTGCACAAACAGAGACAGAAAAAAAGGTGTGGTTGGCAGAAAAGAAAGATGAACCACCCTTTTCAAAATACATCCATTGACATCCAGTCACGCGCGGCCTATGCACAGATTTGGCTTTGTTGTGTCATTTTCCTGGTACCGCTTCGGTTACCATTGTGGTGGTAACTTCGTTCTTGTTTATGCCGACGGGCGGAGTGGCCTAGTGGATACGACATCGGCTTCCTAATCGGTAGGTCGTGAGTTCTTCTTCTTCTTCTTCGTTCATGGGCTGAAACTTCCATGTTCGCTCATGGTTTTGCATGCGTGGGTTTGTACGTGTATGACCGTTTTGACCCAGCCATTCAGGCAGCATACGCCGATTTCGGGGGTAGTGAGTTCAAATTCCGGTCGCGGCCGCCTGGTGGGTTAATTGTGGAGATCATCTTATGTGCAGACCTACTAGTGCCTTATCCCCCTTCGTGTGTACACGCAAGCACAAGATCAAGTGCGCACGGAAAATATCCTGTAATCCGTTGTTTTGTTTTGTTTTTTAAGATGGTAAACTGATTTTATTGTTGCACTGAGAGGACTTGTTGTAAACTTGCCTTTTTTGGGTTAAAAACGATGATGGCAAACTTGGTGGGGTTAATAATGGTTTTGTAAAATATGTTTGGAGGTAAATGTAATGGCGTTAAAGATGGTGCTGTTACGTGGTATGTATGATCCACACAAAATGATCAAGTGTGATTTTCGCAGAGACTGTTTTCGTATTTGGCCCAGATTACAGCAGCTCTTAGAACTACTCTCCTCCTACATGGACGCAACGTCGCAAATGCCTGAGCCAATCAGAAAAGGCCTTAGGATAGCCTTCTTTGGGGTTGCTTTTGAGCTCTGATTTCGAAGCTTTTTCGAGGTCCGGGATGCAGTGAAACCTCTTGGCATACATTCTGATTTCCAAAGAGCAACCAACCAGAATCACAGGAGTGGGGCAAAAATGGGATAATTTGGACTTCTAGAAAGTGAGTAACAGCCGTTATTTTGTGAAGACTGGCTTTTTCATGGAAGAGAAGGACGTTCTGAGTTCCGGCATTTTGGTGTTTGAGTAATTATGGGTAATGTGTGTATAAAACAAAATTATGCTTGTTGCATTCAAACAATAAAGTTGTATTGAATTGAATTGAATTAATGAATTCTGCATATTGTTTTCCAATAGCAGGGCTGTTAGCAGACGTTGATGTTGATTATTTACCAGAAAGATAACAATCGTGAGGGCTAAAATCGGGTTAGTTTGACTACTGCTCAATTTCAAACCTCGTACTGTTGAGTCGATCACCAAAATTGGCAACTTTATTTGAAATTGCATAACAGTCAGACCATTTGATCTATACAATTATCACTTTGTGAAGGGTCATGCATAGGCTGAAGTTTATGTCCTCAAATATGAAGTGATTAGGTCAACAGATGTATAAATAATTATTATTAACGTTTTTGTGGGTTGCACTTTTTTTTAGGGTCACCCATTACTTCTTATGATCAGTGACCTGATAAATTTATAAAAGCGGCTTGATCATTTTGTTTGGATCATACCTCGTATATGTGGTAAAGGTGATGGAAGTAAAAGTGTTCTTGGCTATGATGGTTTTGTTTAAGATGGTGGTAGCAAGAGAACTGCTGTTAAAACTGATGGTGGTGAAGTTGATCTTGTCAAAAGTGATGGTCTTACATTGTTTTTATCATTAATGGTGGTGGTGGTGAACATGTTGGTGGTTTTAAAGCTGCATTGTATTGTCAATACTGGTGGTGGTAAAGCTGGTATGTCAATACTGGTGGTGGTAAAGGTAGAATTAGTTCTGGCGGTAGTGTGGTAAACACGGCAAAGGTGTTGCTGGTTAAGGTGTTGTTGTCAATGTTGTTTGTAGAAGCATTAAAAGATGATATGGTGGTAATATAGAGGTAATGTGGTGGTAATATGGTGGTAATAGTGTGGTACATATGGCACATGTGAATATCTTAGTGCCAGAGGCAGTTGTGTTAATAGGCTCCAAGCCAGCTAGGCCTACCGTGCACCCCCCTCAGGATCCAGCTTCAGTAGGCTAGAGATATTCATTGGGGTCTACTGAACACGTTTTATCAAGTTCGCCACGAAAAAACTCATTCCCACTACTACTTATGCCCCTTTGTTTAAGGGTACCCCCTCGAACGCTAAATTCATCTGTGAAATCACAACAATGCACAGTTGCAATGAATGAACAGAGAACCACTTTTTTGAAATCAAAACAGTTAAGTTGATCATTAATCTTGTAAAAAATACCTATTACAGTGTTCAGTGTTTGATAGGTTGGCTGTAGTGATGCTTGATAGGCGCGAACCGTCATTTTCACAGTACGCAAAGCTTGTCAACTTTGATGAGTAAAAGGTTTCAACAAATTTGGGTTTTCTGTTTCATTTTTTAGAAACTACAATGCCTTTGGATAATTTCAAGCCACATTTGGAATTCCTGAGAGGATTTGTTGCGACACCAGATGAGATATTTCTCCCCTACCCCCTAAACGTGAAATTTTAGGAAAATGTCAAAAAACATTTTTCTTCAAATATTCATGATAACTTCTCACTGTTTTCCAATCAAATAACAAAAGTAATCACATTGACGACCAAAACAGTTCATTTGTCCATCTTTTAACAGAACTACAACATTATTATTGTCTTTTCAAGACTGAAATGTAAAAAATAAAACGAAATGTTCAGATATAGACATCTATTCTAACTGTCTCTTACATATAGTGCTCTTGCTGCATAGTTTCCATATACAAGGTAGATTAACATAAGAAAGACAATCTAAGAACTAATGTTTCTTCATGTAAGTGCAGAATGTTTGCTCATAAATGCAAATGTCTCATGAATCAATTTTAGCTTTATAGAAATTACATGAAAAAGTCATTGCAAAGAACTCTGTAAACTTTTTCTTTCAAACACACACACACACACACACACACACACACACACACACACATAAACACACACACACATACACACATAAACACACACACACATACATACACATACACACACACACACACATACACACACATACACACACACACACACACACACACACACACACACACACACACACACACACACACGATCAATCTTAGACTGTTTTAAGAGCAAGAAAGTCAAGCTCACAGGACAAGTTAGTCCGATTCACAGCCAGATTCAGATTCTGAGTCCATTAAGGAACAGTGGTACCTCCGTCTCTGCTTCATCGTGGACCTCACTGAGCAGGCTATCAATAACTGTCTGTGGGAGAACCAACTCTTCATTTTCTTCAGTCCACAGAGGCTCAAGGATTCCATTCTAACTGTCCCTTACATATAATGCTCTTGCTTCATAGTTTCCATATTAAAGATAAATTAACATAAGATTTAGAAAGACAATCTAAGAAATGTAAAAGACAATCTCTTCATGTAAGTGCAGAATGTTTGCTCATAAATGCAAATGTCTTATGAATCAATTTCAGCTTTATAGAAATAACATGAAAAAGTCATTGCACAGAATTTTAAAGAAAAGTTGTGCATCTTCCTCCTTCTCTCCTTCCTTGTGAACCTCATTGAGCAGGCTATCAATAATTGTCTGTGAGAGAACCAACTCTTCATTTTCTTCAGTCCAAAGAGGCTTAAGGATTCCATTGTTCAGCATCCTTCTATGACCATCAGCGGGGTTGGGAATCTCTGGGAGTGGCAGGTGAGCGCGCTTCCATGTGGCTGTCTGGTAGTTGGCCCTTCTTGCATGTTGTTTGAGGCTTTTGTGGCAGGGCAGAAATGTGAGCAATGTGATTTCTCCTAGCCGGCCAGCATAATGCAAGAGAATGAAGAACACGTCGCTCTCTGGGCTCTTTATTTGATGGTCTTTTGATCAACATATATATGAGGGTATGACAGTGCCGCCTCAACTTTAACAAAAAGCCGGATATTGTTTTGAGTTTGTTTGTTTTTTGGGTTTTAATGTCCCTTCAGCAGATGCTAGCTGCTATTCGAGACCCCCTGCTGAGTCAAGCTGCTTCTGCGCAAATGTGGCGAGGTCAATGTTCAGATCCGCTCGAATGACTCCACCTGAGTCACGTTTCTCCACCAGCATCTGGCGTACTGCATCGCCACTGTGACACCGTAGATTGAGCATTTGAACTTCTACAGCACATCCAGCTCTTTGTTCATCTCCCATGATTCTCCCATTCTTCTGAACGTTTTCACAAACTTGGGTTTCTGCTGCAGGATTTTGACCGGATACCTTTCCCTTTCCTTTCCATTGAAGGCGCTGACTGAGTCACAGCCAGTAAAGGCGAAGAGAGAAAGCAAGACAGAACAGTGAGGTCGCGTGAGTTCTTCTGCAAGGGTAGCGATGTTGAGCAAACGTTTCCTATTTGCTTTGCCCGTGTCAAAGAGCAATGTGATTTCTCCTAGTTGGCCATCATAATGCAAGAGAATGAAGAACACGTCGCTGTCTGGGCTCTTTATTTGATGGTCTTCTAGCCTTTGTGAAGGCTCAGGTACCAACAAGGTTTCGACAGATCTGCTTGCAAGTCTATGAGTTCTTGCAAAGAAAACAGATTTCGTCTGGAGTATAGATGAGGGGTTCTGGTGACAATTTGTTTTTCTTCTGGAGACAGCATGAAGAGACCGGGTGACTGGGCAGCCTTCTTGTCAAATGACGGAAAAAAGTCGCAATTCATAAGATTTCTGTTGGAGGTTTGGAGCAGGGACGCCATGGCAGACAAACTCAAAGGCAGGAATGTTGTTCTGGTCAGCAAGGGCAAGGCATACACGCTCACATCATCTGGTGGCACCAAGACAGAAAGGTAACTACTGAATGATCTCACATCCAGCCAAGAAGAAATGGACTCAAGAATCATCTTGTACTGCCAGTGTGGCCTTCAAAAAGGCTACAAGACCATCAAAGTAAAGAGTCCATACAGCGACGTGTTCTTCATTCTCTTGCATTATGCTGGCCAGCTAGGAGAAATCACATTGCTCTTTGACACGGGCAAAACAAATAGGTAACGTTTGCTCATTATTGCTGCCCTTGCAGAAGAACTCCCGCGACCTCACTGTTCCGTCTTGCTTTCTCTCCTCGCCTTTACTGGCTGTGACTCAGTCAGCGCCTTCTATGCCACAAAAGCCCCAAACAACATGCAAGAAGGGCCAACTACCAGACAGCCACATGGAAGCGCGCTCACCTGCCACTCCCAGAGATTCCCAAACCCACTGATAGTCATGGAAGGATGCTGAACAATAGAATCCTTAAGCCTCTTTGGACTGAAGAAAATGAAGAGTTGGTTCTCTCACAGACAATTGTTGATAGCCTGCTCACCGAGGTTCACGAGGAAGGATAGAAGGAGAAGGAGGCAACACTGTTCCTTAATGGACTAGACGATTCACTTGAATATGAATCTGACTGTGAATCGGACGAACTTGTCCTGTGAACTTAACTTTCTTGCTCCAAAAACAGTCTTAAGATTGTGTGTGTGTGTGTGTGTGTGTGTGTGTGTGTGTGTGTGTGTGTGTGTGTGTGTGTGTGTGTGTGTGTGTGAAAGAAAAGTTGACAGAGTTTTTTGCAATGACTTGTTCATGTTATTTCTATAAAGCTGAAATTGATTCATGAGACATTTGCATTTATGACTAAAATTCTGCACTTACATGAAGAAACATTTAATTTAGTTCTTAGATTGTCTTTCTTATGTTAATCTACCTTGTATATGGAAACTATGAAGCAAGAGCACTATATGTAAGAGACAGTTAGAATAGATGTCTATATCTGAACATTTTGTTTTATTTTTTACATTTCAGTCTTGAAAAGACAATAATAATGTTGTAGTTCTGTTAAAAGATGGACAAATGAACTGTTTTGGTCGTCAATGTGATTACTTTTGTTATTTGATTGGAAAACAGTGAGAAGTTATCATGAATATTTGAAGAAAAATGTTTTTTGACATTTTCCTAAAATTTCACGTTTAGGGGGTAGGGGAGAAATATCACATCTGGTGTCGCAACAAATCCTCTCAGGAATTCCAAATGTGGCTTGAAATTATCCAAAGGCATTGTAGTTTCTAAAAAATGAAACAGAGAACCCAAATTTGTTGAAGCCTTTTACTCATCAAAGTTGACAAGCTTTGCGCACTGTGAAAATGACGGTTTGAGCCTATAAAGCATCACTACAGCCAACCTATCAAACACTGAACACTGTAATAGGTATTTTTTACAAGATTAAAGATCAACTTAACTGTTTTGATTTCAAAAAGTGGTTCTCTGTTCATTCATTGCAACTGTGCATTGTTGTGATTTCACAGATAAATTTAGTGTTCGAGGGGGTACCCTTAAACAAAGGGGCATAAGTAGTAGTGGGAATGAGTTTTTTCGTGGCGAACTTGTCAAAACGTGTTCAGTAGACCCCAATGAATATCTCTAGCCTACTGAAGCTGGATCCTGAGGGGGGTGCACGGTAGGCCTAGCTGGCTTGGAGCCTACAAAGGTGCTGTCACAATTGAATAGTTGTAAAAGGTGTCGGTAGCGGTTGGTGGTGTGTGAGCGCATGCGTGTTTGCCCGTCCGTCAGTCTGTCTGTCTATTTCTATTATTATTTATTTAGTGTTTATGTGTGTGTCCTTGGATGTGTGCGAATATGTTTCTGTGAGTGTCTGAATTGTTCTGCCTTCGTTCTGCATGCTTGAATTTTCCTCTTAACAGGATTGAGTTTCACGACAGAGCGGGTTTCACGTCATCAGAACATGATCTGAGCAGGAAAGTGGCCTGAAAGCGGGGTGGGAATCTGACAGCCAAGGGTAAACAGATCTGCAGACAACTTCACTGAAAACAGCGGCTGACGAAAGCAAATGTTTCCTTCACCTGTAGCCTGTTGAAAGACACGAGTATGCCGTGCGCGTTCTGTGTCCTAATCCTGTTAATGTTTCTTTTCTTTAGGATTGACACTTTTTTCTAACACAGTATATTCTTCTTCTTCTACGTTCGTGGGCTGAAACTCCCACGTACACTCGTGTTGTTGCACCGTTTTTACCCCGCCATTTAGGCAGCTATACGCCGCTTGCGGAGGAAGCATGCTGGGTATTTTCGTGTTTCTATAACCAACCGAACTCTGATATAAATTACAGGATCTTTTCCGTGCGCACTTGGTCTTGTGCTTGCGTGTACACACGAAGGGGTATAAGGCACTAGCAGATCTGCACATACGTTGACCTGGGAGATCGGAACAATCTCTACCTTCACGGCCGGGATTCGAACCCGCGACCTTCCGCTTTGGAGGTTGGCATCTTACCACCAAGCCATTGCGCCCGTCTGTCTAATATATAATGAACACAATTGTATGAGTTTGTGTTCTGCCTTCAGATAATAAGCTACGATTCTATCTGACTAATTTCAACACACAAAAAAGCAACTATGTGTCATAATTTTGTTGTGAATGAGTTGAATATTGCTGGCCAGATGTTAAGACCATGCTGCTTAATACGAATACGAATACTTTAGTATACAACTCTCCTGTGTTCACTTTCAAGTGAATATATAACTATCGTTCTGATATCATTTTAAAGTGAAGCTAAAGAAACCTGGTATCGGCACTGCTGTGCATCTCCTATGATCTCAATGGTATCAAGGCACGGGTCATAGAGATCAATTTAGATCTAGATCTATTTCCGGTTGTGTATTCACACGCCAACGTTCGTTCGTCAAGATGGACGGCGATTTTGATTTGATAAGCGACTTTTTCTTAGAAGACTTCAATGAAGAGGACGAAAATTTAATGGCCGCTGCGCCCAAAAAAAGGAGATTCGAGAAAGTGACTGATGACGATGTGAACGCTCTCATCACCGATACAGAAAACGCCAACACCAAAAGAAAAACTGAACATGTGATACGGCTGATTTCAGATTTCATTCTTCAAACCGAAGAGTTTGCAAAACAGATGAGATCAGCTGATATAGCGAAAATTGAGGATCCAAAACTTGTTGCAAACATTCTTGTCAAGTTTCTTACAACGGTGAAACGCGAAGATGGAGATGAATATGAACCAGGTACGATTCGAGGATTTCTGTCCGCCGTCGATCGGCACATGGCAGCGAACGGAAAAGGCAAGATTTTTTCCAGCAATGATACGCTGTTTGAAAACGTTCGAGCAGTTGCAAAAAGCAAACAAAAAAGCTGAAATCAGCAGGGAAAGCCTGAACTTACCTCAAAGAGCGTGTGCACTAACGGACGAAGAGGTGGACACACTGTGGGACTCTGGTCAGTTGGGAGTGTCCACACCAAGAGCCATAATCAACACCCTGTGGTGGTTGAACTGCCTCCACTTTGGAATGCGGGCAAGAACCGAACATCGCCAGATGTGCTGGTCCGACGTAACTGTTCAGATGGACAGCAGTGGCCACCGCTTCTTGGAATTCAACGAGCGAACCACGAAAACAAGAACAGGGGTCTCCAGGCAGGATGTCAGGGCAAAACCGCGAGCGTATGAAGATGTTGAAAACCCTGAGCGGTGCCCTGTGAAGATCTTTGCCCTGCAGAAACATGCGGCTCCAACTATCCGTTCTACCTCACATGCGTCCATAATCCGAAACCAGGCAAACAATGGTTTCGTGCAATGCCGATGGGAGTGAACACAATCGGCAGTTTGATGAAAGAAATGGCGGCCGCGTCCGAGATATCTTCCACCACAAGTAAACGAATCTCGGGTACCTCGGCGAGGAAGACGCTGCTACAGAAGCTCAATGATTCTGGAGTTCCCCCAACCCATATAATGGAGAAATCAGGACATAAAAACATTCAGTCTGTACTCAGTTACGCGAAAATGTCCGACAACCAGCAACTGCAAGTTTCCCGAATTCTGTCAACCACGCGCACTTGCACAGTCTCAAAGTTGGGAGCTATGACGTCAACTACTGATGACGCAGATTCCAGTGCCTCGGCCTCAGGCGGAAACACACTCCGCCAGCCAGCAGTGACCTTTGATGCGCCCATTCATGGAGGAGTTTTCAATTTCAATTTCACAATGCCGCAATGAGTTTCTTCTTCGTCTTCAGTTGCAGAGCACCAAATTCCATTCAGTTACATTAAGTTGTGTACGTGTGTGTGGTTGTTTTTTTCTTCTTTTTTTTACTCCTAAGTTGATGAGGCCCAATGACAAGAATCCAAGATAAACTGGAACGAATTTATATTTCAAGCACAGAAAGTGTTCGTGTTCTTGTTTGTTTCATTGCAATAAATTTGCGTTAATCAACTATGCGTGTTCTCTCTCTCTCTCTCTCTCTCTCTCTCTCTCTCTCTCTCTCTCTCTCTCTCTCTCTCTCTCTCTCTCTCTCTCTCTCTCTCTCTCTCTCTCTCTCTCTTCTCTCTCTCTCTATTTCTCTCTCTCTCTCTCTCTCTCTCTCGCTCTTTCTCTCTCTCTCTTCCTCCCTCTCTCTCTCTATGTATATACAGTATAGACCGGTTGTAAGAAACGATTGACTGGTTCTAAGAAAGTCGACCTTGCAATATTGTAGGTTTCTTATATCCGGTGTTTTCTGTAACCGGTTTGACCGGATATAAGAAAATATTGCAAGGTCGACTTTCTTATAACCAGTCAATCGTTTTTTCTATGTAAAATTTATGTTTTAACACTATTTTCGCCTTTACTCGTTTTTGTATGTTTAAATTGTATTACACACAAACACAGAGAGAGAGAGGGAGAGAGAGAGAGAGAGAGAGAGAGAGAGAGAGAGAGAGAGAGAGAGAGAGAGAGAGAGAGAGAGAGAGAGAAAGAGAGAGAGAGAGAGAGAGAGAGAAAGAGAGAGAGAGAGAGAGAAAGAGAGAGAGAGAGAGAGAGAGAGAGAGAGAAGAGAGAGAGAGAGAGAGAGAGAGAGAGAGAGAGAGAGAGAGAGAGAGAGAGAGAGAGAGAGAGAGAGAGAGAGAGAGAGAGAGAGAGAGAGAGAGAGAGAGAGAGAGAAAGGGGGATAGAGAGAGAGAGAGAACAACAAAACCCAAGGACATTTTATCTTCAAAGTTTTTATTTCCAAAAGCAGTAAAACAAATAATGATGGTAATCCAGCTAACGGACGAATAACAGGCATTGATTCAAATAAAGAGAGAATGTCATATGTTTGACAATTTGCTACATCTCAGACAAAATAACGTGCAAATATAATGATAATTCTTTCAGAGGGTTCGAAGTATAATCACCATTTGTGATGTACCTCGTCAGACTTTTGAAATTGTTGAAAGCTCAGAGGGTTTTTCTCCATATATGAGCCAGCGGAAATATTTTGATTGTCTTTCATAATTTGTGGTTTGGGTAGTCTCCTATAAGTAAGACTATCTCTGTCTATCTATCTGTCTGTCTGTCTGTCTCTCTCATCCCCGCCCCACTCACCCCTCCTCCTTCGACTCAAATTGAGCTAGGAAATGAATAGTCATCTGTTTGGAGTGAAAAGAAATCAGAACATTCTGTTCTAAGACTAAGTACATGTGTACTAGAAAAAAAATATGACAAATATATTCAGCCATCTCGATATTCAATGGAGATTCAAGCAGAGTTGTCTTTTGGCCCACTAGGCCTACTGATTGGCATCTTTTGCCTCGCTTCTGTGCAAGCACTCACACTAAATTAGAAAGGCCACATACATACATGTAGATGTAAGCTTGCATGACCTCATGCATGGCAGTGACTACCCAAAATAACTTCCGTTTACAGAGTCCAATACAAGGCATACTTAAGCAATTTGTCACCACTTCTACTTGACAATCGAAGACTATTCATCAATTGTAATTAGCTGTTTACCAGAAAAGAAAACTCAAACAAACAAACACATCCCGAAATGTGGATCAAAGTAAATTGGAGCTCTAAAATGTAAAAAAATAAAAATTATAAGGTATTCAGCTAAACTTATTTTCTTATAACCGGCCATTGGTGCTACTCGGGACCAGAGATTTCCTTTCGTACAAATAATTAAACGGACTTTCATACATCCGTGTTTCTTACAAGCGGAACATTCTAATAACAAAGAGTAGATGCTGCCGGGACCCCCCCCAGCACCTTTCATACAAACGGACTTTGTTACATCCGATGTGTCTTACAGCCGGTCTATACTGTATACATCTAAAGTGGCAGGCAGTAATACACACATAGGGTAAATGTCAAGAAACATGCCATTATTTCAGAGTCAACATTACTCGCATTCATCGGTTTATACATGTTTTTTTATTTTATGTACATGATGCTTCCAGTTATAGACACACATACGTTTTGTGTATTGCTTGATTTATAACAAAAAAACTATA
>NC_090252.1:60692985-60700485 GCF_037325665.1 Littorina saxatilis
AAACTCGAAACATTTACAGGATGTTGGTGAAGTCGAGGATTGTCTGCTTCGTCTCATAGCCCATATGTAATTACTGTTACGTAACGAAAGTAAATTGATTTGATAGCAAACACATACTGAAATATGCTGTAATGTTTAACTCTAGACTGGACACGCGTTATTATACCAACATGTTTTGTTAGGTTTGGAACACTTTTAGAATTCACTTGCTTTTCCTTTTTACATTTAGTCAAGTTTTGACTAAATGTTTTAACATAGAGGGGGAATCGAGACGAGGGTCGTGGTGTATGTGTGTGTGTGTGTGTGTGTGTGTGTGTGTGCGTGTGTGTGTGTGTGTGTGTGCGCGTCTGTGCGTGCGTGTGTGTGTGTAGAGCGATTCAGACTAAACTACTGGACCGATCTTTATGAAATTTGACATGAGAGTTCCTGAGTATGATATCCCCAGAGGTTCTTTTCATTTTTTTTTGACGTCATATTCGGCTTTTTGTAAAAGTTGAGGCGGCACTGTCACGCCCTCATTTTTTAACCAAATTGGTTGAAATTGTGGTCAAGTAATCTTCGACGATGCCCGGACTTCGGTATTGCATTTCAGCTTGGTGGCTTAAAAATTAATTAATGACTTTGGTCATTAAAAATCGGAAAAAATGTTAAAAACATTTTTTTTTAAAAACGATCCAAATTTACGTTTATCTTATTTTCCATCATTTTCTGATTTCAAAAACATATAAATATGTTATATTTGGATTAAAAACAAGCTCCGAAAATTAAAAATATAAAAATTATTATCAAAATTAAATTGTCGAAATCAATTTAAAAACACTTTCATCTTATTCCTTGTTGGTTCCTGATTCCAAAAACATATAGATATGATATGTTTAAATTAAAAACACGCTCAGAAAGTTAAAACGAAGAGAGGTACAGAAAAGCGTGCTATCCTTCTCAGCGCAACTACTACCCCGCTCTTCTTGTCAATTTCACTGCCTTTGCCACGAGCGGTGGACTGACTATGCTACGAGTATACGGTCTTGCTGAAAAAAATGCATTGCGTTCAGTTTCATTCTGTGAGTTCGACAGCTTGACTAAATGTTGTATTTTCGCCTTACGCGACTTGTTTTCTTTTTTCCACAACATTAACGATGATGACCATTATCTCAATAATTGCAACATTGCCAAACAGAACAAACAACTAAGCACGTTAACATTGAGTGAGATGATTGTAAACAGCGTCAGCTTTCTGATCTCCGCCTGGTGTAGACCCCAGTACGTTGTATACGTCATCAGGTCGGGCAGTCTGCGTCATTTTCTGGATACCATTTGGATCAGCATTCACAACATTGCTGACCTGGGGAGCGGTATACGCCTGCAGCGGTTAGTTGAAGATGGAAAGCTTGTTGTGCAGATGCTGGCGTGCACTGTTCAGGAAGGGGAGGGGTGTCCAAGTCAGAGCTTTGGTAGAGGTCGTTGATGTGCTCCTCGAATTCAGCAGACACATCCAAGTATCAAAGTGCACATTTCGGTGCAACTTACTTGCACATGTTAGCATGTAAAATACTAAGAGATGTATAACAAAGGATATAATGCTGCATATTCCTATTCCCCCTTACCTTGTAATGTCAAACAATTCAAAAACACACACACACTTAAACATTAGTGAACAAAAGCGAATGCTGAGTCAATAGTCAGAAACTAAAAGCCAGATGGAGTTAGATCTACAATGTGTGTGCATACAGTCGGACAGTGATTGTGATAAACCGTCAAGTGAAGGAAATAAAACAAAACAGATACTTACCATCATCTGGTGGATTTGCTTCTGCGCTGTGTTCTTCAGCTCTTGTTTTAGATGCTAGAAAGAGAACAATATATGAGCAAGTTTCCATAAAACATGTTTCAATTAATGATGCACGTTTAATTTCGCACAAGCAATCATAAATCAAACAGCAATGATTAAAACCTGGTTAAACTGACAACAATGGGCGGGGATATAGCTCAGTTGGTAGTGCGCTGGATTTGTATTCAGTTGGCCGCTGTCAGCGTGAGTTCGATCCCAGGTTCGGCGGAAATTTATTTCACAGAGTCAACTTTGTGTGCAGACTCTCTTCGGTGTCCGAACCTCCCCCCGTGTACACTACATTGGGTGTGCACGTTAAAGATCCCACGATTGACAAAAGGGTCTTTCCTGGCAAAATTGCTTAGGCACAGTTAATAATTGTCTACCTATACCCGTGTGACTTGGAATAATAGGCCGTGAAAGGTAAATATGCGCCGAAATGGCTGCAATCTACTGGCCGTATACAATTTCATCTCACACGGCATCACTGCAGAGCGCCTAGAACTGTACCCACGGAATATGCCCGATATAAGACTCATTGATTGATTGATTGAATTCTCCAAAATACAAACGTGTTCATTACATTAACGGCAGACAAACTCACATGAATTGTGAATTTAAAGGAAAAAAGTGTTTCTCCAAAAGTAAATTTGAACTACTTTTGAATATCTCAAGAGCACGTTTGAACAATAATTCAGAAGCAAACAAGGTTGATCACACCTAGCATTGATGGGAAAGAATTATAATTTGTCATAATGTTTTATACACACAACAAATCTACGGCACTGAGCAAGGCAGTCACGTCTTTGCAGACAATAGCAACACATATTTGTTTATGCAGCAGGAAACAAGAGAGAAGTGCTTGTAATTAATTTTGATATTACATGTACGTACTGATTATCATAGCAGTATTACCTCTGCGCTTAGCAACAACGATGACGATGGCGATGACGATGATAATGATCAAGACAGTAGCACCAACAGCTACGCCTACAGCGACCCAAGGAAACGGCTCAGGGTCATCATCTGTAATGCACACTAATCATAAGTTGACGCTCGTCAAGTCGCACAATCATTTACTAACTCTACTAAACGTTTCAAACAAAACAACATGAAATTAGATTCAGCCACTCAAAAACGTTTGTCTGAGTGAATAGATATAACTTCACACATTCCATATTTAATGTTGGCTGTAAGAAGGGAAGATATAAGCCAGACATATACACGTGATTGCAGATGCAGGACAGCTATTTATTGAGGTATTGCATGTGCCTGCCGTTGCTCACGGCAGTTTTTTATGTGTGACTGTTGTTTTGTTTTCGTCCACGTGCTATTAGCGTGACGGACGTGTGCTCGACGAAGCATCGTATTTTATGTTTTCTGGATGCACGAAGGGCACAAGGCTTGATTAACACTCACCTTGTATTTTTGACCAACTTGGCATAGTTGTAGTTAGCACGTGTTTGAGCGGCTATGACTTGCTATTTTCCGCAGTCATGAACAGGCGACCCTGTTTTGGCTTGTCATGATCCGTGCAGTCCATGTTTTTAGGTATCAGGCGTAGTTTGGGGTGTATTTATTTCGGTATGTTGTTTATATCTTTTTGCCATAACGTTTTCAAACTTGTTATAGCAGCGTTGTTTTGGGTGTGTTCAAGTGTTAGTTTTGAGTAGTTTTCGGTGTTTAGCCTCATTAGCATATCAAGTCGATGTCGAGGATCAACTGTTTATTTTTCGTTAGTACGTCTCTGAGTCTGAAGGAAGAAGGTCGCTTTTGTTTAGTAGTGAACCCGCTGTGCTTTTTTACTCCTGTTTTCCTTGGATTGTGTGTTCATGAGGAACAGTCCCTGCCTGATGGCGCAAAGGTAAAATATTGTTTTTGTTAGTTAAGACTTGTTGTGTTCTAATGTTTGTCTGTTTTGTTTGTCTGTTTTGTTTGTCTGTTTTGTTTGTCTCAGTTTTCGATAGTTTAGTGAGTAGTAGTTTTGGCAGGTGTTGTTATTGTTTTTTCTTTTGAAGCTCAACAGTTTTAGGAAGGTATCGTTTATGTCTTTTCGATAATTGTAGTCATGTGTACGTTTTCTAAACGGGATTGTGATTGTCGCAGTTGTATGTTTCTTTATTTGACGATTTTGGAGACTGGCGTTTAGGATTAAGGGTTGTCGGCCATTTTTGTATGTTATTAAATGTTCAAGTCGTAGATTATTTCATTGTTTCAGGTGAACGTTAGTTGAATTGTGGTTTATGTATTCTATTGCAGGGTTTAATTTATTGTAAGGATTGACATTATATTTTGTGACTTATATGTGTATTTTTTGTGTGTATTTGCAGTTTTTTACCACGACTATAGAAATGAATTTAACATAGAAACGGTGGCTGGGTAATTAATCAAATAAACAACCATAAATTTTCTTGTTTTTTCGTTCTTTCGTGAGTTATTCTTTTGTACCTCCTGCAAGCGAGTCTGTGACGTAGGGTCTGCCTTCCAAAAAATGCATGTGCACTCACAGTGCAGATTTGGAACTGATTACAACTAACGAACAATTAAGTGTTGGACAGCAGAGAACGCATCTCATACTATGACTTCTAATCCCGGAGTCTTCAAACACGCTGCGATGCAAGCAACCATTCAGTGGAACCTCGATCGATTGACCTGACCTCTAAAGGGGACGACCAAAAGACACATGATATTGATAGACATTTCTTGTTTATACTCACCAGCAACAAGCAAAGTGTAGATGAGAGTAGAACGCACTTCTTCTTCTGTCTCCGCGCCCCAGACAGAAGTACAGACGTACTGAGTGCCACTCTGGTTCCTAAGGACACTTGGGATGTGTAGATCAGCTGTGTCCGTGACGTCACGCCAGGAGATGGTGGCGGGCGGGTTGCCGTGCTGTGCTGTAAGATGGCTGCACTCACAGGTCAGGTCGCTGCCTTCTGACACGTGGTCTGGACACGTCGTGGTGAGTGTGGTTCCGGGTTTCTCTGCATAGGTAAACAGTGAATAACAAGCAGCCAACGCCTTATTAGTCAACACGGACTCAGCACAATGCTGATGCAGCTGAGGTTCGGGCTTCTCATGGAATCCATTGTTTCCGTAAAAAGTAAATCTGCGTCGAAGAAATACTTCGGTTTGGTTCATTACTTAAACTATTCATCTACATGAGAAACTCCACGCACTAAAAACTAAAGTTGTACGTAACAATGACACACCATTCTGCCTTCTTACCGTTACTGAATGAAAAACAGATCGAGACAATCTATGAATAAGAGAGTTTACCAAATGAGTACACAGAATTAGTCCACTGTATGTGGTCTGCTTTTCACTGGAGGCCTAAATTTGATTCAAGACGAGCTTACATCGATGCTATCATAAACATTGGACTTATCTGAACTAAAACACCGAAGGGGACACCGAGCTAAATAATTATGAAAACAAGATGTCAATAAGAAAGGTTGGTATTGTGGTCTGAAGCACCTGAATGCATCTTTTATAAATCGGCAGGTCTGACGATGTTCGAAAATAGCTCTTTTACGGTCTTAAAAAGTATTATAACGTAGGTAACTGCAGCAAACTCTCTCATTAAAAGAGAAAACGAAGCTGGCTAACAAAGTCAGTGAGCAAAAAACACACCTCATACAACAAAAATGAAACAACAGATATACATGTTTCAAAAACAACACATCACGCAATATTGATATAACTTATGTAACAGACAAACAAATAGTGACTTGAGGTTAAAGTGTGCCAAAACGGACTAGTTCCGGAGAATTGATAATTTAAGAAGGCCACAGAGGAACACAACGAACTTATCGTACTGATAGTGACAGATTCTGCAAACTGAGGTCCATCACCAGGCTGTATCTCCACGTGGAAGTAGTGAGTCATCTCTGAAGCGTTCAGCTGCATGGTCATGTTACAGGTACCCCGCTGGTACTCCCTTCCCTTGATGTCAGTGAATGAGGACAGATCGAGGTGAGTGTGCGGCACCACTCCAAGGGACTGCAAGACAAAAGTGCAGTTTCAAACTTGATCATTTTGATTCTGGTCAGCCATAAATAATTGATTCATGAATACATGTGTCTGTGTCGAAGATTGAAGGGTGGCAGCGAAGGCATTAAACAATTACGCAAGAAGGTGAACATTCTAGATTTATATCCGAAATAAGCAAAGCTATCAACAGAGAAGGCTATTCTCCAGGCTTGGCTTTGTAGTATACTCTACTGTGAGGATTCCTTGGAAATACTTGAACTGAAAACGGATGGTAAAATCACACACAACAGCTTATGATGCTGCTACTGCTTCTCGATCCTCCTCGTATGAAAACTACCAATACACTGTGCCCAAATAAACGCAACCCTGACGAATCAAAAACGCAATATATATATATATATCTACACAAAAAAAGTCATCACAATGTATTGAACTGCTAGAATAACTTTATTTATGGTTACAGTAATCACACATGTTCTTGTTACTTACCCAACTGTGTTTGAGGACATGACATTACAACTACATGTGTAAATACATAGGTCCGAAATATGGAGGTTTAAGAAAAAGCAGTGTTAAAGAAAGGGAAACAAAATCCAAACAGCAAGGCGCAACTTATCTCCTTTGGGTAAGCATAACGTATCTGTATCTGTCTTTGTTATTTGCATTATATCTCCCTAACACTCTGCCTAATGTCAACTTGTCAGAGGGTTGCACTGTAGCCGTTAAAGCGTTTTCATCCAAAAACAATTCCATTCTTCTCGAACAGTCTAGAGAGTGTGACTGCATGGACTGTTTGGAACTGGTTATCGCACACCGTAGGTCCTTTGAGGCATACATCCAATGTAGTTGATAACAGATGTAGATATCAGCCTGCTCACTGATCGTCCACGACAAGGCTGTTGATATAGTTATAGTTCAAAACGATTCCTACTTGGTCATTCTTGACGTCATGCATCGTCTTCAATTGTAAAATCCTAGCCTGAGTACTCTTCCTAGATTGGCGTGATAACGTCACGCAGGATTCCATACCTACACCTGCTGACATTAATGTGGCCTTAAACAACCAGTAAGGTTAGTTGTCGGGTGCAAACTAAGCCTCCACACATACTGAATACTTGTGACACTATTTTAAGATGTTGCAGATTTGTGAAAACCCATACTTAGCAACTAGCCGGATAACGCTACAGTTGTCTAGAAAGATGTCTGCAGCAGTTCAAGAAACAACGTTCTTTAACTGCCTTAAAAATACATTTCCAACTATCTGCCACCCCAGAGAATACGTTTTTGCCAAACCGTGCCGTTTCTTACATGTTTAGCAAGCTGCAAACAAATTAATTACGAAAACGTGTCTCTGTTCAAAGTGCATGACCCATTCAGGGAAACTGAGCTGTGCTCATGTTACGTTTTGCACGCGAATGCCGTGAACATTAACTCACCTGAAGCACTGAATACATAATTCGTATTATTATTAAGGCTCATTTATTCAACACAGTTAATAAATGTATTGTTTTCTTATAAAATACTGCTTAACTGTGGAAATTGAGTTTACTACTACTACGTACATTTGCAACACGTAACTCACCACGTTGTCGGGCGAGTAATACCACAGACAGGCGATATTTCCGTCAGGTTCATAAATCTTCTTCACGTGCACACGTCCTGTCACTGTGAAGTTGCTG
>NC_090252.1:60705485-60750485 GCF_037325665.1 Littorina saxatilis
CACTGAAGTGTGTAAACACAATCTACTCTGTTCAGCACAGACGTCTCAGATTGCTATGTTAAACGCGAGCTACTCTGTAAAGCACAGTCTATACTGCTAAACACAAGTTGTATCACAAAACACAAATTATTAAAGTTTCTTCCACATCACAATTAAATTTAACAGCAGGTCCACTCTTATGCGAGTTATGGAACGCTTTTCGCTTACACTTAAACTTTATTTTAATACTGCTCTATGCATATGTTCTATTCACACACTTCACCCGAAATGAAACTTCCTCGTTACATAAATGGAGCTAACAAAAACAGGTCTTAGTCATCCACCTTGTGTCAACACCACCCGACACGTATTTTGTAGAAACATGATCAGTTTCGGCCGGATGTAAAATGAGCTTGTCCTCACAAAACTACCTTTAAGCTTCAGTCATGCGCGACCTACACTTTGTAGAACGCGGAGTTTTCGTGTGTTAAAAATGCGTGCACCGTCCTGTCTGTGAAGACGATGGTGTAAACCGTCACATCACTTTCCAGACTTTACATAGCGCAGTCTTTGACCTCTCACCAGTGCTCGCGCCTGTGTTGGTGTTTTTGTGTGTGAGTGTGCGTGCGTGCGTGCGCGTGTGTGCGTGCGTGCGTGTGTGTGTGTGTGTGTATGTGTGTGTGTGTGTATGTGTGTGTGTGTGCGTACGTGCGTGCGCATATGTACGTGCGTGCGTGCGTGTGTGCGTGCGTGTGTGCGTGCGTGTGTGTGTCTGTGTGTCTGTGTGTCTGTCTGTGTGTGTGTGCGCTTGAAAACAAGTACCTTATGTGTGAATGCTACACCGATTTGACAATTTTCGACAAACACTTAATTAATACGTGTAAACGTTTTGTGAAGTGCAGCGGCCTCTATACATTACAAGGATAAAATGCATAGCCTCATTGCAAAACCAGAGACAGAACAACAGGTGTGTATTTCAAAATTCACCCATTGACATCCAGTCACTCGCGGCATATGCAAAGACATTGCTTTGTTGTGTCCTTTTTTCCTGGTACCGCTCTGGTTACCATTGCGGCGGTAACGTCCTTCTTGTTTAAAGCTGTAGTCTATTTATGATTTTTCGGGGCTACGAGTGTAAAACGCTATGACCTTGAAAGCGTCATTCCACGCCTGAATTTTGCTGTGACAACTTCCGGTTTGCTTTCTCAGGGCTGAGCATACTTTATTTTCGAGAGACTGCGATGGCGGTGTAAACATGTGTTGTGTTTTCATGAAACATGCATGTTTGCAAAAATGCTAACAACTTCTACATCTGTTGACTGAATCAGTTTATATTTGGAGAACATACATTTCAGCCTATGCACACTAATTGTGTAGATCAAATGGTCGGACCTGTGTGCAATTTAAAATAAAATGCCAAATTCAAGAGAACGAGGTTTGGCATTTAACTGTAGCAATAATTACCTAACTTAAAACACTCCAGACTTTTATCTGTTGGATAATCTAAATGTCTTAGTGTACACAAACACACCCTTCACTCCCTAGATCATCGGTGACCTGAAGAAAGCAGTAATACTAGGTTTAGGGCAATCCCTAGACAGGAAAGCTTTCGTGCCATTGATAATTTGGGAGGTGTAATTTTGAACATATTTTGGAGAAAACATACATGTTGGACCATTTTACCGACAGACTCGAAACTTTCTGTAATGGTCGTGAACGAACGGGCATTTATGCACAACAACTTTGAAAATACTTGCTAAACTCAAATGACTGGCACAATTAACATCTTTGTTGTAAAGTTACACTTGCTCAATGTCACGCAAAATTCGTAAATGACATGAACGCATTCATCCATGAGAAATACCCTGAACCTGCCTGCAATTGCTGTATTCAAGTCACTGATTGTCTAATGTTGATTAAGGTGAACTATGTCATTCGAATTAACCCAAAGGTAACAATCTTGAGGGCTAAAATCGGGTTAGTTTGGCTACCTTGTGAAGGGTCATGCATAGGCTGACGTTTATGTCCTCAAATATGAAGTGATTAAGTCAACAGATGCATAAGTTATTAACATTTGTTGTGGATTGCACTTTTTACATTTAGTCAAGTTTTGACTAAATGTTTTAACATAGAGGGGGAATCGAAACGAGGGTCGTGGTGTATGTGTGTGTGTGTGTGTGTGTGTGTGTGTGTGTGTGTGTGTGTGTGTGTGTGTGTGTGCGTGCGTGCGTGCGTGTGTGTGTGTGTGTGTGTGTGTGTGTGTGTGTGTGTGTGTGTGTGTGTGGGTGTGTGTGCGTGCATGTAGAGCGATTCAGACCAAACTACTGGACCGATCTTTATGAACTTTTACATGAGAATTCCTGGAAATGATATCTCCGGACGTTTTTTCCTTTTTTGTCGATAAATACCTTTGATGACGTCATATCCGGCTTTTTGTAAAAGTTGAGGCGGCACTGTCACACCCTCATTTTTCCATCAAATTGATTGAAATTTTGGCCAAGCAATCTTCGACAAAGCCCGGACTTCGGTATTGCATTTCAGCTTGGTGGCTTAAAAATTAATTAATGACTTTGGTCATTACAAATCTGAAAATTGTGAGAAAAAAACCTTTTATGAAACGATCCAAATTTACGTTCATCTTATTCCTCATCATTTTCTGATTCTAAAAACATATACATATGTTATATTTGGATTAAAAACAAGCTCTGAAAATTAAAAATATAAAAATTATTATCAAAATTAAATTGTCCAAATCAATTTCAAAACACGTTCATCTTATTCCTTGTCGGTTCCTGATTCCAAAAACATATAGATATGATATGTTTGGAAAAGTTAAAACGAAGAGTGGTACAGAAAAGCGTGCTATCCTTCTTAGCGCAACTACTACCCCGCTCTTCTTATCAATTCCACTGCCTTTGTCATGAGCGGTGGACTTGTTTGTTTGTTTGTTTACTTAACGCCCAGCCGACCACGAAGGGCCATATCAGGGCGGTAGCGGTGGCCTGCCGATGCTACGAGTATACGGTCTTGCTGAAAAAGTGCATTGCCTTCAGTTTTATTCTGTGAGTTCGACAGCTTGACTAAATGTTGTATTTTCGCCTTACGCGACTTGTTTGTGGTTACCCAGTACTTTGTATGTATGATGAGTGACCTGAGACATTCATCAAAGCGGCTTGATCATTTTGTTTGGATCATACAGGGTGACCCAAAAAAAGAGTACCCAAACAAAACGTCATAAATTGAACAAAAATAAAGCAATCTTCATAAAATTTATTTACACACACAAGTAGCCTCTGCATGATTTGCACAGAAAATGTTAGCGTTCTAGCTTGTCTTTCAGGAAAGTTATGCTCATTCTACAGAACATGCTCCAAACGCCGCTGCAGGCAAACTTGAACTCGCCGCGCAAAGTTATCAATCACAGTCAATCACCCGCACACACTCCTGTTGCGAGATTCCGCGAGTGGTTGTTGTGATGGCTCTCTTGAGTTCTGTGATTGTCTGTGGGTTGTTCCTGTAGATGTTGTCTTTCAGGAACCCCCAAAGATAGAAATCGCGCTGACCGAAGTGTCTCTGGAACTGTACTTGCACATCTCTGTATGATTTTGTGCGAAAATAGGTCTCTATGCAAAACGTCCGTTGATCATTAGTATAGTTCATTGTGAGAACAGCTTTTATTTCATCCAACCATGCAGTGGATTAGCTTGACTCACCTCAAAAAGAAAGAACAAAAAGTTAACATTGACAAAGTTATTCAATTTTGTTTGGGTACTCTTTTTTTTGGGTCACCCTGTACCTCGTATATGTGATAACGGTGATGGAGGTAAAAGTGGTCTGCGTTAGGATGGTTTTGTTTAAGATGGTGGTAGCAAGATAAACGTTGTTAAAACTGATAGTAGTGAAGTTAATCTTGTCAAAAGCGATGGTCTTAAACATGATATTACAAATTGTGGTGGTGGTGTTAATGTTTTTGGTGGTAAAGCTGGTATTGTCAATACTGCTGGTGGTAAAGGTAGAATTAGTTCTGGAGGTAGTGTGGTAAACACGACAAAGGTGTTGTTGTCAATGTTGTTGGTAGAAGCATTACAAGAGAATGTGGTGGTAAATCTGGCGATTGTGAAGTTGGTATTGCTAGAGGCGGCTGTGTTAAAGATCCTGTCAACATTGAATGGTTGTAAAGGTGTTGGTATAGCAGTTGAAGGTGTGTGAGCGCGTGCGTGTTTGCCAGTCTGTCTCTATGTTTTTATTAGTATTTATGACTTGTCATAAAGTCTTTTACGTTTCAAAGTTTAGGTTGGAAATGCTGATACCTGTACATGATGTTTTAACACACGTCGACATATTGTTCACACTCCTCACGCTGTCACACACATCATGTAGCCCACACCTGGAGTTGTTGTTCGTGCCGCTGATTTTATGTCAGCGACTTGTGCATACCATATATTTGTATGCCTCCACGTTATATGTTCTTTTTTCCAAATTTGTTTCAAAACTTTTCCGCAACTTGTGGCGGAGACCGACACCAAATTGTTACTTCCATAAAACCAATCTCCACAATGTGGCGGTAAAATCGCCAGTGAATCTACAACATTTCAGCAGAAACCAAGAAAACAGGCATAGATTCATAATGCAAATTTGTGCTTAGCCAACCCTACTTCAAAAAGTAAATGCAAGTGGCAGGTGGGGATGGTGGTGGTTCGATGAAAACTTGTCAGTGTTGTAGCGTCCCTTTTGAGAAGTGGCCTTGTCCCTTGATAGCGAATCTATCATGACAAGACAGGTGGACTAGGCCAGTGGACTCAAAATAAAGTGGGATCGGTCTTGGGACCTGTAACTAAACTCCTAAACTTAAATTTCATGTGTTAAGTGTTTCTGTTTCTGTCTTTGGGTGTGTGCAAATGTGTGTCTGTTTATGTGAGTGTCTGAATTGTTCTGCCTTCGTTCTGCATGCTTGTATTTTCCTCTAAACAAGATTGAGTTTCACGACCGAGCGGCTTTCTCGTCTTAAGAACATGATCTGAGCAGGAAAGTGGCCTGAATGCGGGGTGTGAATCTAACAGCCAAGGGTAAACAATCCGCAGACAACTTCACTGAAAACAGCGGCTGACGAAAGCAAATGTTTCTTGTACATGTAGCCTGTTGATTATGACACGAACATGCCGTTCGAGTTATGTGTCTTATTCTTGTTAACGTTTGTTATCTTTAGGCAGAAAACTTGTTTTCCAATATATAATAAAAACACGTGTTGTAGGATTTTCTGTTCTGCCTTCAGATTATAAGCTACGATCCTGTCTGACTACTTTCAACACAAAGAAAAGCAACTATGCGTCATAATTTTGTTGTGAATTAGTTGAATATTGCTGGCCAGATGTTAAGAACATGCTGCTTAATTGTCTAGTTTGTGTTTAATGTCGGTAGTAGTTTTGAGTCTGCAAGTATTTATGATGTGAAATACATACTGTTGCAACGTTTTCTTCCACTTTGTGCCTCAAAAACAGCATATTTTTCGAAATTTCATTCTGTCTGTCTCTGTCTCTATTTCTCTGTCTCTGTCTCTCTCTCTCTCTCTCTCTCTCTTTCTCTCTCTCTCTCTTTCTCTCTCTCTTTCTCCTCCCTCTCTCTCTCTCTCTTCGTCTCTCTCTGTCTCTCTTTCTTAGTCTCTCTCTCTCTTTCTTAGTCTCTCTCTCTCTCTCTTTCTTTCTCTCTCTCTTCCTCCCTTCTCTCTCTATGTATATACAATATAGACCGGTTGTAAGAAACCCGTGGGGACCCACACTTTTGGTTTCTTATATCGGGTGTTTTCTGTAACCGGCTTGACCGGATATAAGAAAATATTGCAAGGTCGACTTTCTTATAACCAGTCAATCGTTTTTTCTATGTAACATTGATGTTTTCACACTATTTTCGCCTTTACTCGTTTTTGTATGTTTAAATTGTATTACACACAAACACAGAGAGAGAGAATAATGATGGTAATCGAGCTAACGGACGAATAACAGGCATTGATTCAAATATGTTTGACAATTTGCTACATCTCAGACGAAATAACGTGCAAATGGAATGAAAATTACTTCAGAGGGTTCGAAGTATAATCACCATTTGTGATGTACCTCGTCAGACTTTTGAAATTGTTGAAAGCTCAGAGGGTTTTTCTCCATATATGAGTCAGCGGACATATTTTGATTGTCTTTCATAATTTGTGGTTTGGGTAGTCTCCCATAAGTAAGACTATCTCTGTCTATCTATCTGTCTGTCTGTCTGTCTCTCTCGTCCCCGCCCCACTCACCCCTCCTCCTTCGACTCAAATTGAGCTAGGAAATGAATAGTCATCTGTTTGGAGTGAAAAGAAATCAGAACAGTATGTTCTAAGACTAAGTACATGTGTACTAGAAAAAAAATATGACAAATATATTCAGCCATCTCGATATTCAATGGAGATTCAAGCAGAGTTGTCTTTTGGCCCACTAGGCCTACTGATTGGCATCTTTTGCCTCGCTTCTGTGCAAGCACTCACACTAAATTAGAAAGGCCACATACATACATGTAGATGTAAGCTTGCATGACCTCATGCATGGCAGTGACTACCCAAAATAACTTCCGTTTACAGAGTCCAATACAAGGCATACTTAAACAATTTGTCACCACTTCTACTTGACAATCGAAGACTATTCATCAATTGTAATTAGCTGTTTACCAGAAAAGAAAACTCGAACAAACAAACACATCCCAAAATGTGGAACAAAGTAAATTGGAGCTCTAAAATGTAAAAAATAAAAATTATAAGGTATTCAGCTAAACTTATTTTCTTATAACCGGCCATTGGTGCTGCTCGGGACCAGAGATTTACTTTCGTACAAACGGACTTTCATACATCCGTGTTTCTTACAAGCGGAAAATTCTAAGTAACAACAAAGAGTAGATGCTGCCGGGACCCCCCCCCCCCCCCCCCAGCACCTTTCATACAAACGGACTTTGTTACATCCGATGTGTCTTACAGCCGGTCTATACTGTATCTATCTGAAGTGGCAGGCAGTAATACACAAATAGGGTAAATGTCAAGAAACATGCCATTATTTCAGAGTCAACATTACTCGCATTCATCGGTTTATGCATGTTTTTATGTCATGTACATGATGCTTCCAGTTATAGACACACATACGTTTTGTGTATTGCTTGATTTATTTTTAAAAAAAACGATAACAAAAAAACAGAAAGAATAATAACAAATATTCAGTTATCGCAGATTAAATTTACATGCTACTCTTAATTATCGGCTGGACCTGGTGGCATCAATTCCAGAGTGCTGCACTGTGAAGTCAGGTCTATATCAGACCGGCGCAGACTTTCATAGGGTGTTGCTGAAACATAACCATACAGCGTAGGCTTTAGTGTAAAATAAGATAGCAAGTAATTGTTGTAGTGTTATGAAATGAGCTGTCTCACATACAATATTATGACACGGACATGTTCTTGTCCGATGCACTCCAGATTTAAACGTGAAAATGTATTGTTTGATTAAGAACTGAAGTTGTTTGTTTTTTACCTGTTAAGAAACATATTGATGGTTAGACGTAAAATAACAAACAATTTGCATAGATCAAGACATCTAGCTCATCATTGTCTTCCAGGTACGGATCTATCCGTACCCATTCACATGGCTCTATCTGACCAGGTACGGATATATCCGCTCAAACTGTTAGCTACAGTCGCTTCCTGTAAAGTCCATCTAACGCCTGCATTCCAGCGTGTTGATACACAGTTAGTGTTACTACACAGTTACTACAATTCTGAGTGACCTGCTACAGTACAGCTGGTCTCGGCTAAAAAAAAACTTGGTCAACATAGGTGGGGTAGACAGTGTTAAGATAGACTGGTACTGAAACTTGAAGACGGAGAGATGAGTAGACACACTGTCAATCAAAACAAACTGCTAAAATCACACGCACACGTTTACTGCAGGATACTAAACAGACAACCCACCAGCCAGACAGTTAAAAAGACCCAAGTTTTCAACCCAATAACGTTTACGTTAGTAAACGGTTTCATTCAAATGACAAATGTGAGTACTGCATGCATACCTACCTCAAATATTTGCGTGCGTAGCATTTCCATGGCGACCAACGTCAGAGTACTCAGATCTCATTCCTACTTCAGACATCTGCAGACTGTCGTAGGGAAGCTGGTCCTCTGGAACAGGGAAAGTTTTCATCATCCTAGCGGTATGTTGCAAAACTCTAATTTATGTAGTCTCTGTCTGTCTGCCTGGATGGCTGGCTTTCTATCTGTCTGCCTGTCTGTCTGTCCGTTGGTCCGTCGGTGTGTTCGCCCGTTCGTCCGTCTGTCCGTCCGTCCGTCTGTCCGTCCATATCTCTCCCTCTCCCTCTCTCTCTCTCTCTCTCTCTCTCTCTCTCTCTCTCTCTCTCTCTCTCTCTCTCTCTCTCTCTCTCTCTATCTCTCTCTCTCTCTTTCTCTCTCTCTCTCACACACACACACACACACACACACACACTCACTGTCAGACTGTCTCTCTCTCTCTCTCTCTCTCTCTCTCTCTCTCTCTCTCTCTCTCTCTCTCTCTCTCTCTCTCTCTCTCTCTCTCTGTCATTGTGTGTGTTTAGTTGTGTATGCGTGTGTGTGTGTGTGTGTGTGTGGGGGTAGAGGTTACATGCCGAGTATCAGTGAATATCAAACATAATGGTCGACTTTATTTTGTTTGCTTTTGATAAGTTTGGTTTTGGAGACAATTTTAAGAAATGGGCTTCGGTTATCATGAATAACAGTCAAAGTTGTATTAATCATACAGGGTGGATTTCTGAGCATTTCCCTGTGGAATCATGCATCCGTCAAGGATGTCCATTCTCGCCGATGGCATTTATTATAGCCCTTAAATTGTTAGCAATTAAGATTCGTTCAGATGAAGATGTTGAGGGTATCCGGCTACCCATGTCACCGTTTGAGGTATCACCAATGAGGGTCGTAAAACTGCTCTTATATGCCGATGATGTCACCCTTTTTTTTTACATGATCAAAGAGATTTAGAAAGAACATTACATATTTTAAACATGTTTAAAACTGTTTCCAATTTAGAAGTGAATGTAAATAAAACTGAAGCCATGTGGATTGGGTCAAACAAATACTGTACTGACCAATATTTTTGGTCTTAAATGGAAACGGAAAGTAAAAATCGTTGGAATTGTTTTTTCAAACAATATACCTGCGTCATCAATTGAAGACAATTCTGGTCTAAGAAAATTCAACGTATGCAACAAATAATTTGTAATTGGTCCAAAAGAAACTTAAGTATACAAGGTAACATTTGCATTGTTAAAACCTTTCTTATATCTCAGTTCGTTTATATTTTCCAATCTCGGAACGTCACTTCCGGGCCCATGTAGAGAGGACGTCTTTTTGTGAGCTCTCAACATCTACGATGTAAAAACGTCTATTTCAAGTCGTTTAGGGCTCTAGTAACATGGACTGATAGTCCTCTGGGCTGTCGTAATCCTCCTACTAAAAATGTGACGTGAATATGTGAATTTTATCGTACTTTTCCTGAAAGACACGGACCTTGTCAATGCATGATGTGTTATGTGTGAGTGATCCGCCATGCACCGTAGCCGGTCTGCATCAGTGAAGCGACGCAAAGCTGACACTAGTGGTGAAGGTGACACAAGCCTACCTAACACTCAGTCTACTTCTACGCCCAAGCCACCGAAGCGACAGAAAAAACAGAAAGTGATAAATTTGCGGTTGTCTCAGCCTTCAATTGTAGACTCTTTTCTCCGGAAATATAATGAGGTGAGTGACAGTTTGACAGCATCGGGTGGTGAGGACGACGACTTGAATACAATGAGTGGTACCGGTTTTGAGAGTTGTGACAGTGACATGGAGGTGGGAGAATGTTCAAACAAGGATCTTATGTCAGTACTGCTAGCTGTAAGAAAAGAACTGAAGAGTGTGAATCGTAAATTTGACAGCTTGGCACTTAATGTGGAAAAACTGGAGGGAGAGGTGTTTGATCTAAAGCAAGAAAACGACAATGTGAAGAAGCAGCTCAAAGCGTGTGAGAAAATGCAAGAAAACACAGAGAGTCGGTTACACGAGGCCCATTACTATGCAAAACTTGCTTACGATCGGGCAGAGGCAAACGAACAATATTCTCGCAGGAACAATGTCAAACTACTGTACATTGAAGAGCCCTCTGACCATGCTGAGACGGGGGAAGAAAGTGAAGAAAAAGTTCTGAAAGTTTTCCATGACAAACTGAAGCTGACCAACATCAAACCATGGCACATTGAGGCAGCACACCGTGTGGGCAAACGAAAGGCAGGTCTCAACAGGCCTATCATTGTGAAATTCGTCTCACGGAAAAACAAGCGTGAGGTTATTCAGAACAGAAGACTCCTCAAGAATGTGCAGCCGAAAGTCGTCATCGTCGAAGACCTCACCAAATCAAGGTACATCCTCTTCCAGTGCACGCTCGACCACCCTGGCACCCGTGAGGCCTGGACCTCAGAGGGTTCCATCTTCGCTAAAGACGCGGCCGGCGCAGTCCACCGTGTTGAGCGTGTAGCAGACCTGAGCAGACTACCTCCCATCCCTGAGAATGACCCAGCCGCTGCTTCTACTCCAGCCCAGCGCCGTTTCCAGCAACGTAAAAAGAAAGAAAGTGAACAAAAGAAACAATCAGACAGTGCAAAACAAGGAAGCAAAGACAAAACACCAGACAAACAGGACAATTGATCACAAACGTGTGC
The DNA here is from genome assembly GCF_037325665.1 of Littorina saxatilis. Taxonomy (NCBI): domain Eukaryota; kingdom Metazoa; phylum Mollusca; class Gastropoda; order Littorinimorpha; family Littorinidae; genus Littorina; species Littorina saxatilis. Next base: position 60,716,222 of record NC_090252.1, read on the forward strand.
TGAAGCGTGTTACGCAGCGTGTATGTAAACACTCATACCATGTGACAGCCTTAGCCAATGATAAACGTTCGCTGCATTCTGTGTATGCCTATGCGTGTCAGTTTCACTCTGTGCTCTGTGCTCGGCCGCGGAACGTTGGATTTACAATGAAGCTGGGTTTTTTTTTGTGTGTGTTACATAATGTGTCTGTTTACGGATTTGCACGATTTTTCAAGATGGAGGTGTGATAGCTCTATCCGGAAAGTATGTTCTTTTTTCTCCATGTGTTTTACATGTCCCTGTTTTTGTGTCTGTCAGCTGTTTTCCCCTGCCATTCTCTCTTTTCCCTCTTTCTGTCACTGTCAGTGTGCCTCTTTCTGTCACTGTATTGGCTTCTTATTCTTTCCTTTTTCTCTATGGTGACCAGGTGCGACCAAGTTAGGCCTACATGTGTGTTACTCAACTGTTGTCATGTGTATATTCCGCCTTTTATGTTGATTCTTTCTCCCCGCATGTTCAGAAGATGGATTTGATTGCCGAATTTCTGATTGGGGTCTTGTGCACGAATTTGTTTTTGCACTCTGCTGGTGAGTGTGTACATGACATGTCTCCTGTATTTGAATATTCATGCGTACATTTATATCCTGACTGTGGATTATATCTACTTCATGGGGATGTTTGTGTGTGGTTAAATGTTTTACCATATTTGTGTAAGTGCGAGTGTGTTCAATATCTGTTTGCTGCATGTGCATGCATATCTGCCTATCTATGTGAATACTGCCATTGGTATGCTGATTGTTGCCCAAAGCTGCTGCAGGGCTATGTTGGTGGGTGTGTGCATGACTTGTTTGCTATTTTTGATTTGTGTAGGTGCAAATATGTACCTGACATGTCATTTATGCCTGGATATGTGTGTGTGCTTTTGTTTGCTTATCTTTACCATGGTGTACTTCTATTGCAGGGTTATGTTTGTGATGGTGTATACAACTTGTTTGGTTTATTTGATCTGTGTAGGTCCAAATGTGTACCTGACCCACTTATTATGTCTGCTTATTTTGGTGTGCTCTTGTCTCTTTATCAAGGCTTACTTCTGTTGCAGACTAGCTTCTGTGAATGTGTGTATGGCAGGTGTGACTTTTCCTTAGAGCATATGGGCAAATGTCTATATTACTTGTTGTCCAGGTCTGAATATTTAGGTGTGCATGTACACTCTGATCATGGTTTATTTCTGTTGCAGTGCTGTGCTTGTGAAAGTATATTTGACTTGTTTGTTTTTTTAGATCTGTGTGAGTGCAAGTTTACACATTATTTGCTTACTAGGTCAAATCATTCATGTGTGTGTTTGTATGCTGACTGCTGGTTTAATCTATTACAGGGTTGTGTTTGCAGAAGTGCATTACATAGCGTGTTTGCTCTATTTTTTTTATGTGAGTGCAGGAGTATACTGTCTTTGCTTTTTGTTTTTTCTGTAAATATTCTCTGTAACTGTTGGCTATACCCGATTATGAAATATGATGGCAAGCAATTGTGAAAAACTGAGGATCTGCACTTTCAATGTAAATGGACTAAATGATTATAAGAAAAGAAAAGACTTATTTGACTTTTTGAGAAATTCTGATAATAATATCTTTATGTTGCAAGAAACACATTGGAAAACAGAAGATGAAAATTTCATCCGATCACTGTGGGGATTTGATGTTGTAGTTAACGGGGATAGTTCAGCTAGTAGGGGAGTAGCGATATTGTTTAAAAATAATTTTGAATACAAATTACACAATACCATAAAAGATGAATCGGGGCGGTACATTTTGTTAGATATTGAACTTCTAAATAAACGTATGACAGTGGTGAATGTCTATGGTCCCAGTAGTGGAGATCATCCTGAGTTTTTTCTTGATCTGTTTAACAGTGTTATTTTGTTAGATAATGAACTGTTAGTAATGGGGGGAGATTGGAATGTTCCTTTGAATCCAAAAATGGACTCTAGCAATCCAAGCAATGTGTATAGAAATAGGAGTAGAAAAGAAATAACTGATTTTTTTGAACAGCATGATGTTGTTGACATTTTTAGAGCTATTCATGGTGATGTGAGAAAGTATACTTGGAGAAGAACTAATAGCACACAGAGAAGCCGGCTTGATTATTTTGCTGTCTCTGAACAACTTGGTCTTGTTGTGGATGATGTTAATATCTCACCTGGATATTGCTCAGATCATTCTGTTGTATCTCTGAGTTTTAAAACTGATGTTGTTAAAAGGCATAGATCCTTTTGGAAATTTAATAATGGTTTATTAAAAGATATTGAGTATGTTCGCTTAGTTAAGGAATGTATTTTAGAGGTTAAAAAGCAGTATGCTGTTCTTGTGTATGATACAGTTAACATTGCAGAGATTGATGATGAGGAGTTACAGTTAACTATTGACGATCAATTATTTTTCGAAATGTTACTTTTAGAGATAAGAAGTAAAACTATGTCGTTTGCAGCGCAGAAAAAGAGAGAAAATTGCAGAAGGGAGACTGATCTGATGGATGAGATTAAGGTTTTAGAAAGTAATCTAAATGATGAGAATGTAACTATTTTGGAACAGAAGCGGCAAGAGTTGTTTCAGTTAAGACAGAAAAAAGTAGACGGGTTGATTGTTAGATCAAGAGCAAAATGGATTGCAGATGGTGAAAAAAATTCTAAATATTTCTGTAGTCTTGAAAAAAGAAACTTTGTCAAAAAGGCTATGTGTTTTATTGAAAAGGACAATGGCGAACTTTTATGTGACAGTGATGAGATTACTAAAGAAGTTAAATCCTTCTATGCACAGTTGTATGCTTCAAGGGAACATAATATAATGAATGAAGACATTCCTAATAACTTAGAACATCCTGTTTTGACTGATGAAGAACGTGATGGACTTGAAGGTATTATTTGTAAAGAAGAATTAGTCAAAGCAGTAAAACAACTTAAAAACGATAAAAGCCCCGGATCGGATGGATATTCAGCAGAATTTTTTAAAATTTTCTTTATTGATCTAGGTGCTTTCTTGCTTCGTTCAATTAATGAAGGCTTTAGAAAAGGTGAAATGTCGGTAACACAACGTCAAGGAGTGATCACCTGCATACCCAAAGAAGGGAAAGATAAAAGGTTTCTAAAAAATTGGCGTCCTATTACTCTTTTAAATACTGTCTACAAAATAGCTTCCACCTGCATTGCTGAAAGGCTGAAACGTGTTCTCCCAACCATAATTCATGAAGATCAAAAAGGGTTTATGCAAGGTAGGAATATAGGCGAAAATATTCGTTTACTCTATGATTCTATTATTTATGCTAATGAACGACAAGCTGATGGCCTTCTGTTAATGGTAGACTTTGAAAAAGCTTTCGATAGCATTGCATGGTCGTTTATACAAAAAGCACTGAATAAATTTAACTTCGGAAATGATATAAAAAAGTGGATATTAACTTTTTACAGAAATAGTAAATCATGTGTAGCAGTAAACGGACAATATTCAGAGTGGTTTAATCTGGAGAGAGGAACCCGTCAAGGGGACCCTTTGTCTCCTTATATTTTTCTAATTTGTGCCGAAATTATGGCAATAATGATGCGTCAGAATCCAAAAATAAAGGGACTGAATTTTTTTGATGTCGAAATTTTATTGTCACAATATGCGGATGACACTACTTTTTTCCTTGATGGTACCAAAGATTCTTTTTGTGCATGTGTAGAAACACTACAGACATTTGCTTCTTTGTCAGGTCTAGTTATTAACTATGATAAGTCGTCAGCAGTGTGGATAGGAGCCTCTAAAAATTCTAACGTTAAGTTTATGCCAGAACACAACTTTGTTTGGAATCCCACTGTTTTCAGAGTTTTGGGTATCTGGTTTTCGACAAACATCGAGGAAATTGTTCCAATAAACTATGAAAATAAGTTTGTGGAGATTAAGAGAATTTTCAACTCATGGTCCAGAAGGAATTTAACCCCTTTCGGAAAAATAACAGTCATTAAGACTTTGGCATTGTCCAAACTTACCTACCTATTTATGAATTTGCCGGACCCAGAGGAGGATTTTCTAGCTAATCTACAGAAACTACTGTTTAATTTTGTTTGGGACGGGAAAATTGACAAAATTAAAAGAACCTCCATGTATCAGGCATATGAAGAGGGGGGACTTAAAATGGTTAACGTGAGAGTTTTTCTATCGTCATTGAAGATAAACTGGCTAATGAAAGTTTTACATGATGATGGAAACATTACACAGATTCTCTATGCATTATGTCCTGCTGTCCGAGTTGTGAAACAACGTGGGGGCGAGTTTGCAAATGTACTGATGCAAAGAATTGTTAATCCTTTTTGGGTTGATGTTTTTAAACATTATAAAAAAGTGTGTAACAAATGTATTCCATTTTCTTTTCATGACTTTGTATCTGAATGTCTTTTTTATAATATCAATATATGCAGAGACAAGAAGGTGTTGTTTCTTAGAAGCTGGGCACATTGTGGTATTGTTTCTGTTGGTCACTTGCTGAAGGAAGATGGATTTTTGACCTATGATGAATTTAGCAGAAAATACCCAAATGTGACTGTTAATTTTTTGTTATATCAAGGAATAGTACGGGCTGTTAAGAAGTATCAATGTAAGCTAGAAATTGACTTTTGTGATAACTTTGTGGTAAGTGACCCATGTGTCTGGCAGTGCTTGGCCAGTGGTGGTTCTAAACATGTCTATGGATATTTGATTAAGAATATTGATCCTCTGAAATGTATTGAAAAGTGGACAGCTGCACTGAACTGTAATGTAGATGTCAATAAGGTTTTTCTAAAAATTAAAAGAACAACTGAGGACGTACGTCTCAGATGGTTTCAGTATAGACTGATATATAGAATTATACCCACCCAGCGTTTTTTGCATCTGAGAAAAATTGTTGAATCTCCTATTTGTACTTTCTGCGGACAGCAGGAGGAAACGCTAGAACATCTTTTTTGGGACTGTATAAAAACACAGGCCTTTTGGAATGATTTCCTTCAGTGGATGCGAGACAATTTTGTACATTGTACTAATGTTAGACTGTATAAGCAACTTATTATCTGTGGCTACCAAACAAACTGTGTGACGGACAAAACCTTTGATTTGTTCCTTCTAATCGCAAAATACCACATTTATACATCTAAAATACGTACGACCGGCCCCCATTTTCAGGTTCTTGTTTTAACTCTAAAACAAAGATTTTTGGCAGAGAAGCACAATGCATTGGTTAACAATGAGTTAACTTCTTTCAACAGAAACTGGAGTCTGTACAGGCATGCGATGGAATGATTTTATGTTTTTTTATTTTTTATTTTTTATTTTTTTATTTTTTTTATTTTTTTTTTATTTTTTTAGCCTGGTCACCGCTCGCTATCCTCTTCCTCTTCTTTCCCTGATCCTTATTCTCTTCTGTCACTCTTCTTTCTTCCTCTCTCTTTTCCCTCTATCCTTTTTGTACTGTCTGTTTATATGTGTGTATGTAAGTGATATGGATGAGATGGCCTCAACTGGATATTTGCTATTTTCGTTACCCTATGTAGACTGTTTTTGATCTGTCTTATGTTATATTGTCTAGAAAAGAAAAAAGAATAATAAAAAAAAATAAAAAAATAAAAAAAAAATATATATTTTCCAATCTCTAGCAGTGCCTTATCATGTTTTACATCAAATTAATTCCATTTTGTTCAGGTTTATTTGGAAGAAAACATATTCAAATACACGGGCGTTTGAAAAAGTAAAACGAACAATTATGTGTAAATTAAAAGATAATGGTGGATTAAATATGAAAAACCGAGGTCCCGTGTACACTACATTGGGGTGTGCACGTTAAAGATCCCACGATTGACAAAAGGGTCTTTCCTGGCAAAATTGTGTAGACATATATAAAAATGTCCACCAAATACCCGTGTGACTTGGAATAATAGGCCGTGAAAAGTATATACTCGCCTAACACGCTTAAGATTTACTGGCCGATGTGAATGCGTGATATATTGTGTACAAAATTCCATCTCACACGGCATATTGTAAACGTCATGAGCCTCCCCTCTGGGAGGGTATGTGCGTAGAAATACTCACTAATAAATAAATAATAAAAATAAATGTTGTGGATATGCACAACTCATTTATGATGTCGTGGGCTATTGGTCTGCAGAACTCTACAGACAATTGCTGGTCTGTCACTCCTAGATATTTTTTTTAAAGTTTGGGTAATGGTTTGTCCTGTTATGACTCTAATGCATCCTCCAAGAAGCTGGTTGGCGTTGTTAACTGCAGATGTTTCTTATCAGCAAATCCTGAAATGTTACAGATATTAAAATACGGGGCTATGGTTTTTGTCAGGTCGATTTTGGGGGTACCCTGACTTCGGCGGCGGTCACGTGATACCTACAACAGATATCTTGAATCCGAAAAGTGTGCAGGGTAGCCAAATGAAAGGCCGTTAACGGCATATACAGTGTGAATAAAATGACACATGAATGATTGTGTTAGTTGGGATACAACAATGGGTGAAATAATTGTTTTGCTCAGTGTAGTTAAAGGCACAGTAAGCCTCCCGTAAACCATCACAGAGCTCCCCGAGCGTCTACATACAGTACAAGCATACTTCCATTTGAACGCTCACCGAACGGGAACATCCTGGCTGCTTTCTGTCGAGCATGAGAAATGTTCAAAAAATTTATTTTCGTGGACTTGCTCCTCTACAACAATGGCGCCTCGTTTTGGTGCTGGACGGCTGTTATGAATATTCAATACCGGAAATCACGCCCGGACAGTAAGCCTCCCGTAAACCATCACAGATACTGTCAGGCTTTTACACACAGTACAAACACCCTTCCATTTGAACGCTCTCCAAACGGGAACATCCTAGGTGCCCTACGTAAAGAGCGAGCAATTTTTAAAGAATTAATTTTGCAGATTGTCTCGAACACTTTTTGGACCCATCCTGAACTCAGGTCAAAAATGAGTTACTTCCCTTCGGGTCTCATTCTATCGATGTAAACTGGCCATAGCCGTGGATCGATGATTATCAGAATGTTTTTGGACCGTGGTGCGTTTTTGCGCTAGACCTAACTGTTAAAATCTAAATAATAAATTGACAGCTTGTTACACAAACATTCTTTTAATCATTAACATAATTATTTTTTCATCAAGACAAGATCAGTACAATTCGAAGTTGTGAAAGTTTAAAAAAAGAAAAGCCCGGAAGCAGGGTCACGCAAGGGTCGTAGCAGACGACGGTTTATGCATATCGCTGTTCGTCTCAACAGTCAAAAGCCATCGCTAGAGTTCTTGTGAACCACAGCCGTTTGCTTCGTGCATAGAAACGTGCTATTGTAGATAAGCTCACATCGAGTCGCATTCAAATGACTAACTGACGACTACATTGTGAAAAAGGGAAACTGGATCACACGGGTTCACGATGGCTCAGGGGTAAGATAAATCACGCAAAAATAAATTCTTTGAAAATTGTTTGCTCTTTACGGAGGGCACCTAGGATGTTCTCAATCGGTGAGTGTTTAAATGAAAGGGTGTTTGTACTGTGTGTAAAAGCCTGACCGTATCTGTGATGGTTTACGGGAGGCTTACTGTGCCTTTAAGATTTGTACATAGGTTAATATCAAGGTACCAACAAATAAAGCAACTTAAGTGTCCAAGATAAGAACATGAGTTCGTTTAACACTTAAAACGCTTGCACGTTCAGTATATAAGTAAGCAACCAGTACAAGAACAATATCGCCCAAAACTATTACCGCTAATGGAGGCCAATAAAACTCGAAACATTTACAGATTGTTGGTGAAGTCGAGGATTGTCTGCTTCTACGCGTCTCATAGCCCTTATGTAATTACTGTTACGAAGCGAAAGTAAATTCATACTGAAATATGCTGTATTGTTTAACTCTTGACTGGACACGCGTTATTATACCAACATGCTTTGTTATGTTTGGAACACTTTTAGAATTCACTTGCTTTTCCTTTTTTTTTCTTTTTTCCACAACATTAACGATGATGACCATTATCTCAATAATTGCAACATTGCCAAACAGAACAAACAACTAAGCACGTTAACATTTAGTCAGATGATTGTAAACAGCGTCAGCTTTCTGATCTCTGCCTAGTGTAGACCCCAGTACGTTGTATACGTCATCAGGTCGGGCAGTCTGCGTCACTTCCTGGATACCATTGGGATCAGCACTCTCAGTATTGCTGACCTGAGGAGCGGTATACGCCTGCAGCGGTCAGTTGAAGATGGAAAGCTTGTTGCTGGTGTGCACTGTTCAGGAAGGGGAGGGGTGTCCAAGTCAGAACTTTAATAGAGGTCGTTGATGTGCTCCTCGAATTCAGTAGACACATCCAAGTATCAAAGGGGCGGGGATATAGCTCAGTTGGTAGCGCGCTGGATTTGTATTCAGTTGGCCGCTGTCAGCGTGAGTTCGATCCCAGGTTCGGCGGAAATTTATTTCAGAGTCAACTTTGTGTGCAGACTCTCTTCGGTGTCCGAACCCTCCCCCCGTGTACACTACATTGGGTGTGCACGTTAAAGATCCCACGATTGACAAAAGGGTCTTTCCTGGCAAAATTGCTTAGGCACAGTTAATAATTGTCTACCTATACCCGTGTGACTTGGAATAATAGGCCGTGAAAGGTAAATATGCGCCGAAATGGCTGCAATCTACTGGCCGTATAAAATTTCATCTCACACGGCATCACTGCAGAGCGCCTAGAACTGTACCCACGGAATATGCGCGATATAAGCCTCATTGATTGATTGATTGATCAAAGTGCACATTTCGGTGCAACTTACTTGCACACGTACGCGTGTACAATACTAAGAGATGTATAACACAGGATATAATGATGCATATTCCTATTCCCTCTTACCTTGTAATGTCAAACAATTCAAAAACACACACACACTTAAACATTAGTGAACAAAAGCGAATGCTGAGTCAATAATCAGAAATCAAAAGCCAGATGGAGTTAGATCTGCAATGTATGTACATTCAGTAGGACAGTGATTGTGATAAACCGTCAAGTGAAGGAAGAAAAGCAAAACAGATACTTACCATCATCTGGTGGATTTGCTTCTGCGCTGTGTTTGTCAGCTCTTTTTCTAGATGCTAGAAATAGAACAATTATATGAGCACGTTTCCATAAAACATGTTTCAATTAATGATGCACATTCAATTTCGCACAAACAATCATAAATCAAACAGCAATGATTCAAACCTGGTTGAACTGACAACAATTCTCAAAATACAAACGTGTTCATTACATTAACGGCAGACAAACTCACATGAATTGTGAATTTAAAGGAAAAAAGTGTTTCTCCAAAAGTAAATTTGAACTACTTTTGAATATCTCAAGAGCACGTTTGAACAATAATGCAGAAGCAAACAAGGTTGATCACACCTAGCATTGATGGGAAAGAATTATAATTTGTCATAATGTTTTATACACACGACAAACCTACGGCACTGAGCAAGGCAGTCAAGTCTGTGCAGACAATAGCAACACATATTTGTTTCTGCAACAGGAAATAAGAGAGAAGTGCTTGCAATTAATTATGATATTACATGTGCGCACTGATTATCATAGCAGTATTACCTCTGCGCCTGGCAACAACGACGACGATGGCGATGACGATGGTAATGACCAAGACAGTAGCACCAACAGCTACGCCTACAACCACCCACGGGAACGGCTCAGGGTCATCATCTGCAATGCACACTAATCATAAGTTGACGCTCGTCAAGTCGCACACTCATTTACTAAATCTACTAAACGTTTCGAAGAAAATTAGATTCAGCCACTCAGAAACGTTTGTCTGAGTAAATAGATATAACTTCACAAAACCCATATTTAATGTTGGCTGTAAGAAGGGAAGATATAAGCCAGACATATACACGTGGTTGCTGATGCATGACCGCTATTCATTGAGGTATTGCAGATGTGGAACGGATTACAACTAACGAATGGCCAAGGTTACGTTGTGTTGATTCCATGGTATGAGATGCGTTCTCTACTGTCCAACACGTAATTGTTCGCATGTTGTTTCCGCATAGTTTAGGTCCAGCACAATACAAGTTCTGCTTTGGGAAGTTCAGTGACAACAACGTACAGTGGAACCCCCTGTTAAGACCTGCACAACTCTGAACACAGTCTGATCTTCAAAAGGAGAAAGTCTTAACATGGGGGTAAAATAAGTAGAGGTTACACGCCGAGTCTCAGTGATTATTAAAAATAATGATCGAAGTTAGCGGATCATGAAAAATGCGAGCTTTAGCGAGCTTTTTTATGACCGCGAACTGAGACAATTATTTTTTATAATCACTGAGACGAGGTGTGTAACCTCTTTATTCCTCCTTTCTTCAGTTATTCAAAGAAAAGAAGAGTTTTTTTGCGAAAGTTTGATCGAATCCTATTCACTCAACCAGTCAACCTGCGCATGCGATCGATTAATGCGCGGTTGTATAGTTCCGTGCAAACCATTCCATTCTGTTAACACTTCTTGTCAGTTTTCCTATTTTGAACTAAAATCAAGTACACAGATATGCTGTTATTCTGCTGTGGCGGCAAAGGCAGATATTGTGTGTTCTGTATATGTTTTGGTATCGCTTAGGATAATGTTCTTTCGTCAAATGGGACTAGCAGACGAACGTTTGCACCCGTGTTCCAACGTTAAAAACTGTATGAAGTTCAGTTTTCTGGAGAAAATAGTGTATGAAACCGCTTTATGTTGTTTAAATTGATGAGATGTGTGCATTTGGTTGCGTGTGATCTGTTTATTAAATGAAATATTGTTGAAAACTGACCGTCGGATTGCAGTCTGTTGTCGAAGAAACTGAGTGAAAAGAAGGGGAACTACTCTTGTCGCTAGACAAAGTATGAGTTACTTGCCTTGCGGAAAATTGCTTGTGATGAACGTTTGAGCACGGCAAATCTAGATTCAGAAAACAACCGAACTCATGGATTGTATATGAAGATTCATGTGTTCAGGCCTGTAGTTGTTAATTTAAATGCGGTATGTTTGTATTGTTTGCTCCAGAGATGTATACTTCGTACGTTAGAGCGTTCGGAACTTTTTAGTCGCAAAAAGTAGTACCGAAACAGAACAACTTCTCAACCCATTGCACTATCGAGGATTCAGGCTGTTGCTGGGTCGTTATTTGTTTGGTTGCTGGGTCATTATCGAAAAATAACTACCCCTACAAGTTTACAGAGGTAAAGAAGCAGAGGGGGGAATAACACAAGTTATGAACAGAATAAGTGAAACATCAAGGTCTTAAAAAGGAGGGAGTCTTACTTTGGGGGGTCGAGCGTTCGAATCTTCGCCGGGGCATTTATTTTTTCCCCTTGATCTCTCTTGAAGATAAAATATGATAAGTCTTGCGAGAGCAAACCGGATGTGATCCCTGCAAAATTCAAATTCAAATTCAAGCGTTGACTGAAGCTCTCAAGGTCATACACGCCGTATACATGGGGTTTCGGGTAGCGTTTGCTGTACAGAATTCTGTAGGCCTACATGATTTTCAACCCTATCTTTTCAACATCGTAGCCCCGGAAGGTCATAAATAGACCACAGCTTTACGGCTGTAAAGCACAGTATACACACAGAACATTGCACCTTGCTTGCTTAATTGAATATCCCAACGAGTGGGCGCAATGAAAGTGTGCTATGCGTAAGATGGAACAAAGATAATCCGCGTATAGGTGGATATATTTTCATGGTAAACATATGTGTCAGTAGTGTGTGCTCCTCTTACAGAAGCCGCGTAGCTTACACAACATAACATCACACACACTTAAAGAGTCAAACTACTCTAATAATCAAGCATGGCATTTTTCTTACAAAAAGTCCGGATGCGACAAGATGCAGACGTCTCGCCATTTCTTCTGACACAGTTCAACGTCTGATTATCTCCCTGCCTCACGTTTTTCACAAAGGTCAGAGTGCTTGCACTCTCGTTTTTGGACACCGTGACGTCATCTGTGCGTTCAGTACAGGTACCGTTACCATCGCATTCAGCAATCTCGATCACCTGACCACTGTCATCTGCCAGTGTCCAGTTCATACTGTGCCTAGATGCTACTCCGTCACACGTGATGTGTGTCCATGGTTCTGTTTCCGACACGTACACCCGGCCCTCTGTACACTGTGGTAGAGTGTAGTCTGAAACACAGGATATATGTGCATCAGTCGACCTTAACAATCGCAGACCACAATACAGACAGATAGAGAGAGAAAAATAGAGAGATATGGAGAGAGAGAAAGAGATACAGAGAAAAACAGAAAGACAGACACAGTGACATAAAATCATAGAGAAAGACAGACAGTGATAGGTATAGCGAAAGAGACAATGAGAGAGAAAGAGAGAGATACAGTCGAAGCTAACGAAATAACTTGTGAGTGTGTGTGAAAGAGAGGGGAGGGAGAGAGAGAGAGAGGGAAAGAGAGGGAAAGAGAGAGAGAGAGAGAGAGAGAGAGAGAGAGAGAGAGAGAGAGAGAGAGAGAGAGAGAGCGAGCGAGAGAGAGAGAGAAAGATACAGAGATAGAGACAGACAGATATAGACATACATAATTATAGAGACAAAGAGCCAGACAGAGACAACGTTTAAACAAACACTTTTTAAGACGCGTTTCCAGATCATCAAATTACAAAACTTACATTGTACGCTCAATTGGCATTGATCATTGGTTGCATTGTTGAGTTTGGAACACGTCAATACAGCTCCATCTTTGTCTCTGTCGTTTCCGGCTGTCATGCGCAACAGTGAGAAAGTCTGGTTTCTCTCCACGCTAAAGTCATCGATGTTCACATCGCACTGAGGACAAGTTTCGTTCTCACAGTTACCACACACCGCCACTGTGTGTTCAGTCATGTTAGGGTAAGTAATGCTCCAGTACATGTCTTGTGATAGCTCCATTCCCTCACATCGTATTCTCCTCTTGCTGTTTTCATATAAGGCTACTGTGTTGTTGTTGCAAGCCGGCAACCGGTACGCTGCAACTAATGCATGTTCAAAGCGTCAAAGTGTGGATATGATGACTCTTGTACACTGTTTCACACGCGAGAGTATAAACGCGTAAAAGATTGTGAACAGAATATGTGGTGGAAACGGAAGGTAAAATGTAGCTGTGTTTACTGATCGTATTTGATTGATCAAAAAGACAGATTATTACAAAGAATGTTGACTTGTTTGAATGGTGAAAATAATGTGAAAAGTCAATCTAAAACAATGTTTACCTGGAATCACTTTGATGCTGACAGAGACTAGAGTCTGATTGTCTTCAGAGATAGAGCATTTGATAGTTGAGTTGTCGTTAGCAGCCACGTTGTTTACAAACTGTAAGATGGACACAGCCGTCGTGCTGTCCCCTGTTCTGGTGATGCTATAGTCTCCATTGTGAGAGTGACATGTGCAAGGCAGGTGGATTTCTGTTGCACACTTTGAACAGTTTCCTATTGTGGTTTCTGGTGTAGATGGTCGAGTGACGGACCAGTAGATGTCTTTATCCTGACCTCCTTGGCACGCGATGGGTGTTGGCTGGTCCTCCACTATCTCGATGCAGTTACTGGCGTGTTGACATCGGACTGGGGCTGCACACACACACACACACACTCACACACACACACACATACACACACACATACACACACACACACACGCACACACACACAGACACACACACACAAACACACACACAAACACACACACATATAGGCTACAAACACACGCACACACACACACACACACACACACACACACACACACACACACATACACACACACACACACACACACAACGCAGCATGCATCAGGGGAATATTGCTATGTTATCAACATGAGTAATACAAAGGGCAGACAACATGAAATATAAGAGTTATCTGCATTGTATGTTGATACCATATGTAACTGTACTGAATTTGGAAGAAGTCAAGCTTGAACAGTGTATATGTGTGAGCTTGGGAACGACAGTTACGGTACACATGCACTTTTGTGCATCCGTGTGAACTCGTGGTACCTCTGTACTATCGGGGATCCATTAAGGTTTCCGAGACTGAGTTTCATTTCTATTGAATTGGTCTCGCGGAATAGCCGATTCTAAAATTTGCATAGGTAAAACGATTGTTTTTTTGGTACAAGCCTCTGGAGTAAATTTTGTGATTAATGTTTTTGTGAACAAGAAACAATTGACAGGTGGCTTTATTCCATCTCCCTTTTTCCCTCCACCGCGATGTAAAGTTGAATAGTTGAAGGTGACGTTAGGCACTAACTAAAGAAAGTGGGGCTGCCTGACACCCCTCGAGTTGAATGGGTTAATCTTGTGACACCGGCGCACAGGATGTGAACGCTAAAACTGTGCTTTTGCTTGGAATCTTTGAGGGAAGAAGACGTGTATTTGGTGCGGCGTGTTTTCAATGCCGTTGTGTGACATGTCTGTCACGGCCGGAAATCTTTCCGGGATGTGAGGATTCTTTTGCTGGTAGGTTGAAATAATTTTCTTTCTGTAGATGGGTAGGCGGTGAAAAGAATAGTATGCTGCTTGGGGGAAGGATTTATTTGAATGTTCAAGTAGATTGTTTTGTGAGTTGGAATGGTTGGGAAGATTTTTGTGTGTGAATGCTTTAGAAGACCGTCGTTTGAGAAAACGGTATTGTAGGCATGTTATTTGGTATGAATGATGTGTTTTGTTGTTCAACGAGTTCGTTTGTGGTAGTTGAAATTGTTGATTTGTTTACGTATGCTTACGGCGTGCATTCTGTGTTTGCAGGATGGCTGAGTGTGCGACGGGGTTTAGTTAGGTCTTTTCTTTTTTAGTGGGGCGTAGATTTGTTTTTATAGACCAGGTTTTTGTTAGCGAAGAGTAGTTAGATTTAGTGGAGAGGTTTTGGTTAGATTTTGTTAGAGTTTTTGTAGATTTGTTTTTTTTAAAAGAATTGTGTTTTTTAGGTTGTTTTTTTTAGATTTCGTTTGTTTTAAATTAGAGTCTCATTGTGGTTTTTTTGGGATTAAAGTTGAGAGTGAGGATTTAGAGTAGAGTGTAGTTTGGGGAAAGGATTTGGTGTGTTTTAAAGGGTATCTTTAGGGGAAGAATGTAGCTTTAGAATGAAGAGTGAGAATATTGTTTTTTTGGAAGTTGTTTAGTCCTATACAGTGAAAGTTGTATTTGAAGATAAACCCCCGTTATCCCACATTTTTCCCATTTCATCGTATGGAATAAAAGAACCTGGTTAATATAACTTGTGTCGTCTGCTTTAGTGTTTGAGTTCAGTACGAAAGAGGAAAGTAGATTGGCGCACGGTTACATTTGGCGCTGCGGAGCAAGGGTGGGTAGGGGGTGTTACTGTTAGGGCTAGGATTAGAGTAGGTTAGGGGACCCCGTCGCACAGGGAGAGGATGGCAGGCATGCAGTCCGGACGCGGGCTGGTGTTGAGGAGACGGGCGTGTGAGAAGTTGGAGGGAGTCCGGGCGTGACGTCGACGGATGCGGCTTTGTTGTCAACATTGCCATTTAGTTTGTTAATCCGGGGAAGAAAGGATTACAGTGATTAACATTTCTTTTTACTCTGTTAGTCCACAGAAGGACTTCAACGATTAACATTTCTTCGGACGTTTGTGAAAGACTGTTTGCACACCGTGCAAAGAGACAGAGTTGGGGAGTGGACCAGCCCTGGAAGAGTGTGTTCGATTATGTTGATTTGATATTATGACTGACATGTGTAGTTGTATGTTTGATTATGCTACATGGTGATGTGATGTGATTACTAACACTTGTGGTTGTATGTATGGGTGTTAGTGTGGTTTTTGTTGCAAGCCGTGTGCTTGGGGCGTGAGTATTGCGCTTGCCGGTTGATTTGTTTCAAGGATCGAAACATGGTGAACAACATAATGTTGAAATACCGTCATATCATACATATTGGAAGGGAAAAGGATGGTGAAGGAAGGAAGGAAGGATTGTGAAGGAAGGAAGGATAGTGAAGGAAGGAAGGAAGGATTGTGAAGGAAGGAAGGAAGGATTGTGAAGGAAGGAAGGAGAGTGATGGTGCAGAAGAGAAGGATATATATCATAGTAAACTTCATATACTGTAGACAGGGTGCCTGGGACGCATTCCAACTTGTATCAGTTTACCACAAGGACGCCCAGAGGTGGTGGTATTTGACGGGTTTTATGTTGTCTCTAGCCGATTGTCTACGCGCACATATTTTAATTTGTTTGAAGAATGGCGTCTCCAGCCTCGTACGCCTCAGGAGCAAAGTATGCTACCTGTAAGGGATTAGATGACCTTTTTCTTCCTTTTTGCTCTCTGCTATCGTTTGGTTTGTCTTTACTGTCTTCTCCGCTCCCAGTTTCTAATTCTCTTGGCTGCACTGTTTTTTTAGGGATTCTTTGGTTTGAGTAATGGCGTCTCCAGCCTCGTACGCCTCAGGAGCAAAGTATGCTACCTGTAAGGGATTAGATGACCTTTTTCTTCCTTTTTGCTCTCTGCTGTCGTTTGGTTTGTCTTTACTGTTTTCTCCGCTCTCACTTTTACTGTCTCCTCTGCTCTCGCTATTTTCTTGGTGGTATTTTTTAGAATTTGAGTTCTGGTGCTTATTGATGTCTTTGTTTGAAGACAGTGTGTATACTGGTTTTGTTTATTAGAATTAATATTAGTGGATTTTTGAAGTAGATTCTGAAGGATTGTATGGTTGCCTATGAATACTCCTGTTGAATGGTTTAATTGTGATGAGTGACATTAGGTTATTGCTGATTTTTGACTAAAGGTTTGATATTCTGGGTGAGTTTTAAGGACTTCCAGTTTTTTCATTGCCTTGGCAAGTGGTCATTTTGTTAGTTGATTAGAAGATTGTGTTGCCAAGTACAGTTGGGATACAAAGAGGGGACATGCATTGATAAATCGTAAAGGTTGTCAGTATTTTGTTCTGATGTATGCTCAAGAGAGATCAGATGCTTTGATAAATTGTAAAGATTGTCAACATTTTGTTCTGATGTATGCTCAAGAGAGATAAAATATTTGATAAGTCGTAAAGATTATCATTATTGGTTATCTGGCAAGTGGTGAACATAAATCTTTGTAAAGTGAACCATGGAACTGCCTCTGTTAAAGATGAGTTGTGATTTTTTGTCAACTTGTGTGAGTTGGATGTCGACAGGAGATAGGATTATTGGCACTGGAAGGATTATGTGAAATGTGTATTTCAGAACCTATTAGTTTTAGAGAAATATTGTATTAGTCAGTTGATGATTGTTTTTGTGTGAAAGTTTTTGAAATGATTTGAGGATGGAGAATATTATGTTCTTGGGAGGTTAAATATTTTTTTGAATTTTTCTGATTCTGGCATGTCGCCAGGAGACGACAGTCTAAGTTGGGGAGGATGTGAGCTTGGGAACGACAGTTACGGTACACATGCACTTTTGTGCATCCGTGTGAACTCGTGGTACCTCTATACTATCGGGGATCCATTAAGGTTTCCGAGACTGAGTTTCATTTCTATTGAATTGGTCTCGCGGAATAGCCGATTCTAAAATTTGCATAGGTAAAACGATTGTTTTTTTTGGTACAAGCCTCTGGAGTAAATTTTGTGATTAATGTTTTTGTGAACAAGAAACAATTGACGGGTGGCTTTATTCCATCTCCCTTTTTCCCTCCACCGAGATGTAAAGTTGAATAGTTGAAGGTGACGTTAGGCACTAACTAAAGAAAGTGGGGCTGCCTGACACCCCTCGAGTTGAATGGGTTAATCTTGTGACACCGGCGC
Source organism: Littorina saxatilis (assembly GCF_037325665.1). Lineage (NCBI taxonomy): Eukaryota > Metazoa > Mollusca > Gastropoda > Littorinimorpha > Littorinidae > Littorina > Littorina saxatilis. The sequence goes on from NC_090252.1 coordinate 60,733,983, forward strand.
ACAGGATGTGGACGCTAAAACTGTGCTTTTGCTTGGAATCTTTGAGGGAAGAAGACGTGTATTTGGTGCGGCGTATTTTCAATGCCGTTGTGTGACATGTCTGTCACGGCCGGAAATCTTTCCGGGATGTGAGGATTCTTTTGCTGGTAGGTTAAAACAATTTTCTTTCTGTAAATGGGTAGGCGGTGAAAAGAATAGTATGCTGCTTGGGGGGAGGATTTATTTGAATGTTCAAGTAGATTGTTTTGTGAGTTGGAATGGTTGGGAAGATTTTTGTGTGTGAATGCTTTAGAAGACCGTCGTTTGAGAAAACGGTATTGTAGGCATGTTATTTGGTATGAATGATGTGTTTTGTTGTTCAACGAGTTCGTTTGTGGTAGTTGAAATTGTTGATTTGTTTACGTATGCTTACGGCGTGCATTCTGTGTTTGCAGGATGGCCGAGTGTGCGACGGGGTTTAGTTAGGTCTTTTCTTTTTTAGTGGGGCGTAGATTTGTTTTTATAGACTAGGTTTTGTTAGTGAAGAGTAGTTAGATTTAGTGGAGAGGTTTTGGTTAGATTTTGTTAGAGTTTTTGTAGATTTGGTTTTTTTAAAAGAATTGGTTTTTTTAGGTTGTTTTTTTTAGATTTCGTTTGTTTTAAATTAGAGTCTCATTGTGGTTTTTTTTGGATTAAAGTTGAGAGTGAGGATTTAGAGTAGAGTGTAGTTTGGGGAAAGGATTTGGTGTGTTTTAAAGGGTATCTTTAGGGGAAGAATGTAGCTTTAGAATGAAGAGTGAGAATATTGTTTTTTTTTAAGTTGTTTAGTCCTATACAGTGAAAGTTGTATTTGAAGATAAACCCCCGTTATCCCACATTTTCCCCATTTCATCGTATGGAATAAAAGAACCTGGTTAATATAACTTGTGTCGTCTGCTTTAGTGTTTGAGTTCAGTACGAAAGAGGAAAGTAGATTGGCGCACGGTTACATATGTCTCAGTTACTTCCTCTTCCAGGAGGACTTCTTCTCTTCTTCTTTCAGCAGCAGCAGCTTTTTAGTTGAAATAGCGACAGGGTTCAACTTTCAGCTGTGACTGGTGGGCGTAGATTTGACCAATCTTACAAAACAACAGGCCTGCCACTACCTATATCCTAATTATTTGTGTTCGCAGATGTACACACAAATACATGACCGAATGATTTGATGACATTTTTTGTTATATCGTTGCATCTATTGTTTTAAATGTGGATCTCATCTAATCTACACTATTATTTCGATTCTTCATTCATTTTTGTTTTCCATTTCTTTGATTTATTATTCCATTGCTCTGCAATTCGGGTCACTTCCTCTCAGTGAAAAGCAAGCAGCGAGACGAGTTACGCTGCCCGAAGTCTGTGTGTGTTATGGTGTAATCAGCTACCTACGCTCCTGGCAGAATGGTCGAGGTCTTTTTCTTGCCACTGTGGTGACACGGGGTGGGACATGGATACCGTCTCTGAGTCTAAACATAGAGTTGACCCTAGTTCGTCGCAGCCTGGATTCTAACCTCTGACTCGAGGAACATAAAGCCAGTTCTCCACCAACTGAGCTTCCTGGTATGTCTGTCTGTCTGTCTGTCGCTCTGGATCACTCTGTCTGTATGTCTGTCTGTCTGTTTGTCGCTCTGTCTGTCTGTTTGTCGCTCTGTCTGTCTGTATGTCGCTCTGTCTGTCTGTATGTCGCTCTGTCTGTCTGTATGTCGCTCTGTCTGTCTGTTTGTCGCTCTGTCTGTCTGTATGTCGCTCTGTCTGTCTGTATGTCGCTCTGTCTGTCTGTTTGTCGCTCTGTTTGTCGCTCTGTGTGTCTGTTTGTCGCTCTGTCTGTCTGTATGTCGCTCTGTCTGTCTGTATGTCTGTCTGTCTGTCTGTCGCTATGTCTGTCTGTTTGTCGCTCTGTCTGTCTGTTTGTCGCTCTGTCTGTCTGTATCTCGCTCTGTCTGTCTGTCTGTCGCTATGTCTGTCTGTTTGTCGCTCTGTCTGTCTGTATGCCGCTCTGTCTGTCTGTATGTCGCTCGGTCTGTCTGTATCTCGCTCTGTCTGTCTGTCGCTCTGTCTGTCTGTTTGTCGCTCTGTCTGTCTGTCTGTCGCTCTGTCTGTCTGTCTGCCTGTGTCGCTATGCCTGTCTGTCTGTCTGTCGCTATGTCTGTCTGTTGCTCTGTCTGTATGTCTGGCGCTCTGTCTGTCTGTATGTCGCTCTGTCTGTCTGTATGTCGCACTGTCTGTCTGTTTGTCGCTCTGTCTGTATGTCTGTCGCTCTGTCTGTCTGTATGTCGCTCTGTCTGTCTGTATGTCGCTCTGTCTGTCTGTTTGTCGCTCTGTCTGTCTTTCTGTCTGTCGCTCTGTCTGTCTGTAGATCTGTCGCTCTGTCTGTCGCTCTGTCTGTCTGTCCGTATGTCTGTCTGTCTGTCGCTCTGGCTGTCTGTATGTCTGTCTTTCTTTCTGTTTTGTCTGTCTTTCTGACTGTCTATCTGTCTGTCCATTCGATTGTCCATTGTTCAATCTCTGTGTGTTTTGCAAGCAGACTGCCTGCACACAATTGGACACACACACACACACACACACACACACACACACACAAACACACACACACACATACACACATACATATACACACAGACACAGACAAACAGACAGACAGACACACACACACACACACACACACACACACACACACACACACACACACACACACACACGCACGACAATACCAACTGTCGAAACTGTTAACATAGACGTGTTTACCTTTAATGATATTGATTGTTGAGGCAACACAGGTGTTATTGTTTTCACTGGAGCACGTTATAGTCGAACGATTGTTGCCTGTCAGGTTGTCTACAAAAAACAGTGTACTGGTATTTCCATGTATGGTTATGTTGTAGTCAGTGGAATAAGTGATACACGAGCAAGCCCCGCCAGAACCACATTTTGAGCAGTCCCCTATTCTGAGTTTTTGTCCCCCTGTGGAGGGACCGGTGAGGGACCAGTATCCCACAGGAAAACCCAAGCACGTGATGTTGGGTGTCTCGTCTTCTACAAAGTTGAAAGTAGCATTCTCGGAACATCTCATTATAGTAGAAGAGTCAACTGCAAACAACAGTAAAGAACTGGGTTAATGCAACAGGGTGATGTGAGAGAAGTAAGGATCTACCAACAACAACAACAACAAAAACAACGCATATGCATCCTGCAGAAATAGTACGAGATTATGCATCTATGGGAACACAGACTCAATAAAAACCGTAAACTTACACGAACGTCAGGTAAATGTCTTAGAATACATTTACTTTGTAAATAAAGGCGAAAAACTTACCAACACATAAATAAGCCAGGAGTATGCAGGCGATACTAAACATATTGTTCGAGCTTGAATGTTTTATCTCAAGACCTTACAACAAGCTCAAGGAAGAAGTGCCCCACATCCACAACGCTAAGTCTCGGTCGTAGCACTGCTTGACGGTCTGCTGTCAGACACAGATTGAGTTCTACTTTGATAAACAAAGCACTGGTGTTGAGTCACAAAATACTGTATACTCTTGTAAATCACCGACTACTCCGTTTAACGTCCGCTGCTTTGTTTCAATCAGTGGCCATACTGTTAAACACGCACTCTTCTTGTATGAATACAGACAACTTTGCTAAACACACGCTATTTTGTTAAACACGGGTTCATCGTTTGAACTGCCGATACTCTTTTAAACAAAGTACTGTTGGATACACTGAAGTGTGTAAAAACAATCTACTCTGTTCAGCACAGACGTTTCAGATTGCTCTGTAAAGCACAGTCTATACTGTTAGACACGAGCTAATATGTAAAGCACAGTCTATACTGTTAGACACGAGCTACTCTGTAAAGCACAGTCTATACTGTGAAACACTAGCTACTCTGTAAAGCACAGTCTATACTGTTAGACACGAGCTACTCTGTAAAGCACAGTCTATACTGTTAGACACGAGCTACTCTGTAAAGCACAGTCTATACTGTGAAACACGAGCTACTCTGTAAAGCACAGTCTATACGGTTAAACACGAACTACTCTGTAAAGCACAGTCTATACTGTTAGACACGAGCTACTCTGTAAAGCACAGTCTATACTGTGAAACACGAGCTACTCTGTAAAGCACAGTCTATACGGTTAAACACGAGCTACTCTGTAAAGCACAGCCTATACTGTTAGACACGAGCTACTCTGTAAAGCACAGTCTATACTGTTAGACACGAGCTACTCTGTAAAGCACAGTCTATACTGTTAGACACGAGCTACCCTGTAAAGCACAGTCTATACTGTTAAACACAAGGTGTGTCACCAAACACAAACTATTAACATTTCTTCCACATCGCAATTGAATTTATCAGCAGGTCCGCTCTTCTGCAACTGAGTAATTACACGCTGTGCACGTTCACTTAAACTTTATTTTAATATTGTGTCATGCATATTTTCTTTACATGCATTACCTGAAGTAAACCTTCCTCGTTACAAATAAGGAGATAGCAAAAACAGGCGTTAGTCATCCGCCTTTCTTCGTCATCACCCGACCCATATTTTGTAGAAATAGTATCAGTTTGTGACGGATGCAATATGAGCCCGACCCCACAAAACCACCTTTAAGCGTCAGTCATGCGCGACCTACACTTTGCTTAACGCGGAGTTGTCCTGTGTTAAAAATACATGCACCGGCCTTCCTGTGGAGACGATGGTGCAAACACGCACACAACTTTCCAAACTTTACATAACGTAGACTTTGACCTCTCACCTGCAGATGCAATTATTAGTCATCTTCCTTAGATGCAGGTCAGAGCTGCAGGCCTTGACATTAACTTTTCTGACAACTTGCCCTGTCGGGCAAGTACACATCAAAACTACTTGCCCCATTTTTTTTTTTACTTGCCACAATAAACTAAATAGAGAATGAGATATAAAACAATAAAACGGAGTAACGCAAACAGTAGCACACTGACTCTTTTGCTCAAAGATGTTTTGCAAGCATTTCTTTCTTTCAACAAGTGAAGGCATTTATTTATTATCATTGCTTAGGCCAAAAGAAAAAATAGGTCTGTTTACGGTAACCCGACTGACCCTAGTTTTTTCGCGCGACCCTAGACTTTTTTTTGGGCATTTGGGGAAAAAAAAAAAAAAAAAAAAAAAAAAAAATCTTGTTTTTTTTGGCAAAATAACGTACAAATATGGTTTTTTTGGAAAAAAAAATCCCGACCTACCGACCCTATTTTTTGGGCCTATGTTACCGTAAACAGACCTATTTTTTTTTTGGCCTTAACGACTACGTTGGTCTTCTTATTCTCTCTCCCTCTTCCCACCGAGTAAAATCTATGTGTTTTATTCCCTAAATATTTGATAGATCAATTCCAATTTTGTACATTGATTGCCGAGTACATCCCAAAATGAAACCATTAATATGTTGTGCAAAAAGCCTGAGAGACTGGAGAAATCAGAATGCTACAAGTAGTACAACTAATTGAAAACAACACGTTAAAATCCTTACCTTGCAGAACATCAGACACTTTTCGTCGTCGTATTTTACCCACGGGAATTCCGTAAGCCAAGATGAGAGGAATTTCCGGTCACGACAGGCCTCGAATGCCTTCTTCTGGGATTTTCGTTTCGAACCATCGTCTGTGTCATCTACACGGCGCTTTGAAGTTGTTAACAAGTCGCGTAAGGCGAAAATACAACATTTAGTCAAGTAGCTGTCGAACTCACAGAATGAAACTGAACGCAATGCCATTTTTCAGCAAGACCGTATACTCGTAGCATCGTCAGTCCACCGCTCATGGCAAAGGCAGTGAAATTGACAAGAAGAGCGGGGTAGTAGTTGCGCTAAGAAGGATAGCACGCTTTTCTGTACCTCTCTTTGTTTTAACTTTCTGAGCGTGTTTTTAATCCAAACATATCATATCTATATGTTTTTGGAATCAGGAACCGACAAGGAATAAGATGAAAGTGTTTTGAAATTGATTTCGACAATTTAATTTTGATAATAATTTTTATATATTTAATTTTCAGAGCTTGTTTTTAATCCAAATATAACATATGTATATGTTTTTGGAATCAGAAAATGATGGAGAATAAGATGAACGTAAATTTGGATCGTTTTATAAATTTTTAATTTTTTTTACAATTTTCAGATTTTTAATGACCAAAGTCATTAATTAATTTTTAAGCCACCAAGCTGAAATGCAATACCAAAGTCCGGGCTTCGTCGAAGATTACTTGACCAAAATGTCAACCAACTTGGTTGAAAAATGAGGGCGTGACAGTGCCGCCTCAACTTTCACGAAAAGCCGGATATGACGTCATCAAAGACATTTATCAAAAAAATGAAAAAAACGTTCGGGGATATCAATTCCAGAAACTCTCATGGAAAATGTCATAAAGATCGGTCCAGTAGTTTAGTCTGAATCCCTCTACACACACACACACACACACACACACACACACACACACACACACACACACACACACACACAGACAGACACACACACGCACATACACCACGACCCTCGTCTCGATTCCCCCCTCTACGTTAAAACATTTAGTCAAAACTTGACTAAATGTAAAAAGGAAAACATCGACGACTGCGAAGCCATTTTGAACTGTGCTTCTCAGTTTTCAGATATCTCTTCATTGATTGGCTCTTAGCCGTGACCTAAACCAATGAGAAGCCGCGTTAGATTAAAGAAATGTCACCAAATCGGAAATTACTGAATGGGGTGAATACATGAACGAAAGCATTTCCGGTTAGCGGAAGCGATCGATAACATTGGGGGAAACATTGGAAGAGTCTTGTTCTTCGGAAGTTTGGTCCTTTGTACGCCAAGGTATTTGAATACATTTTAATTTTCACTGACATATTGTCACTTGCCCCGTCGGGCAGCTGGTCATAAGGTTTACTTGCCCCGGGCTGTCGGGCATTCGTTATTGTCGAGCCCTGTGAGCTGTACTATATTCCCGATAATGTGTACCACGTGATGAAGCACGCGAATTTGACGCAAGCCAATCAGTTTTAGACCCTGAGGTATGGCACATATCTCCTCCTTATTATTATTATCATTCGTTCGTATGCTGCAACTCCCGCACACAGCCGTGATTTGCAAAAGCGAGAATGTACATGTATGAACGTTTTTATGCCCCGATTTATTCAGCAATGCTTCGTTTTTCGGAAGATGTGTGCTGAGGTATTTTTATTGTGTTTCTATAACCCACAGGCCACTGACCTGGAGTATATTATCTTTTACGTGCGTACTTGTTAATGTGCTTGCGTGTACGCAAGAAGGAGGGTAAGGCACTTGAGGCCAGCACATAAGTTGACCCTTTGAGGTCAGAAAAATCGTCACCCTTATAATCCCTTGTGAGTCAACTGCCTGTCCGCTTCTGTCCTAAGTTTGAACTTTGTGCTGAAAAGATCTGTAGGAGTACATGTGTGAGAGTTGCGCATTTTATTCAGAATAAAATAAAGAAAACTCTGTTCTGTTACGCTTGATGCTTACTAACTATATATAGCTTTCTGTGTGTGTGAGTGAGGGGGGGTGCGTGTGTGTGTGTGTGTGTGTGTGTATGTATGTTTGTGTTTGTGTGTGTGTACGCTTGTGTGTGCGTGTGTGTGTGTGTGTGTGCGTGTGTGCGTGTGTGTGTGTGTGTGCGCGCGCGCGTGCGTGTGTGCGTGTGTATTGTTAAACACATTTCGTGTTTGCTAACATGCTGTTATCGCAGTTACAAATGCAGAGGCATCGCAAAACAAGAAGGATATAACATAAAATCCACAACATTATTCCATCAATAGAGAAAGGAAAACAGGTGTGTATTGCAGGAAAGAAAGATGATCCGTCCCTTCCACCCATTGACTGCGAGTCACGCGCGTCCTATGCAAAGACCTGACTTTGTTGTGTCGTGTTCCTTGTACCGCCCTTGTTTTCCTTGTAGCGGTAACGTCGTCCTTGTTTAAGGGCAGGATCGAGCTACCATGAAAATACACCGTTTTTCATTTGACCACAACATTTTTGAAACAACATTGTTTGCGTTAAAAGTTGGTGTTGTGCATTTGCTGCAATGTACGTATGCAAAATAATAGTACATGATAAAATAAAAGATTATTTCTAAATTGACTTTGCAAAAAATATTAAATACAAAATAAGAAAAGCGATGAATGGAATCATGTACCGTTTCTTCATGGATGACAGTCTAAATTCAAAACTATTCCCCATATTTGAACTAAAATTGGCTTACAAGTGTGTAAGATGTTTATCTTTGATTTGCTTGAACAACTGTTAGATATTGTGTTTTCTAAATGTTGACTTTGTGGGTACAAAATGTTTCACAACATCAAAAATGTGTATCTCTTTAACTGTCCTTCCTAGAGCTAATCCTTTCTAACAAAACATCTATTATTATGTCTTATACATTTGTGAAAAATTCTAAATCATTATAATGAATAGTTTTGAAATTATCTTGGCATCCATAATAAATACAAATTTCATTTAATAATTTAAGCAAATTTAGTTTTTGATCATATACTATTATTCTACATACATTGAAGCAAAAGCACACCAAATTTGCACACTAACAGTTCTATTTTACGACTGTTGTGGTCAAATGCCTTGGAAGAGACAAAAGGTGTATTTGAAGGTTGCCCTTAAAGGCCCAGTGTTGTCCGTCAACAGCGTTCGGCACACCATCACAGCTTTGTGTGAAGGAAATCACGAATAACACTGTAACAGACAAAGTTTGACAGTGATATCCTCCACGCTTTTAGAGCGCTAACCAGAGATATAGCGTGACATAGCAAAGTGTGTGGCACGCACTGTGAGTTCAGCTCACTGACCGAGAATAGTTGATGTTGTAAATTGTTACACTTTACCACTGTCCTTGGACATTGAGGGGTTGTCCAAGTAATCGGCCGGGAGGGAGGAAGCCCGGATAGATGCGACAGGAAAGCACTTAACAGGTATACGGAATAAGCATTCGAATATTGCTAGAGTGTTTATCGCATAAGTTGAATCGACACTGTAAACTGTAAACATAGCAGACAGATATCTAAGACAAGATGTCCGCTATTTATGTTGTGCAGTGCGTCATATAACCGGTCTGAGAGGGAGATAGTGGCCAGATGACAAGGGTGACGGATCTGAGAAGCCGCCGAAGTATCGTAACTCTAGACCAGCATATCTGAAATTCGACGGTATTTCGCGAAGTTATTGCAAGGTTATGGTTGTCCGTATAGTTGGACCATAGAGGTCACAGGGCGAAAGGAACTGAGTAGACCGAGGTTGCCAGTGGAAGGAATTTGTATTCAGATACATAGACGCTATGTAAGTCTGTGTCTGAACAGAGTTAAAATATGTCTATACGATCTTAATTACTTAAGATATAATGAGTGTTTAGTAGGCAGAGCAGACGGCGATTTGAGCCTGCCGGAATATGAACTGTAACTGTTTTCTGACTTCACACGAGCCGTGAGTCGATACCAGTAAAGTAGATATCGTGTGTCTGTGAGTTCACGGACTGTTTGTGTATTACTCTACATAAGTGAAGGGTAGAGAGTTTTGTTGGTGAAATTGTGCACGAGATTGTAATCTCGAGTTGTTTTGCATCCAAACCTGTGAGTACCCAATTTTTGAATACCTAACATTTATGTTCATGATTGTGTGTATTTGTGTGTATGTTTATCGTAACTGTATAATACAGTGGAAGGAACCTACATTTGGAGTTGTGTTTGTTACTGTATGATAGCGTACTAGCGCATTTGCATTCATTCACACTCCGGCCAGGCTTTACGTAGGATAAGAACAACCCATCACTTGGACACATACCAAGAACCAGCATCCGGACTGCTCTTCTTGCAGAAATAGAACCTGAAACGCCCACTGACGTCAGTTACGGAGTTCATTCCTCAACACTCTTCCGACTCTTTGTTACTGAATGTTGGTGTGTTTTCATGTAGATGGGTATATTGTTATCCCAAGTAAAAGTCTGATCATAGATATTGATTTTCTAGGGATTTGTTTTTTTCTGTTTTTATTTTGTGAGCCTATTGTCTTCCACGTAATCTTTTCCTGGTGACAGGGTTTAGTCTCACGCTCGGGCGGCTTTTTTCGACATTAGAACATGATCTTTAGCAGGAAAATGTCCTGAAAGCGGGGTCTGAACCTGTCAGCCAAGCGAAAACAATCCGTTGACAGCTTTGCTGAAAACAGCATCTGATGAAACATAATGTTGTATGTACTGGCAGCCCATAGAATGACATGAATATGCCAATCGCGTTCGGTGTCATATCCTTATTGTGTTTTAAATGTAGGCCGACTATGCGCACGGCAAGGCATTCACTCTCTCTTTTTATATTTAGTCAAGTTTTGACTAAATATTTTAACATCGAGGGGGAATCGAAACGAGGGTCGTGGTGTATGTGCGTGCGTGCGTGCGTGTGTGTGTGTGTGTGTGTGTGTGTGTGTGTGTGTGTGTAGAGCGATTCAGACTAAACTACTGGACCGATCTTTATGAAATTTGACATGAGAGTTCCTGGGTATGAAATCCCCGAACGTTTTTTTCATTTTTTTGATAAATGTCTTTGATGACGTCATATCCGGCTTTTCGTGAAAGTTGAGGCGGCACTGTCACGCCCTCATTTTTCAACCAAATTGGTTGAAATTTTGGTCAAGTAATCTTCGACAAAGCCCGGGGTTCGGTATTGCATTTCAGCTTGGTGGCTTAAAAATTAATTAATGACTTTGGCCATTAAAAATCTGAAAATTGTAAAAAAAAATAAAAATTTATAAAACGATCCCAATTTACGTTTATCTTATTCTCCATTATTTGCTGATTCCAAAAACATATAAATATGTTATATTCGGATTAAAAACAAGCTCTGAAAATTAAATATATAAAAATTATTATCAAAATTAAATTGTCCAAATCAATTTAAAACCACTTTCATCTTATTCCTTGTCGGTTCCTGATTCCCAAAACATATAGATATGATATGTTTGGATTAAAAACACGCTCAGAAAGTTAAAACAAAGAGAGGTACAGAAAAGCGTGCTATCCTTCTTAGCGCAACTACTACCCCGCTCTTCTTGTCAATTTCACTGCCTTTGCCATGAGCGGTGGACTGACGATGCTACGAGTATACGGTCTTGCTGAAAAATGGCATTGCGTTCAGTTTCATTCTGTGAGTTCGACAGCTACTTGACTAAATATTGTATTTTCGCCTTACGCGACTTGTTTCTCTCTCACTTTCCTTACAGTATTGTGTACACAGGGGATAGGATCACGCCTCTGCCAAGAGACATGCTGTCGTTAAACGCAGCCAGCTTTTACATTATTTTATTTAAGGAAATAATAATTCGACATAGTTTGAACCTTAAATTGTGCACACACAAAAAACAACTCGACAATGACCATACATGACAATTTTTACTATAAGTCAACCCGAATAATTTAAATTCACACTAACACTGCAATACAACATGTAATAAAATATTAGCCTTTAATTAGATCAACGAACTTTATTGTATTTCAGAAGAAATCTCATTGTATCAAGCATTTACATGAAAACATTATCTAATTAAATACATTTTTTCAGTCGAGCCTATAAACACAATCTGGACCACCATTATACTGCTATGAGGGTTGGATTAGTGTTTGCTTAATGTTGCATGGCTTCATACGTTATTTTTAACTTGATCATGTATCGGTTTATCATTTTTGCTATCCAGTGACCTTAAAACAGCAATCAAAAGAAAAGTGGTGCGGTGTTAGGTTAGTGACTTCTATTCGTTTTAATGAGTTTAAATTGTTGTGGTTTGTTATCTCCGATTGGTTTGAACAAAATGTTAATCAAAATACATTATATGAAACAATTAACACTATACAACGAGGACATGAACTCAAGCAAAAAGCTGATATAACGCGACCAAACAATACAATACTAAACAAATATCAATGATGGTGGACTTGACAATAATAAGCAAGAAAAACACAAAAGGGGGGGGGGGGGGGCTAAATCGAAACATAGGAATAACAAGAAAGACTAGAACTTTTAAGCGCAACGGGAAGAGAACAGTAATTCTGAGAGATGCAACATGGATATTCTAAACAGATATTAAAAAAAACAATCATCAAAAAGGCAACAGTAATTCGTTACGAATACAACTAATACAGGAACCAGCGTTGATCATTATCGTTCTCACATTAAAGCGACGAGCAACTAACTTTCGATCTCTGCACTTTAGGCATGACAAGCAACATTTTAATACCAAAATAGGAAGCCAGCATGAGGTATGGGAAATCTTTAAATGAAAGAATTAGAGACTTCGTGACGATTTCTATTTCTCTGTAGATCTCGACTCAATTTCGAATTTGTATCTCTAGGAAAAGCGCATGAAGTAGTTAGGGTCGAAATGTAGGACACCAATTAGGACTCGTGCAAAAAGGCGTCACAATGAGAATTACAGTCTGGGATTCCAACTCAAAACACAACCCAGGGGTGGCCATATCGTCCGCCCGATCGCCAGGGGCGAGTTAAAAATCCGCAGGGCTAGTAGAATTAGCCTAACAGCTCTTCCGGCTGGCCAGTGAAAACTCTGGTCAAATGCAAACCTTTTGGTTGTACTACCGAGTTAATAGAACACCGCAGATGCTGGAACTTCTGTCGTTTGCAAAACCACCGCCATGTTCTAGTGATACGAAAACGAGATCGCTATTCGCCCGGCTGACCAGTTACAGAGTTAACCATCCCTGCAGCCGTTTTCAATTCGAGTAACTCAGCGCTCTGTCTGTTCAACTATACAAGCAGCGGTAAACTCAAATAACCTACATGCATTGAACAATAGCCGACATTGTCACTGTACTTTTCTGTTATAAACCGTTAATTGCATCTTCTGACTTGAACATTTCGTCGGATGGTTATAGATTCGGTCAGCCTTCTGACGTCCACCCGGTGCAGCATCAAGTACGTTGTACACGTCATCTGTTGTTGCCGTCATCGTCATATCTTGTGGCTGTGGGTTAATTGATTGCCGTTAGGTTGTTATGGGCTTGAAGTTCCTCATGTCCCGAGGACTTGGGCCTGACGGATACATGTGCTTTTGTCTGGGCTCCTTGAGCTGGTCATGGTTGCCGTTGGTCAGAAGGGGTAGGTGTGTCCACGTCAGCACTTTGGTCGTTGATTTTCTCCACGAGTTCTTGAACACACAAAAAGCAAAGTGTCTTGTTGTTTAAGTTCGTTTTTCATTGCACGAAAGGTTGAGTTTTGCCAGTTTGTTTTCCTGTATGAAAATGTGTAAAACTATGGAAACGTCGATCCATGCCCCCATCTCATCTTTCGCACACGAGGTAAATCCCATTTTGTTGTTTTCTCTGCAATACCTCACCCACATACGTCCCCCACCCGACACAGTAGCCAGGAGCAATAGCAAGTGCACAACAACAACCACCACCAGAACAACAACAACAACAACAACAACAACAACAACAACAACTACAACAACTACAAAAACAACAACTAAAACAACTTCAACAAAGCAAATTCAACTGCAACTCTCAAGAACACGCTGTTGAAATGAGGAGAACTTACCGTTTGATTCTGTTTTGTTTCCTTCAGACCTTGCTCTGGATGCTGAAAAATACCGACATGTACAATGATTAACACCACAGAGAGTAATGCATCCCAGTTTAGGCTACCGCTTAATTCAGGTTATATGAACAGAAACAAGGCAAGCATCTCCACAACGCATGATTGTGACACAGGATTTATGTTCGAGACTTTTTAAATCCAACAGAAAAAAAATCCTTGTATTTCAAAATCAGAAAACGTATCTGCAGTTGCAGCCAAAACCCACTTCAGCTGAAATATGCACAACAACTGAAGATAAATTCCATGCGTTGATTATTTCGTTTTGTTTTTCTTCTCATCATCGTCTTTAAATAAATGCCGTTTGACTGGTTACTTGGGTATATTTGATGACTGAAAGACGGCAATGAAGCGTTTTATCGTCATAATTCTGAAAAGAAAAAAATACTGAGACAAATCAGGATAAGTTTATGAGCTAACCAAACTTTGTGTTCCAGTACAACACTGATCACAATCAAGTGCTAGTCCTGAATTCGCAGGAATAGGTGTATATGCTATCCCAAAATACGTTTGAAAGAAAGCATGTTGAGGAACGAGCTAGGTGCCTGGGGTGTGCAGTTATTGTAAGCTCCGTGTTACAGACCATTACCTCTGCGCCTTGTTACAACGGCGACAATGATAATAACGATGATAATGACGAGGACAGCAGTTCCAACGACCACACCCACAACGACCGCGGAAGACGGAGCAAGGACATCTTCTGCAATACATAATACAAAACCAAAAGGATTATGAGCTCGACTATGTCATGCAGGCATACATGTAAGACAATCGTACTTGAAAAACAAATAGAAAGGTGCATTCTTATTCCTCTCCGCAGAAAAAAAAATCTCCTTTTAGTTTCACAAAACTGCACAATTATACGAGGTGATCGTACGCTTGATGTCATTATTGTCAGAGAAGCTGAACGTCAGACAGACCTAAATGACAAATATGATCAAAATCAAACACACATGCATACACATTGTCAAGTCTTCCATTCACATTTATCTTACCAGAAATACGAATGCGACACGCCGCTTTTGTCCCGCCATTCTTCCTGACACAGGTCAGCGTCTGGTTGTCTTTCAGTCCCGTGATGTCCACGAAGGTCAGGGTACTCGCGATGTTCGTTCTGGACACCGTGACGTCATCGTCAGTAGTACAGTCGCCACGCCCATCACAGAAGCCAAGGGGTGTCACGTGACCGTTGTCATCTGTCAGTGTCCAGTTCACGCTGTGTGCAGGTCCTACACCTTCACACGTGATGGGCACCCGTTTTCCTGCTTCAGAGATGTGGAGCTGGCCGTTCCTACAACGTGGTAGTGTGTAATCTAGGAGAGAGAAACATTTCTCCAGTTAACGGTTCTGTGGGTGGACGAAACATCATAGGATATATACACAAGCAAAACAAAAACAACAACACATCTTCTTCCATGGACATGAAGCGGTTTCGATTTGAGAAAGTGACAGATTTAAAAAAAAATTAAAAAAAGCATTGAATTACAAGCAGACTATATACTTACACAATATCTTTAGCTGACACTGAGAAGATTGCTTTCCGTCTAGCTTTGAACATGTCAGCGTGGCGCCATCTTTGTGTCGGTCGTTTCCACCCACAAGCTGCAGTGTGCTTGGACTCCATGTTCTAATGACCTGATAATCACCACTCGTGACGTAACAGGAGCAGATCTTAGTGTCGTCACAGGGAGGACACGCTGCTATTGTTTCCTCATTCCCGTTTGGATAGGTGATGTTCCAGTACATACCCTGGTAATCTTCCAGACCTTTACAGAATATGCTGGTCCTGTTGTTTTCATACACTTGTATTGTGCCGTTCTCACAACTGCTAAGACTGTAAGCTGCAACACATGTGTGGTATAGCTATATTAGTACCTGCTAGTCTTCAAAATACAATTAAAACAAAGACGTTTGAATATATCCAAAACTTGCGATAATCTCAATTGCAAATGTCATTTATCTCTACAGAACAGTAGGTGTATGTTGTCGTCATCATCTGCATCAGCAACATTATTGAAACTACACCCCCTCCCCTCCTTTCAAAACCCTCAGTCAAACAAGAACCGTTCACGCCGACCTAAAACAAAGTTACAAACTCCTTGCTTTAACCAATCATTGAACCCCCTCCCCCTCTCCCCCTCCCCCTCTCCCCCTCCCCACCACCGCCCATCCCTTTCACCTGGATACTGTCTACATTTTTGCCAAAGGAGACATCATCATGTTGTCTTTGAAGGATGAAGGTGTGTGCGTGTGTGTGCGTGTGTGTGTGTGTGTCTGTGTGTGTGTGTGTGTATGTGCGTGTGTGTGTCTGCGTGTGTGTGTGTGTGTGTGTGTGTGTGAGTGTGTGGGTGTGTGTGTGTGGGTATGTGTGTGTGTGTGTGTGTGTGTGTGTGTGTGTGTGTGTGTGTGTGTGTGTGTGTGTGTGTGTGCGCTCGTGCATGCGCGCGTGTGTGAGATGCGATATCGCCATCCGTGTAATCAAAGAAACACACAACGGACACACACGTAAAACCTTACCTTCTATCACGTTGATTTGGATGTCTACACAGGACGTGTTATCAACAGTTGAACACTTGATGATGGACTGGTCATTGTCCCGCACGTTGTCAACAAAGGACAGAGTTGTGTTACTGAATCCGTGATTACTGTGGGTTCTGGTGGACCTGTAGTCGCTGCTAGTGATGTCACAATCACAGACATAGTTTGACGAATCACACGGCCGACATCTTGCTATTCTGGTTTCCGTGCCTCCTGCGGTCGGTCCGGCGATGGACCAGTATATATCAGTCGTGTACCGTGTTGCTAGTGTGCAAGTGATGGGTTTTGGCTTGTTGCTTACGATGT
>NC_090252.1:60755485-60807985 GCF_037325665.1 Littorina saxatilis
TAGTGCGGTAGTGGTTTCGCTGTGCTGCATAGCACACTTGTCTGTACCTGTCTTCGTTTTAACTTTCTGAGCGTGTTTTTAATCCAAACATATTATATCTATATGTTTCCGGAATCAGGAACTGACAATAAATAAGATGAAATTGTTTTTAAATCGATTTCGGACAATTTATTTTAATTATAATGTTTATATTTTTAATTTTCAGAGCTTGTTTTTAATCCAGATATAACATATTTATATGGTTGTTTTTTAATCAGAAAATGATGAAGAATAAGATGAACGTAATTTTGAATCATTTTATAAAAAAAAAGTAATTTTAATTACAATTTTCAGATTTTTAATGACCAAAGTCATTAATTAATTTTGAAGCCTCCAAGCTGAAATGCAATACCAAAGTCCGGCCTTTGTCGAAGATTGCCTTGCCAAAATTTCAATCAATTTGATTGAAAATTGAGGGTGTGACAGTGCTGCCTCAACTTTTACAAAAAGCCAGATATGACGTCATCAAAGACATTTATCAAAACAATGAAAAACACTTCTGGGGATATCATACCCAGGAACTCTCATGTAAAATGTCATAAAGATCGGTCCATTAGTTTACTCTGAATCGCTCTACACACACTCACACACACACAAACACACACACACACACGCACACACACACACACACAAACACAGACACACACAGACACACACAAACACACACACACACACACACACACACACACGCACACACACATATATACACTACGACCCTAGTCTCGATTCCCCCTCTGTGTTAAAACATTTAGTCAAAACTTGACTAAATGTAACAAGAAAGATTGTTGGAACGTTTGTTATTGACAAAACAATACATTCACAGATATTTCGACCCGACGGTCTTTTAAGTGAACAGACAAACACATATTTACACACAACTTATCTTGATAGAATCAGTTTTTGCCCAATCGTCAGAAAGCCGAGCAAATGAATGATTGTATGATGAAATAAATGACGTAGAAAGGGAATGACGTCATCGTCGAAAGAATGTGTTATATGTAAATAGAACATGGCAGAGAGAGGAGACCTTTCTTTCTTTAGAACAACCTACCTTTCTTGTTTTTTTTATTCTGAATTTTGGAACGTTGGCCGTCTCCTTGTTTTTGGATTTATTCAGGAAACGTACAGTCGACCGATAACAATACAAAAGGGTTTTGTATTTATTGATCTTTCAATTGTGTTTTTTATTACGATGCTCAATACAGATTACTACAAACATATCATTCAATTCTTACCGTGCAACAAAAAAGTAGAATTTGGTTAAAATGTATTTCCAACAATAGGCTAAATCTACCAACCATTGTTATATTTGTTGTCAACAAGATGATCTCGAAAGACGTGTAACATTGAAAAAAGTTTCTCCGAACCCTTTTTTTACGTCTATATCATTTTATCGTGTATCCATTCTCCCCCAAACATGTACATATCCTTCATGGTTATCATCAGCGCAAACAGCTATTTGTTGGCTGTCTGTGGAGGAGTCGCCTCGTGTTGAAGTATGTGACAGGTGAAAAGCTTGCCTCTTTAATTCGTATGATGTGGAAGTATGTAGCACACTACACTAAAGGGGGTCCTGATTTGGCCTATTATGGTCCGCTGGACCCGAAAAGCAACAGCAAATAAATAAATAAATAACTACACTAAAGCGGATTCTCATTGTAAGGTTTATTATTCATTACGTAAATTGATTGCTTCGACTGAAAGGTGAAAGTGTCATTACGTACGATGATGTCTGCGACACTGATTGTTGCGACAGAAAGATACAAGAGTCATTACGTAGTTTTCTGTAAAATAACAATCTAATAGTGAGTACGTAGATTGCTGCGACAAAAAAGGTCTAAGAGTCATTATTTCTGCGACAGAAAAATCTAAGAGTCATTACGTAGATTGCTGCGACAGAAAGGTTTAAGAGTCATTACATAGATTGCTGCGACAGAAAGGTATAATAGTCATTACGTAGATGTCTGCGACAGAAAGATCTAAGAGTCATTACTGAGCGCAATTGTTGCGGCAGCTACTGGAACGCTAATGACAGGCATTATTCCGGCGATAGAAACTGCTTTCTCAGCAATTTTGGCGTGATCATCTGTCACCCTGATTGACATCCCTCGCCTGACAAGCTCCACCCCGTCATTCTTGCTGTAAAGCTTCACGCCACCTCCCTCTGTCACTTCCTGGAACATAAATAATACATCTAAAGATAGGTGACAAACAATACTCTTTCGTTTTGTAGAAGCCATTTTAAATCCGCCAACAGGTTATCAATCACAAGCCAGTTCAAATTAGTAGACCATGTACCACAACGGGTTAACCTAGGTTACATGATATAATT
This sequence comes from Littorina saxatilis, assembly GCF_037325665.1. Taxonomy (NCBI): domain Eukaryota; kingdom Metazoa; phylum Mollusca; class Gastropoda; order Littorinimorpha; family Littorinidae; genus Littorina; species Littorina saxatilis. The sequence continues at coordinate 60,757,857 of NC_090252.1, forward strand.
GGATCGTCACAATTTCCAGAAAAAAAGCGGGCAGATAAATACAAAGCACTATAATTATGAGTTTATGGTGTTTTCATTTGTGAGTTGGTACACTCCCTTCCCTCTTGTTAGCCCCTCCCCCCCCCCCCCCCCCCCCCCCGTCCAACCACCCTCACCCCGAAAAAAAGGTTACAGCTGTATCTGTTATTCAGTGTGCACATGTACCTCAATCATTAAGGCCATGCAAAGTCCAATCAATATCAACACTAAATATGTTGAGACATTTTAATAACCAGTTAGTTATTTTAATAACCGTGTGTCTGTATGAATAGTATGTGATGGTTTAGAGTTCCATTTTTTTCTGTCAAAGATCTACGACGAACGCTCACTGAGGAACGCGTTAATGTTTCCCGTTCTTGCGTGACGAAATATTGAAAGAAAGAAATATAAGTTATAAACATAGCTTTTCGCCACGATTGGACTGTTCCTGTTTACTTATTTACACATACACCCTCCGCCAACCTTCATCACATAAAACATATAAATACGATTTAATTATGTCTTCAGTACATTTTCTGAATGATTTTGTTGTGTTTGTTTTGTGTGTGTTTTGTTTTCGATTGTGTGTGTATTTATTTTCTTTGACTGGAAGCAAGTACACATGCACGCAGCAGTAACACACATAATTCTTGTCTCAACAGCTTCATTATCTGCAACTGTCAAATATTAAAGACATGCCAATCCAACAGTACTTACACTAATCGTTAGTGTTTGCTTGTGGTGAACCCTGAAGAGGTCGAAGATGAAGCGTCCTGCCCTCATGTTGTAAATGACTCCCACTTTCACTGCTCCACCCCCTGCCAACCCGTTCACCTCTATTTCTTCACAGTTGTCGGGTGGTTGACGAAAGTCTCGGAAAAACCAGTAGGCTTTGTTAGTGTTGCTGAACGTGACGATGTGAAGAGTGTTGCCTGTCTCGTTGCTAATCTTCGCCTGGTTGACACCCATGGTTTACCGGTGTGTTAATTGGTTAACGGTAATCTGAAAATCAAACATCTTTAGTTTAAGGAGTGATTGACTGACAAACATAGGTTTCTAAAATAATAAACTGGCAATAAACGTATTTTACAATACGTAAAATGTGCTTGAGTAGATACATAACAATTAAGGTCGGTGTGAAATGTACTTATTCTGAAACTGCTTTCTGTTATTAAGATGATTATATTTCAGATTGTAAGGCGCTTAGAACTATTTTAGTATTTGCGCCCTATACATACCCTTATTATTATTATCATTATTATTATTATTTAAGTTATTGAGACATCCCAGTGCACTAAGGGATTTATAGAGGAAATCGAGAAAATTCATTATTGAACGAAGCGCATAGCGCTGAGTTCAATAATTATTTTCGAGATTTGCTCTATAAATCCCTTAGTGCACTGGGATTGTTTCAATAACGATATTGTCAGTACCGCCAGAGAAAAAAAGAAGATTCAAAACGCACATTTTGCAACGCGCATTTGGATAGGCGTAACTGTGTGGTCAGGTTTTTGTGTCAGATCTACTTTTGTGTGGGCTGTCTCAAGTGTGTCGTGCTTTCGTCACACGCAAACTCTTGTTTTAATTTCTGTTGGTAAATTCCAGTGTAGCGTTAAGCTAAAAAGTGATGATCTTTCATAGAGACCTCATTTAAACTCGGAGAAAGGACTGTGCTCTTAGTTATTTGCGATTCGAAACCTTCATCGAGCTTCGACAGATTGACTGTACAAAGTGTTGCCCCTTGCCAAGGCGACGGTAAGCACATTTTCAAAAGTAAATGTTGCATGTTTCTCGTGTGGTATCTTCACTCATCGGGGAGTGTGGTACTAAATATGAACGGTAAGAATGCTCTGAACCCTACACGTACTATATCATCATCGTTTTATCGTTCACATTTGCCCAACATGTTAATTTGCTGAGCGGGATTTATGTCGTGAGCAATCGAACCACTGCACTGAGTCTCATTTCAAAAACAAAAATTGCTCATCACGTTGCACTGAGTCTGCACGCATGAGGCAGGCTGGTAATAAGTCTTATATAATATATTATGGTAAGAACGTTCTAAACCCTACACGTTTTCGATTCCGATTGTTCTTGCCTTGAAGTAATAATTCGGAAAACATTCATTTACTGAACAGATGCAGTCGTATTTCAGTGTAGTCTGCTACGTGCTGATCTAGCTGCTACGAAATCGGAATAACACTTGTGTTTTCTGTTAGCTGCTGGGAATTGTATACTAACTCATCATTTGGTAATGTGGATAATAAGCTACATGCCACTAACATGGCATAATTATGAGAGGAATCTTCGCAAGTCGAAACTGAAAAATTAGACACAGCGGGTTCTATTTTTAGATCAGTGGCAACTGTGGCACAGGCACATGCAATCTGTCAGAACAAAAACCACTTCTGCTTTAATTAAGAAGCAGCACATGTATGGTCATAATCATTGGTATTGTGGAGAATATAAGCTACATGTCATTAATTAATTCTGAGGATGAGAGTACACTCTCGCTTAGGCAAAGGGCGGAATAATACACTCTGTGGAAAAGTTAGCGCACTCCAAGAGTGTGCTAACAGTTTTAGCGCATCGCCATTAGCCAATCAACTGGTTCACATCAGTCATGTGACACCAGTACTTACTGACAATTATTATTAGTAATATTATTATTATAAATGTTCCCAAACCTGTCTACTTGGTGTTTATTTCGACAGTGCTTATTACATTGACTAGTACCACAACACGGTTGGCCTAGTGGTAAGGCGTCCGCCCAGTGAGCGGGAGGTCGTGGGTTCGAACCACGGCCGGATCATACCTAAGACTTTAAAATTGGCAATCTATAGCTAGTGGCTGCTCCGCCTGGCGTCTGGCATTATTGGGTTAGTGCTAGGACTGGTTGGTCCAGTGTCAGAATAATGTGACTGGGTGAGACATGAAGCCTGTGCTGCGACTTCTGTCTTGTGTGTGGCGCACGTTAAATGTCAAAGCAGCACCGCCCTGATATCACCCTTTGTTGTGGACTGGCGTTAAGCAAACAAACAAACAAACAAACAAACAAACAAACAAACAAACAAACAAACATTGACTAGTGTTTTCTCTTCTTTGCGTTCCTTCCTTTTCACCCAAAAGTAATCACTAACTCGGTCAGTGTCCCTAAACATATATCATACGTGTGTCCAGTCTGTCCACGAATCATAAAACAAAAACGAACAATATAGGTCTTTCTTTATCCTAACATAGTCAAGCATACGTTAAATCAAATAACGACATTTACCGAGTTAACGTTGCAAATCACAATGCCGTGCCTGCGTTTGTTTGTATAGTTCCGGTTTAAGTGTACAATAGGATTGGTTCAGCTTCTCTGAACCTTATTTATGCCATCTCTTTTCTTTACTTTCTAAGAAGCCAACTAACGAGAGAGTGACATATGTTGGTATGTCCGCTGTATCCGGTATAGGCTGTTAAAGGGGAATTAATACTATAATCATAATGATAATGACAAGTCGCGTAAGGCGAAATTACTACATTTAGTCAAGCTGTCGAACTCACGGGATGAAACAGAACGCACTGTATTTTTTCACCAAGACAGTACAGCTTCGTCAATCCCCGCGTGAAGGAAATCGCTCACCTCCCACGTGGAAAACGTAGTGATATTGACACGCCAGATTAGCGCGGTAGCGTATTGTGCTAAGCAGGAAAGCGCGCTTTTCTGTATTCTTGTTAACTAGCTGAGCTTGTTTTGAGTACAACCTATCATATCTATATGTTTTTGAAATCAGGAAATAATAAAGAATAAGATGAAATCATTTTTGGATCGATTTCTTAAATTGTAATCGTAAGATTAATTAATCTATTTTCGTTAATTGTGATCACATTTTAAGAGTAAACATGACATATGTATATATTTTTAGATTCAGAATGTGATGAAAAATACGATGCAATCATTTTTAAATCTGTTTGCGAAAAATCGATTCTAATGACAACTTTAATGAGCAAACTCATAAATTAATTGTAAAGCCTTCAAGCTGAAATGCAATACCAAAGTCCGGGCTTCGTCGAAGATTACTTGACTATAATTTCAACCAATTTGGTTGAAAAATGAGAGCGTGACAGTGCCGCCTCAACTTTCACGAAAATCCGGATATGACGTCATCAAAGACATTTATCAAAAAAATGAAAAATTTATCTGGAGATACCATACTCAGGATCTCTCATGTTAAGTTTCATGAAGATCGGTCCAGTAGTTTTCTCTGAATCGCTCTACACACACACACAGACACATACACCACACCCTCGTCTCGATTCCCCCCTCTACGTTAAAACATTTAGTCAAAACTTGACTAAATGTAAGGCCTAAAAAAACAATAGGTGTGGTTACGGTAACCCGACCTACCCTATTTTTAGGGGCCGACCCTATAACTTTTTATTACATTTGTCAAAAAAACACACCAAAAAACAAGAAAACGAGTGCAGAAAACGCAATGAAAGCGAAAGCGCCCGAGTCGCACACTTATTTCCCTGTCAAGTAGGTTTAATTTGTACACATTAGAAAAAAAAGTAAAAAAAAAAAAAGTGATTGCCTACCTTCCTACCCTATTTTTTTGTGGCTATGTTACCGTAACCACACCTATTATTTTTTTTGGCCTAATAAACAAGTCGCGTAAGGCGAAATTACTACATTTAGTCAAGCTGTGGAACTCACAGAATGAAACTGAACGCACTGCATTTTTTCACAATGACCGTAGTCCGCCGCTTGTGCAAAACGGAGTGAAAGTGACGAGCCTGTTTAGCGCAGTAGTGGTTTCGCTGTGCTGCATAGCACGCTTTTCTGTACCTCTCTTCGTTTGAACTTTCTGAGCGTGTTTTTAATCCAAACATATCATATCTATATGTTTTTGGAATCAGGAACCAACAAGGAATAAGATGAATTTGTTTTTAAAGCGATTTCGGAAATCTAATTTTGATCATAATATTTATATTTTTAATTTTCAGAGCTTGTTTTTAATCCAAATATAACATATTTATATGTTTTTTGAATCAGGAAATGATGTAGAATAAGATTAACGTAAATTTGGATCGTATTATATACACACACACACACAAATATTACAATTTTCAGATTTGTAATGACCAAAGTCATTTTTTAATTTTTAAGCCACCAAGCTGACATGCAATGCCGAAGTCCGGCCTTTGTCGAAGATTGCTTTACACAAATTTCAATCAATTTGATTGAAAAATGAGGGTGTGACAGTGCCGCCTCAATTTTTACAAAAAGCCGGATATGACGTCATCAAAAGTATTTATCGAAAAAATGAAAAAAACGTCCGGGGATATCATTCCCAGGAACTCTCCTGTCAAATTTCATAAAGATCGGTCCAGTAGTTTGGTCTGAATCGCTCTACAGACACACACGCACTGACAGACAGACACCCACACATACACCACGACCCTCGTCTCGATTCGTATTATGGACCTCAGTTATGGAATTCACTCCCCTTTCAATTACGTCACTCTCCATCCATTTCATCTTTTAAGTCCAATTTGAAAACTCACTTGTTCCAACAACACTACGGATAGTTCCTTAGTATAGAGTCTGGGGATGTGAGATGTGCATGATGTGTTGTTTGAATCTGACAGTGATTGTATGATTTTTGTATACATGTATTGTTGTCCCGCGCTTTGAACTTTTGATAAGGCGCTTTATAAATGCCCGTTATTATTATTATTATTATTATTATTATTCCCCCTCTATGTTAAAATATTTAGTCAAAACTTGACTAAATGTAAACAACATTCGTTTATAGCGCTGTTTACCGCTAAATGGCAGTCTCATGGCGCTTTACATTAGACATTAAAATTCAACATTTTACATATAAAAAGTGTCCTCGTAATGCATAACATACAAGCATTAAAACAAAACAATAGACAACGACCACTTAAAGTTATATAAGATAATCTAGAACAAATGTTTTTAAAAAGATGAAAAATATGTAAGATAAGTAATAGACACATAGTTACACATAAAAAGTCTGACAATAAAACAGAACTTACATAAAAGCGTACTGGTTGTTTTATATGTAAGACTGACTTGCCCCAATACGTTTTACATTGCATCAGTATTCGTGCTAGATCTTGGCTCTAGTTATATTCTTTAGCCCTCAGATTCCTTTTTAACCGGTGGAAGGAATATCAGAAGCAAGAGGAAAGGCTGTAGAATGTTTTACGTTCACATGAGACAGGGTAAAGTTGTCACTGTGACAACAAATCCACCTGGTGATTAATGAAGGCACATGGCAACCAAAACAGTTAAAAGTTACATTGCAGTGCCTTGTGTTCACCAATCGTTATACAATGGGCAATGCTCCCCCCCCCCCGACAATTGTTAATTCAAATCATGAATCATAATACTGTATGTGGTTTTGTTGGTGACAGTTGAAGTTATGCTTGGAAAGTGGCATGACCAATTATGATTTACATCCGTTTGCAAAGTAAGCCTGATATCGAATACATAGATGGCAAAACAAAATAAATCACATATTTCCCCATTAAACGAAGAGAAATCATCATATATTATTAGTTTAAAGAAAAGATAATGTTTGTTTCTGATAACGAGGCCAAAATAAGTAGGGTCAGTAGGTGAGTAATTTTGTGTATTGTTATTTTTTTTTTATTAGATTTATTCTAAATTACACACAAATACTTAGAGTGTTTTGGGCCGAAAATCGCGAGCCCTGTCCGACGGATGTGGAAAGAGTAATTTACCTAAACATAAACAAGTCTGCAAAAGACGTATTGGGATTTGGAGAAACAAATTGGGTTACTTTGTTTGTTGACCATACCTTAATGCAAAATCACTTGGAGAAGCAGTTTCTTGTTATTCAAACAAAGGAATTGGCCGACTTATGTTGCTTATCTCAATGAGGTACATACTCTAAGGTCACTCTTCCGGTTAAATGTAACATGATATTGGTTCAGCGAAAGCTGAACCTAATTCAAGTCTTCTCTTTTCTTCCCTTTCTTGTGAAAGTGACGTACTTTGGCCAGGCCACAGCATCCGGTGGGCTTTTAAAGGGGCGGCACTGCTGTTTCTAGGTAAGACATGACTCGTCACAACTACATTCACAACAGCTCAGTAATCGTGATATAATTATGTTGTCTATGATTACAAACTTCAGCCCTCATATTCCTTTCTGACCGATTTAAGAAATAGGAGACACAAGAGGAGACGTTACAGAAGTGTTATGTTCACATGAGTCAGGGCAACATACATGCTGTGATAGCAATTCCACCCGGTGACTACTCAAGGCACGAAGAAAACACATTATTTGAAGCATTACATGTGTAACTGAAGTGTCTTGCGTACATCAATTGTGATACAAGTACCCCCCCAAAAAAAAATAAAAAAAAATAAAAAAATTAAAATAAAAAAAATAAAAAAATAATAAATAAACACTAACAAAAACACTAACTAACAAGTCGCGTAAGGCGAAAATACAATATTTAGTCAAGTAGCTGTCGAACTCACAGAATGAAACTGAACGCAATGCCATTTTACTCGTAGCATCGTCAGGCCACCGCTCATGGCAAAGGCAGTGAAATTGACAAGAAGAGCGGGGTAGTAGTTGCGCTAAGAAGGATAGCACGCTTTTCTGTACCTCTCTTTGTTTTAACTTTCTGAGCGTGTTTTTAATCCAAACATATCATATCTATATGTTTTTGGAATCAGGAACCGACAAGGAATAAGATGAAAGTGTTTTTAAATTGATTTGGACAATTTAATTTTGATAATAATTTTTATATATTTAATTTTCAGAGCTTGTTTTTAATCCGAATATAACATATTTATATGTTTTTGGAATCAGCAAATGATGGAAAATAAGATAAACGTAAATTTGGATCGTTTTATAAATTTTTATTTTTTTTTACAATTTTCCGGTTTTTAATGACCAAAGTCATTAATTAATTTTTAAGCCACCAAGCTGAAATGCAATACCGAACCCCGGGCTTCGTCGAAGATTACTTGACCAAAATTTGAACCAATTTGGTTGAAAAATGAGGGCGTGACAGTGCCGCCTCAACTTTCACGAAAAGCCGGATATGACGTCATCAAAGACATTTATCAAAAAAATGAAGAAAACGTTCGGGGATTTCATACCCAGGAACTCTCATGTCAAATTTCATAAAGATCGGTCCAGTAGTTTAGTCTGAATCGCTCTACACACACACACACACACACACACGCACGCACGCACACACGCACGCACATACACCACGACCCTCGTTTCGATTCCCCCTCGATGTTAAAATATTTAGTCAAAACTTGACTAAATATAAAAACACGAAACCATTATATGTGCTCCATACAGGAATTTCAAGTTATGCTTGATATTGTGTTGCAGTTGTTACACTTGACTAAAAAGACGTGGTAACAGTGCCAACTACTAATAGCGTCACATTTAAGAAAGACGAATAACTTAAAATGTAATCCCAATAATACAATAAAGTCAACCAAACACACAGATAGAGAGATTGATTGCGTGACTATTGTTTTAAAGATCAATATGGATGGAAGTGTTAAGCACAGCCTATTCTTTCAACCTCAATCTAAAACAAATGTCATGATACCTTAATTATCTATGTGCATTTTGGGGGAAAGCAAACAGATCGACGAAGATGCGAACAAACAAACAAACCAAGCAACATCAACAACAACAAAAACACCAACAAACAACAACAACAACAACAACAACAACAACAACAACAGCAACAACAACAACAACAACAACAACAACAACAACAACAACAACAACAACAACAAACTAACACACAAACATACAAACATACAAACAAACAAACAAACAAGCAAACAAACAAACAAACAAACAAACACTCACGTTTAAAACAAAATGGACCGCCCTAATAATATATCCATGTTATCAACAATGCGTAGCCCTTGTCTTTCTAATCAGAATCTGAGAGTAAGCAGGCGCGTTGGTGTGACATATTCTAACATTCACACTGCCCAATTACATTCTTATTATAGAAAACGTAGCTCAGTCAGTGGCGCGCTGGATTTATATCCAGTTGTCCGCTGTCAGCGTGAGTTCGTCCCCACGTTCGGCGAGAGATTTATTCCTCAGAGTCAACTTTGTGTGCAGACTCTCCTCGGTGTCCGAACACCCCCGTGTGTACACGCAAGCACAAGACCAAGTGCGCACGAAAAAGATCCTGTAATCCATGTCAGAGTTCGGTGGGTTATAGAAACACGAAAATACCCAGCATGCTTCCTCCGAAAACGGCGTATGGCTGCCTAAATGGCGGGGTAAAAAAACAGTCATGCACGTAACATTCCACTCGTGCAAAAAACACGAGTGTACGTGGGAGTTTCAGCCCACGAACGCAGAAGAAGAAGAAGATAGAAAACGTGGTAAAATACTAAGAAACTGAAAGCTATCATGGATTGGAATTGTAGCAGAGAGAGAGAGAGAGAGAGAGAGAGAGAGAGAGAGAGAGAGAGAGAGAGAGAGAGAGAGAGAGAGAGAGAGAGAGAGACTGACTGACTGACTGACTATTAGGGTTTAACGTCCTCTTAGACCAGTTGGCCTATATTGGGACATGTATTGGTAATATGCTAAAGATATGGTGTAATACTTTGACTCGAACAAGCCCGCTGTGGCTGTCTTCTTCGACACACCAGCATTGGGTTTGTCTCGTCAAAGTATCGAAATACGATCATGGTAATCAGAGACGAGAGATGATGCATGCGTGTCTTCGTGTTTTCCAAGCCCTGAGACTTTCGCTGTGAACTCGGGATCTTTTTCGTGCGCATGTGTGCACACGGGGATGTTCGGACACCGAAGAGAGTCTGCACAAAGTTTACTCCGAGAAATACATATCTCGCCGAACGTGGGGTTCGAACTCACGCTCACAGCGACCAACTGGCTACAAAGCCAGCCCGCTACCAACTGAGCTACTTCCCCGCCAGAGAGAGAGAGAGAGAGAGAGAGAGAGAGAGAGAGAGAGAGAGAGAGAGAGAGAGAGAGAGAGAGAGAGAGAGAGAGAGAGAGAGAGAGAGAGAGAGAGAGAGAGAGAGAGCGAGAGAGAGAGAGAGACTGAGAGAGAGAGAGATAGAGAGAGAGAGAGAGACAGAGAGAGAGACAGAGACAGAGAGAGACAGACAGATAAACAGAGACAGTAACAGTGAGACACACACATAGGGCAGACATATATACTGAAAGGCATAAATTCTGCAAATAGTGCATTGAACGATTTTGCTCTCAAACGAAAATCAGATTGAACCTGTAATTTGTAGTTGACATCTTGAGTGTTGGAGCAAATGTTTCACGCTGTCAGCGTGCGCTTTGCAGTATTGCTGATCCAGCCACAGCTCACTGTGCTAATAAAGACAATGGGCTGAACGGGAGACAATAACGTAAAAAAGATAGTGTATGGCCCTGTAAAATGCAACTGGCTGTTTGGCTGTATCAGATATCGCAATCATGCCACGACTTGATGAAGGAGAGAGACAGCAAGCGATTGGGATGCTTAAAGCTGGCCAAAGCATTGAACGTGATGAACACTGAACGTTTTCCGAAATCATTGCGCTTGAAAAATTGTCATTTCATGATGTTCTATTCAAAATCAATTAAGCGAAGGTTTATAAACACTAAAATGGCCAATAAATAAAATATTCAAACATTGAAAACATTCACCACTGAGTTGATTTTTTGTGATTTTTTAAAGTTCCGTTTGCGGAATTTATGCCTCTCGGTATAGATAGAGACAGAGACACAGAGCGATAGAGAGAGTATTGTCAGAGTCATTTTACCTTCAATTATCTTGATCTCGTGAAGGCTATTCCCGGTTTTACCTGCAGCAGTCTCAGGTAGGAAAACAAACACACGTGTGAACAACTTCAACGTCGTCACTGATGTTTTGTACCGCTGTAGCCCACGGTAGTCAGTCTACTCAGTGTATTTCCAGGTACTTGCTAATGCAATTGTACTTAACTTTAATGGGTTTTTTTGCTTACCAAGAATCCCTGTTTTACGCCTCGGGTACAACTCTGTTTGGAACAACAAAAACAGTTGCACTTCTCTACTCAACACTCCTTATAGCGCAGTTATCCGGTTTCATGCATTGACATTCTCTCTCTGCGCCTATCTCATTTGAAGATTTCTGTGAAGTTGCCAAGTTTGAAAACCGGACATAACCTGAGCTGATCTCTAACTCAAGCTCTCTATATACTTGCAACGAATCATCTGTATAGTCTGGCTTAGGGGGAGGTTGTGACTTATTTTGAAGAAAATAAAGACTTGTAGAAGTGCTTCAGAAAAGGTAGTTCCGGGCGGTGAGTCGTATCTTCTAGCTGTTAAACAAGCGGTTTTCTTGGTGTTTTTGCTTCAGTCTTGCTGACATATTAGGCCTACCCGTTAGAACGTCAAATAAAGACACTGACCGAGATTCTTTTGTATATCCCAACGACATACCTACGCTTAGGTTACACCTCCGGTTAAGTGTACACTAACATTGGTTCAGCTTCTCTGACCTGTATTCGTGTTATTTTGTTTTGTTTTTCACTTTGTAATGAAACAGTGGGATATTTTGGCCGCCGCATCCGGTAGGCTGCAAAAGGGGTGGTACGGGTGTTTCTATGTAAGACGGATTTGTCACATTTTCTTTAGCACCAGTAATCTTGCTAAATCTGGGCTTTTGTTATATTCTTGAGTCCTCACATTCCTTTCTAACAGGATAAAATAATAACCGAAACAAGAGGGATAGTTGTAGAATTTTGACGTTTATGTGAGACAGGGTACAATCCCTACTGCATGTGCAGCAGCAGATCAACCCAATGACTAATTAAGGCACACAGCCACCAAAGCATTTAAACGTTTCATTTTTATATTTAGTCAAGTTTTGACTAAATATTTTAACATCGAGGGGGAATCGAAACGAGGGTCGTGGTGTATGTGCGTCTGTCTGTCTGTGTGTGTGTGTGTGTGTGTAGAGCGATTCAGACTAAACTACTGGACCGATCTTTATGAAATTTGACATGAGAGTTCCTGGGTATGAAATCCCCGAACGTTTTTTTCATTTTTTGGATAAATGTCTTTGATGACGTCATATCCGGCTTTTCGTGAAAGTTGAGGCGGCACTGTCACGCCCTCATTTTTCAACCAAATTGGTTGAAATTTTGGTCAAGTAATCTTCGACGAAGCCCGGGGTTCGGTATTGCATTTCAGCTTGATGGCTTAAAAATTAATTAATGACTTTGGTCATTAAAAATCTGAAAATTGTAAAAACAAATAAAAATTTATAAAACGATCCAAATTTACGTTTATCTTATTCTCCATTATTTGCTGATTCCAAAAACATATAAATATGTTATATTCGGATTAAAAACAAGCTCTGAAAATTAAATATATAAAAATTATTATCAAAATTAAATTGTCCAAATCAATTTAAAAACACTTTCATCTTGTTCCTTGTCGGTTCCTGATTCCAAAAACATATAGATGTGATTGTTTGGATTAAAAACACGCCCAGAAAGTTAAAACAAAGAGAGGTACAGAAAAGCGTGCTATCCTTCTTAGCGCAACTACTACCCCGCTCTTCTTGTCAATTTCACTGCCTTTGCCATGAGCGGTGGACTGACGATGCTACGAGTATACGGTCTTGCTGAAAAATGGCATTGCGTTCACTTTCATTCAGTGAGTTCGACAGCTACTTGACTAAATATTGTATTTTCGCCTTACGCGACTTGTTAATTGTAATGTACTCCAATAACACTCACACACACACACAAACACACACACACACACACACACACACACCCACACACACACACACACAAGCACGCACACACACACACACACACACACACACACACACAAACACACACACATGCACACACCAAAACAACAATTATAAATGATACTACTACACAAATAATATGTGGTTTTTATTTTGAAATTGAAATTCCGCCTGGTATTTTCCCCCAGTTCTGTTTTACATTTGACTGCAAAATACTTGGTAACAAATACGGTGACTTAGTAAAAACAAAAAAACAAACAAAAAACACTTACGCAAGCTGAGTCAATCTCATGAAGATTCATTTACCCATACAATAATCAATGATTATGTTAAATGTGGCTCATTAGCAGTACCACACACTAGTCCATGTGCATCATGAAACACATCACCACAGGGCTTCATATGTTACCCTTGTGGAACAGCACTTGTTATAATTGATTGCATGCTGTATTGAATATGTTTCTATCCGTCATATCCACTCTATTATTATCTGACTTCTATGCATTGCATGACAAATTTTAAAATTGCCTGAATAAAACATCTTTGAAGAAGAAAAACAATGATAGTAGTATATCATGAAAGATATAACCACAAGCTCAATTATGTACAGTTTTCCTTAAGATTGCATGTGTTCCATTATTTGTTGTATTTTTTATGATTTTCTGAATTGTGTGTGTGTGTGTGTGTGTGTGTGTGTGTGTGTGTGTGTGTGTGTGTGTGTGTGTGTGTGTGTGCGGACGTGCTTGCGTGCATGCGTGCGTGCGTGATGTGTGTATGCGTGTGCGCACGCGCGCGTGTGTGTGTGTATGTGTGTGTGTGCGTGGGTGCGTGCGTGTGCGTGCGTGTGCGTGCGTACGTGCTTGCGTGCATGCGTGCGTGATGTGTGTGTGTGTGTGTGTGTGTGTATGTATGTGTGTGTGTGTGTGTGCGTGTGTGTGTGTGTGTGTGTGTGTATGTGTGTGTGTGCGTGTGTGTGTGTATGTGTGTGTGTGTGTGTGTGTGTATGTGCGTGTGTGTGTATGTATGTGTGTGTGTGTGTGTGTGTGTGTGTGTGTGTGTGTGTGTGCGTGTGTGCGTGTCAATTGCAAGGTGTGTATTGTCCATGATTAAAGGTAAAGACAGACAAATGTTAACATTTGAATATTGATTATGAATAGAAAAGCGAGGAGAAAGTATATAAACGACGCACAAGTTGTCCCCTGCGGGCAAAATATTTGTTTGTATGTACAATTAACTATTGTCCATTTGTGTAATGTGAAGCCGCAAGTCGAAAATGTATGTGCCACCGGTGAGTTCCGCAGGTTCTGTACAGTCATACAGACACCACGAATAGTAATAATTTATTACTGCCATATTAAAAACACGGGAATGCTACATGTGTAGCGTCTTCCGGAACTTAAATAATAAATGAAAACAGCAACACAAAGCCAAAGCCAAACAAAAAGCAAATAAAATAAAAACGTATTTGTTTATACGAGATGCATGACATCATGCTTCATTTTCACTCCATATGATTTTCAAGGGCGCACTTGAGGATACCTGGCATACATAAAGCGGCTAACTAGTTTTCTCTGTTGTCATTACTTATTCCCAACACACATTTGATTAATTGCCAACGATTTATGAAAACAATGTGTAACACCATTCTGACTGATGCAGGTGTCAACCCCAATAATTGACAACAAATGAAAGGTTGTTGCAAGAGGCTCTGACACTTTCAGGATTGTATGCCTATACATACATGAGGTACTTCTACTTAACTGTCCGATTGTTGCTGAGCCCCTTCTCAAAACACGCTGCAATCACGAACTATTGTATTGTGTGTGTGTTGGGATGTCTCATACCAATTTGATACCGAACACGCAATGTCATGTTTAGAAATTCGACCAGATGGTTATAGATTTGGTCTGTCTTCTGGTTTCCACCTGGTTTAGCATCCAGTACGTTGTACATGTCATCATTTGTTGTCGTTTTCGTCATATATCGTGGTACTTGCTTGGTTGGGGTTAGGTTGCCGAAGGCCTGGGGATTGGACGACTCATGTGAGTGATCGTGGATTCCTTGTTGTTCACGGGCTCTTGATTGTAGTTGTCAGTGGTCATGAGGGGTCATGAGGGGTCAGTAGGGGTCATGAGGGGTCATGAGGGCCGGGTCGTGGCATCCAAGTCAGCACTTTGGTAGAGATCATTGATGTGCTCCTCGAAATCTGAAAAAGCCAAGTATTTTGTGGTAAAAGCGGGTATAACGTAGCTTTTCACGCTTCAGTTTGCCAGGGTTTTTCAACGATAGCTAAAGATATAGATAAATACGGATCCCGTTCTGCTTTTATCCACGAGGTAAGTTGTTTTCCGCTTCCTTCTTTATACTCCGCGAACGCGCGCCACCCCTTTCCTCCCACACAATCACAAAACAAATACCGTTCCCCCCTCGCAAAACCAGCACAAACACGTTACCCTTAGGCTGGTTGTCGCTACATATGTCGCGCTACTTTACATATACTGTCACCTAGTTGTCACGACATATGTCGCGCTACTGGCTCAGTCTGTTTGGTCGGTTCCGATTACCTCCCATGGATGCGAAAACCTATGATGACCGTTTTGTCTTTATTTTTCTCTCTGTTAATTCACTAGTGGCTATGTAAAATGTGTTACAAAATTGCACCAGCAACGGACAAACGAGACTATATGTAGGTGGATATGTTTGTAAGGGTGCTGGTATGGATGTGTGTGGTTTTGGTTATGTGTGTATTGATGTGTACATGTTATGTGTTTATATGTTTTAAACAAGTGAATTTATGTGAAGTTATTTGTGTACACGAGCCAAACGAGTTTTTCCCACACTCAGATAATAAAATTGCATTGAATTGAATTGCATATATGAAAGGAGAATGTACCATCATCTGCTGCATGTGGCTGTGTTTTCTTTCGTTTCGATCCTTTCCTGGATTCTGAAAAAATATGAACATGTCAAAGTTTAGGGTATTGACTTAATTGATACCAGCTAACTATCGTGAAAACACGTTTTTTAACACAGATTGCTTGTTTACGTGCACGTTTACATACAAAGGCACATTTTGTAAACCAAGTTGAACATTTTCGTGTGTTGATTGACCTTGAGTACTGGAGTTAAACAATCCAAACAAGCAAAACATGATGAGTTTCATGCTTTGTTTATTTATCATCATTTGTTTGTCATGCTTCACTAGTACATCGTTGTTAGTGTGTCGCTTGGTTGGTGAGTCAGGGGCCGGGTATGATTTGCATTTTATTTTATCACAGAAATTATAGAAAAGAAATACAAAACTTAACTAAATATAACAATAAGAGTTAATGATGCATTAACATATAAAGTAAACTTGTTCCCATTAGATAAAAACGTATCAGAGTCACGTAGATACAGTCATTATATCTGAAGGCAATATATACATATTCATATTTCGGTTTTAGTCTTTTTCCAATAACACCGGGATAAAGAGCTCACACAGAAATACTGTACACTGGGACCGTGATTATTTTTATATTATTCCTACCTCTGCGCCTGGACACCACGACGACGACGACAATGACGATAATCACCAGGACACCAACACCAACACCCACACCAACACCTACACCGACCGAAGGAAACGACGCAGGTTCATCGACTGAAATACAGAACACAACACCAAATAATAAAACAGAAGGCAATGGGACTTAATGTATACATTTGTACTAACAAATAAAAAGCATAACAGCTCCAAAACTGTTGCTGCAACTAATCACATGGAGACATTTGGACAAACTGTAAGGTCGTAGGTTGAGTCTTTTCTGCATGCACATAAGGCCAAACAAAAAAAAAAAAGGTCTGTTTACGGTAACATAGGCCCCAAAAAAATAGGGTCGGTAGGTCGGGATTTTTTTTTTTTTAAACCATATTTTTACGTTATTTTGCAAAAAAACCAAGATTTTTTTCCCTCTTTTTTTCCCAAATGCCCAAAAAAAGTCTATGGTCGCGCGAAAAAAATAGGGTCGGTCGGGTTACCGTAAACAGACCTTTTTTTTTTTTGGCCTAAGACGATCTTACTTTAGAAACCCAATACACATGAACATTTACTCTATGCCCAACAATGAATTGTTTGTAGTTGTATAAATCTGCATAATAAAACAAAGAGATCATTCGCGTTCCTTTTAGAACAACTGACGATCAAGCAGAGCGTATGCAAACGACAGACACAAGGCCATGTGCAATCACGCGAATAAACAACTACTTTATGTTTAGATTTGTTGAGTACATAAAACACGCATACACTTACACATGCAGAGAGGGAGAGAAAGAGAGAGAGAGAGAGAGAGAGAGAGAGAGAGAGAGAGAGAGAGAGAGAGAGAGAGAGAGAGAGAGAGAGAGAGAGAGAGAGAGAGAGAGAGAAAGAGAGAGAGAGAGAGATAGAGAGAGAGAGAGAGACTTAGACTTAGAACATTTTATTCACATAAAGGGTAGACATTTTAGGCCATAGGCTTAATCTTACAATGTGCCCTTTACATTCACACAAACACATATTCACGCGTGCGCCCGACTAGAATCATAGAAACATCAAACATACAGTAATAATAAATGAGAAAAGTAGTAGAAAATACATGAATGGAACATCAATAAAGCAATTACAGAATGGAACATTAATTACGCAATCACACTTGCGCACTCACACGCAGACGCACAAGGAGGAACACATATAGTACTAATAATAATATACACACAACTAAGTGCCATTCAACAAGACAGGTAGATTTAGCATTATGTAGGCATGCAGCAGTCAATATTTCAGAGTAATAAAATAATTATAATTAACAAAGCTAGCTACAATACCGGCAGCGTAACTTATGAAGACCTCAGTATGTGTTTCCTGAGGGAGGTTTTGAATGCGTTCAATGAACGGCACGTTTGTACATTCGAAGGAAGAGAGTTCCACAGTGAAGGTCCCACAAAAGCAAAGCTAGTTTTGTATAGATCTATGCGAGTCCTTGGTTATATATATATAGATTTGTTTGACACATAGCGCTCGGAAGCTTTAGTCAAGAATGCATTTAGGTATGGTGGGGCCAGCTCATTGAGCGCCTTGTACATTAGAATTAAGATGTTGTAATCAAGCTGCTGTTGAAGTGGAAGAATATTGGCTACCTTCAACTTTTCTGACGTGGACAGATAAGGATTGGTTACAATAAGCTTAGCACCTCTTCTGTGCAAGGAGTTTAGTTTGTTCATTATATTTTCGCTGGCACCGCACCATACAGTGGAGGCATAATCAATATATGATAGACAGTGTGCCACGTAAAACATTTTCAGTCCCTCCTTGTCTACAAAGGGTTTTAGTTTAGATAAGAGATGGAGATTGCTTGACAGCTTTTTACAGATATTCTTAACGTGTATGTTCCACCTAAGCTCCTGGTCAACTTCAATTCCTAGTACTCTGTGTGATGAAACCTGTTCTATAGGATCTGAGTGCAGTTTTAAGTTGAGGAGAAGGGGCGCTCTCTGATGTTTCTGTCTAGATGTGACTACCATACTGCTGGATTTTTTGAGATGCAGGGTCATTTTGTTGTTACTACACCACTGTTCAACGTCGTTGATTCCCTGCTGAAGGTCAGCCTCCACTTGAACTATTTTTTTGGACGATGAGTGAAGAGAGCTATCATCAGCAAAAAGCTCACAAGATACATTTTTATTCGTAATATGCAAAGGTAGGTCGTTTATGAAGATACTAAATAAAAGTGGGCCAAGAATGAACCCCTGAGGAACTCCGCAATTTAGAACCCCATATTGTGAATATTGACCATTTAGATATACCCGCTGGGATCTGTTCGTGATGAACGATGCAAGCAACTTAACTGTATCACTGTCGTTTATATAAAACTTTAGTTTAGTTATGAGAATATTGTGATCGACTGTTTCAAACGCTTTCCTCAGATCGAGGAAAACTGCACCAACTAATTTGGAATCGTTGATAGCCGACAGCCAGGTGTCACAGAGACGGACAAGAGCCGTGGAACAAGAATGAAACTTACGAAAACCAGATTGGAATTGGTAAAAAAGATCGTGGCTTTCCATGTGATGGATTACATGTTTATGGATATGCATCTCAAGAGGCTTAGAGAGCACCGATAGAACAGAGATAGGACGAAGGTTGTTGATGTCGCTAGAATCCGACGTCTTAGGAATAGGAATAACTTTAGCACATTTCCACTCCAGAGGGAAGACCTTTGTTTTAATACATAGATTGTACAAGAACGTCAGGGACTCTACTATATACGGAAGTGAAAGTTTTAGAAAGAAGGTACTAATAGTGTCTACGCCCACGGACTTTTTATTCTTGAGGTCAGATATATATTTCCCTACTTCATGAACTGCCAGAGAGAGAGAGATAGAGAGAGATAGAGAGAGAGAGAGAGATAGAGAGAGAGAGAGAGAGAGAGAGAGAGAGAGAGAGAGAGAGAGAGAGAGAGAGAGAGAGAGAGAGAGAGAGAGAGAGAGAGAGAGAGAGAGAGAGCGCGAGTACATGTGGTATTTTCTTACAAGAGACATGTATGCGACAAGACGCTTTTGTTCGGCCATTTGTTTGGACACAGGTCAAGGTCAGGTTGTCTCTTAGCCCCGCAGTGTCCACTAAGGTCAGTGTGCTCGATATGTCCGTTTTGGACGCTGTGACGTCATCGTATGCAGTACAGTCGTCACGTCCAGTGCATAGGGCAAGGTTTGTCACGTGACCGCTGTCATCTGTGAGTGTCCAGTTCACGCTGTGTCCAAGTCCTACACCGTCGCACGTGATGGGCATCCGTGTTCCTGCTTCAGAGATGTTGAGCTGGCCGGCCTGACACTGTGGCATTGTGTAATCTGGATGACAGAAACAAAATACGTCATCTGTGTACGGCACAGTTCTTGTGAGGAGAGAACACCTACAGCGTCATCGATACACGAGTAAACATACACACATCTTTCACAAATAGTTACGTACCTACTTGGCAGGGACACAAGAACAAAAATACAATCGGTTATTTTCTTGCAGATTATATATGACCTCCAGCAAAAGACAATAATTATGCTACGTGTTTTTTCTTGCTACCAAATTCATATCAATGGACTGATGAAAAAGCAAAAGCAAAGATAGTTAATCGCCTAAACCCTTGTTTATTTTGCCCTTAAAGTGTGTATGATGCAGAATGATTTGTCATTGTGGGTTGACCTGGAAGACATTAGAATAAGCAAGGGGTCGAAATCAAATGTCACAAAATTGCCACAATGCTCTCTCGTTTCTTTCCCAGCTTCTGAATTCATTAAACATAGACACACTCAAACCAACTCATTGTGCTCAACATCAAACACACGCAAACATTTGTGTGCACGCTTTCATTATCTGTATCAGTGCACGAACATTGAGTTCAAGCAACAAAGTGAGGAAACTTTCGCATATTCCAAAGGCAGTTTACTAAATGTTGGGTACAATGGAAATTGTCCTTATAAGCAGAGAAAAACGGAAATAACCAATAGTCCTTAAGCGTGTTAAGGGTGCTGCCTATTGTTTCTTTGAGCATTGAAAAACGTTGCTGTTATGAGAATGCAACATCTGTTTGTGCTGCAAATGACCTCACAACCGCTACATGTTGTACCAACAGCATGGTTACATGTACCGACTTACATGTCCAATTTCACGTCATTTTGACGTGTTTCTAGTGAATAATCTGCCAATACCAGCTACAACTGTGCACTTCTTGTCATTGCGGACAATATTATCTATTTTACCAAATTCCTTTAATTTCAAGAGATATCTCTTTTCTCTTTATCCACAGAAGATTATCATGATACATTTAACACTGCTTTCACATTGATACTGTCAAACATTGAGATATAATGCTCGATTCGTCTGAATGTGACGTCACGCATAGCAGAAGTGTTGATTTGTTTTCCCTTTTTCTGTTTCCCCATCGTTTTAACTTCATAAGCGCAAAGAGCATAATTGTAAAGTTATGATGTTGCGCTATATAAATGCTCATTTATTATTATTATTAAATGTGGACATTTCTACTGAAGCGACGGACGTGAATCGGTGCGCTAAACAATTTGCAAAATGCACACGTGTACAAACCGGGACGCGGTTTCCAAGCGCATACTGCTACAATTCACGAGCAATCCAAAGTAAAATGACCTCCATGAACTTTATTTATAGCAAACATCCATTGCGTTTGATATTACGCTTGTGACACAAAACGAAGCAAAAATAATGTGCACTATATTTTGCCGTTGAGTATACTTACACAGTATCTTGAGTAGACAACTTACACAGTATCTTGAGTAGACAACTTACACAGTATCTTGAGTAGACAACTTACACAGTATCTGGAGTAGACAACTTACACAGTATCTTGAGTAGACACTGGGCGGGTGACTTGCCGTCTTTCTCAGAGCATGTCAGCGTTGCGCCATCTTTGTGTGTGTCGTTTCCACCCACAAGCTGCAGTCTGCTTACTGTCCCTGTCCTGTCCACGTGGAAATCATCGTTGTTCACGTCGCACGTGCAGGTGGTGTTGGTGTTGTCACAGGGTGGACACTCCGCTACTGTCTCAACAGTCCCGTTTGGATAGGTGATGCTCCAGTAGATATCCTGTGAATCTTCAAGAACGTTGCAGGGTATGTTGTTCATGTTGTTTTCATACACGCCTATCGTGCCGTTGTCACAACTGCTTAGTTTGTAACCTGCAACACATATAATTATGTGGTGTCGAAATTTAGTCCTGCATGCTGTTGTTCGGAAGAGAAAAACAAATGCCTTTGTTTTCCATTACTTCGGTAACGAGCAACGCGCGAATTCTCATCATGTAATGTCGTCGTCGTCGTCGTCCTTATCATCATCATTATCGTCATCATCATCGTCGTCATTCTTTTCTTTCAAGTTACGATATCATCTTGTGAAACTCACTCATGCTATGGCTGTCTGTCTCTCTCCCTCTCGCCCCCCTCCCCCGCTCTCTCTCTCTCTCTCTCTCTCTCTCTCTCTCTCTCTCTCTCTCTCTCACTCTCTCTCTCTTTCTCTCTCTCTCTTTCTCTCTGTCTCTCTCTGTCTCTCTCTCTTTCTCTCTCTCTCTCTTTCTCTCTCTCTCTCTCTGTGCACGAGTGAGTGTCTGTACTCGTGTTTTATGTAATCAGCAAATCTGAAAGTATGCATTTAACAGTGCATCCTTACCTTGTATAACGTTGAGCTTGAACTCTACACAGGAGGTGTTATCCATGGATGAACAAATGATGCGAGTCCCGTCGTTTTTCCGTACGTTGCTGACAAAGTTCAAAGTGGTATTGCTGCTAGTAATATTAACGTAGGTCCTGGTAACGCTGTAGTCGGTGTCATCTGTGCTACACTCACGATCACATGAAGTCGACACCAATGAGCACCATTCACATGTTGCTATTCTCGTTTCCTTGATTACTGAGGACGGCCCGCTGATAGACCAGTAGATAGCAGCCGAGGGAGTTTCTTCAAGTGAACAGTGGATTGACCCAGGCTTCGTGTCCACAATGTTGATCGTGGCGTTATTACAGCTTTCTGTGACTGGCACTGCAAAAAAAAAGTCGAAATATCAATTGTCTTTGTATTAAAGTTAATTTGTTTCCAGACACGCCATCTTGAAGACTGAACAAAACATGTCTTCACATTCAATTGGTATTATCTGAATGTGTCAGTCCGACTGACTAACAGTAACATGTATACACCATAGGCAAGCCAATATCAATCAATCAATCAATGAGTCTTATATCGCGCATATTCCGTGGGTACAGTTCTAGGCGCTCTGCAGTGATGCCGTGTGAGATGAAATTTTATACGGCCAGTAGATTGCAGCCATTTCGGCGCATATTTACCTTTCACGGCCTATTATTCCAAGTCACACGGGTATAGGTAGACAATTATTAACTGTGCCTAAGCAATTTTGCCAGGAAAGACCCTTTTGTCAATCGTGGGATCTTTAACGTGCACACCCAATGTAGTATACACGGGGGGTGGTTCGGACACCGAAGAGAGTCTGCACACAAAGTTGACTCTGTGAAATAAATTTCCGCCGAACCTGGGATCGAACTCACGCTGACAGCGGCCAACTGAATACAAATCCAGCGCGCTACCAACTGAGCTATATCCCCATATATCATATGAATCCCAACACATGCGCCGAGGCAATTACCTGGGATAAAAGAATCTTTTCCATTGGATATATACAAGCCAAAATACCAAGTGAAATGGCGTAAGGAGTAGGCATTTATTAGGTCATACACCTCTGCAGGATCAGTACCTTGTTAACAATGGTCATATTTTAAAGTTGTTGGTATCAATGTTTCTGTTGATTTACAATGTATTGTTCACATTAATGATTACGATAAATTGAATAATATTAACATAGTTTTTAGGTTTGGGGCCGGAGACATCCGACCCCACTAGGTAAAATAAACTCTGCAGAAAAAAAGTATTGCACTCATTTTCGTACCCCAACTACAACATTCATTCCCGTGTAATTTCATTCAAATTGGTATGCAATCAATTAAAGGCCCTCCATTTGGTTATCTGGCATACATTTCGTATCAAATCGTTTATATAACTATATACGGCTTGTGTGTGTCCGTGTGTCCGTGTGTTCGCGATGCACGGCCAAAGTTCTCGATGGATCTGCTTCAAATTCGGTGGGCATATTCAGGTAGACCCCGGACACAATCCGGTCGATGAAAACTTTGAACACGTGCTCTAAGCGCGGCGCGGTGAACCGATTTTGGTTTTTATGGTTTTTCTGTAAATCCATTCCCAGTAACTCTTCCTTATCTTCTCCAGTGTTTTGCGCTTTTATCTCCCTTCCTTCGTGTGGTGTCAATCGCGTACGGTGCGCCACGCTGCATACTCTGTCTCGCGATTTCAGCCCTACTTCTTCCCGGCGAAGCCGGCTATTCATCTAGTAGGTGATACGTGAACAAAACATTTATCAGCATACAAGCAAAAACACATTTGACTAAGACAACACGCCGCTGTAATGTGAAAGTAAGCTTACCTTGTGATAACCCAACGAGAAAGTAACAGCAGAAGACGAACGCCTTTATCTCCATTGTGACTGTTTCTGATGTGAGTGGGTAGTAAAACAACAATTGAGTCGACGATACGGACGAATACTTACAACTTCTTTGTGAATAAATCAACAAATTGAAGAGATTTACTATGCTATATACCAATCATCTCAACAAATCACTCACAAACTCGCCATCTGCGGTTTCACAGCCTTGTTATTTGTTAAGACTGTTATAGAATTACAATAAGAGTGCAAACTTTCGCCGGGACTATCACTATAATACAGTGTCCACTTAAAAAAACTAAAAACAAAAAACAAAAAACAAAACAACAATTTCTAAAACAAATGCTTGTATCACTAGCAGTGTCTTACATCGAATAACATTACATACAACAACCACAGACGTGAGTACTATCTATAGTTCACGTTCTTCACTGTATGTCAAATAACGCCAGACTATCAAATACCTCGAAACCAAAACTTCGATTTACAGACAGACACGAGGTTGCGGAATGTTAAGATTTCTCCCTATAGGTCTGCCTTAAGCCTTTAGATGTTTAATAAAACAACACAGTTTTAGATTTCGCACCAACGAATCCGCTAATGTTGAATACTTTACCACAGATTTATCAGGGACAATGCATACAGACCGACAGATAATTAGTTTCAATTGAGCGTTCAAGCACGCTACTTCACTGACAGTACATTTCATAGCTTTCAATTGAGTGCATACACTCGCCACTCCCAAAACCGTGTGCTGCTTCCTCGTACAGAATAGTGAGTGGTAAGCGACGTGATTTGTTGCACTAAGTACTGAGCGTGTGTGATGCCCGGAACGTGCTCAAGCACTGCGTTGAATGATAGCATCCTTGTCTGCGTTATATGCAGTGTGTGCTTGTGTGAGTGAGTGTGTGTGTGTGTGTGTGTGTGTGTGTGTGTGTGTGTGTGTGTATGTATGTGTGTGTGTGGGGGGGGGGGTGTGTGTGTGGGTGTATGTGTATGTGTATGTGTGTGTGTGGGTGGGTTTATTCTGCTCGGATTCTTTCCTCTTCTTTTATATTGACATGCAATTTGTAATGCTTTCTTTTTGAGTATTATTTCCGTCAAGGTATTGCTGTACTTTGGTATATTGTATCATTAGTGTGGAAGTAATTAAGTATTGACATTTTTGTTTTTTTTCCCAGGTACTAGGAGACTGATTCCGCATAGCTCTCTTGTAACTCTAATAAACATGGCGTATGCATTTACAACGCTTACTTCAGATGATTGGTGTGGACATCTACGACTTTTGTTCGCGTCTTGGTTGTTTTAAGTTGTCTTAATATTTAGCAGGGACAGATTGTAAGACTAGGTGTTGAGTAATGAAGATTGTTCATTCTCTCTTTTTCTCTCTCTTTTTTTTTCTCGGGAATTATATGATAGCGTGCATATGCAACCCACACACACACACACACACACACACACACACACACACACACACACGCACGCACACACACACACACGCACACACACACACACACACATTCACACAAACGCATACACACACACACACACACACACGCACACACACACACACGCACATGTATACACAGAGTCAAATAAATGATGGCTAAAGCTGTATTATGTTCAAAAGGAAAAGGTATCAATCTCTCCCCTTATAAAATGACGTCAAATGCGTGCTACAGCCTGAATATGGCGATCTCGTGTTAATGAGCCGTCTGACACAAGTTTTGAAATCGACGATTTGAAGAGTGATTTCCATTGAACGCATATCTTTACTATAAGCCTATTTCTAACGCCAAATATAATAAAACTATACTCCTTTTGAATCAGCAAATCACAAAGAACAGAGGAATAATAGTTAATTAAGTCTTCTTCCAGATAATTTTTATAGTGTTGGTCGAACATGTGGAGAACATACTTTTGTAGGCAGACTGTACCTCCTCAAAATTCTGTAAAGCGAAAATATAACGTTATCATAGGAAGCCTTACAAAACTGAGATACAATATTAAACTAAATGTCCCAGGCAATGTATATTTTAATTTTCTTTTTAAAAGACAAACATTTCAGCGCGGTTACTATTTTACAGTTTTCTTTATTTCAGGCACATCAATCAATCAATCAATCAATGAGTCTTATATCGCGCATATTCCGTGGGTACAGTTCTAGGCGCTCTGCA
The DNA here is from genome assembly GCF_037325665.1 of Littorina saxatilis. Classification (NCBI taxonomy): domain Eukaryota; kingdom Metazoa; phylum Mollusca; class Gastropoda; order Littorinimorpha; family Littorinidae; genus Littorina; species Littorina saxatilis. The sequence continues at coordinate 60,783,931 of NC_090252.1, forward strand.
GCGATGCCGTGTGAGATGAAATTTTATACGGCCAGTAGATTGCAGCCATTTCGGCGCATATTTACCTTTCACGGCCTATTATTCCAAGTCACACGGGTATAGGTAGACAATTATTAACTGTGCCTAAGCAATTTTGCCAGGAAAGACCCTTTTGTCAATCGTGGGATCTTTAACGTGCACACTCAATGTAGTGTACACGGGGGGAGGTTCGGACACCGAAGAGAGTCTGCACACAAAGTTGACTCAGTGAAATACATTTCCGCCGAACCTGGGATCGAACTCACGCTGACAGTGGCCAACTGAATACAAATCCAGCGCGCTACCAACTGAGCTATATCCCCGCCCCATGTTCAATCAAACACAACACAATTACCGCAACCTGCAAACTGAACAAAGAGGACAGTTCTCTGTGTGTGTTTAAAAATAATAAAATTAAATTGCGGTGCTACTTTCTCGCAGGCTTAGAATATTGTGTACAATGTGCTTGATATGCGCCCGCGATTTTTTTTTGTACGAAACGTCAAAGGGAAATAACTGCCTTTAGAGTTTATTCAACCGAGCAGACTATACTTGCAGACTAGATCGGAAATGATACAATTAGTGAGTGAATAATGACGAACCGCGGAAAGTACATTGGGAATGGAGTTAATGTTGAGTATTTTTTAGTAGTACATCGTACCAGAGTTGTTGTGTGGTTAGTAGGAATATCGGAAAGCTGCATTGTCAAGTAGGCAAGAGAATAGATCGCAAGAAAAGTCGACGGCCTTGTGGACGCCATGGGAACTAACATAAGGCGGTACCTGAACGATTGCATGGGTTGTTGTGAACAATGCAAACAAAACTATGTGGAAAATCAGTTCACCATTCAATCTTACGGATGAAGAGGTGCGTTCTTGCCGCAGAGCAATGTTCATGCTAATGAATACGCATTGCGTGTTTTGAAATGCCGCTGTGGTACATAAAACAACTGTTCGTTTTATTTCCACGGCGTCCGTGGATGGCATTAGGTCAGAAGAACCATGCACATGTCACAATATCAAACATGCTTACTGGGACTGAAAGGTACGTTTGATACATGATCGGTAAAACCTGAACATTGACCCTTGGGAAAATATGCACGATATTCAGAACTCGGAGTGTTTAATTCCTGTATATACCTGCTCCTGACACTTGAACCGTAATCATAAACAGACACAATAGTTCCAAAGTGGTAAAATACTTTGCGTGTGACACGTTTTTTTTAGTTTTAATAGACAAATTCAGAAAATAACTCTGCCAGGTATGTATGGGTTGTGGGAGATTGACTTTGCAAAACCTCCGAAAAAACAAAGGAGGGGTCAATCATTGACCCCTTATTTGTTTGTCGGAGGGTTTGTCAGAAAAGGTCACTCTTCCACATTACCTACAAACTCGAGGGAGTTATTTAAAAAAAATAGTCTATTGACATTACTGCACGAGCAAAATCGTGCTCCTGGAGTAAGCGTATACTATGCATTTTTGGCAGTTGTGGGATCAAGCTTAATGTATGGAATCTACCAATATTTGGAGAGGGGGGATGATTGGGAGATGGGAGCGTTGTTGTAGGTTTAAAATGTTTTAATTGTTTTATATGGATATATTTTGAGTTTGTATGGGAGAAAAGTGCCTTTGGACATATTTTTTTTAAATCACTAACTTTATTTGTCTTGCAAAATATATGGATGGTCATTCCTATTTCGTTATATACCGTCATACAGAACACACTGATTCCACTTTATAATGACGTCAGATGGTTATAGACTTGGTCAGCCTTCTGATTTTCACCTGGTTCGTCACCCAGTACGTTGTACACGTCATCAGTTGTTGCCATCTTCGTCAGTTCTCGTGAATCTGGGTTGGTTGGGGTTACATTGCTGTAGGTTTGAAGTTTATCATGACTCACGGCCTGGACACTGGAGGGTATCTGTTGGAGTTCGTGCTGTGTTGCGTATTGTTGACGCCGGTCCGAAGGGGTAGGGGTTTCTGCGTCAGCACTTTGGTAGAGATCGTTGATGTGCTCCTCGAATTCTGCACACACAAAAAGAGCGGGGAATTACAATTTAAAAACTAGTTTGACGTGGCTTGTCTGGATTTGATTTTTAAGTTGTTTTTCTTCCACATACATTTACGAAATATCGAAATATAACAACACATAATCTATAAACACAGAACACCAATTAACTTCGTCAACAAATACACCCACCTCCACCGCCGCCACCACCACACCACCACCACCACCACCACAACAACAACAAAAACAACAACAACAACAAACAACAACAACAACAACAACAAAAGCAACAGCATTAACACCAACATCGACAACACCACCACCACAACAACAACAACAACAACAGCAACAGCAACAACAACAGCATCGACACCACCACCACCACCACCACTACTACCACCAACAGCAAAAACAACAACAACAACAACAACAGCAACGACAACGACAAACAGCAGCATAACAAAAACAACAACACAGCTCCCACACAACTCACGAGAAAGTGTTGGTGAAGGAAGGACAACTTACCATCATCTTCTGCACTTGATTTTGTTTTGTTTTGTTTTGATCCCTTTCTGGATGCTGGGAAGATTCAAAATTAAAAATCGATTAGCACCACTGCACATCAGATGTTCTTAGTCAGTTTGCGTCCTAATAAGTACAACGAAAGCATCACCAAAAACAGGTATTGTCGCGACACAGACTCTGTGATTGAGATGTTCAGATACGATTTAGAAATGTAACCGTTTTTGTTTTTAATCTGGACAAAAACATTATATTTGCACCTCAAGTGTACCTAAGGAGAATAATGCACACAACCAAACCATGAACTGTCTGTCTTAAGTGTGTGTGTGTGTGTTTTGCTTTTTTTTGTAAGAACATTATTGATATCTGGTTAGAATCTTAAACGAAATGAGGCAGAGCGTTGTTAAGATAACAAATAACCAAAGGGAAGTAAGCGCTCTTAAAACATTGATTTTAACGAAACAATGCTCTTAAAACATTAATTTAAAAAAAATATTGAAACTTTTCAAAACTGTCACGTTTCAATATATCACTTAAGGTGATTATGAACCGGTTAATTACTACTAATTAACTAACCACACCACGATCCACTCTCGCAGTCATACAATTAAATAGAGTCAACAAAAGTATAAGTTTCAGACGCCTGTTTATGTATAAACTCGCCACCTCCCTCGAGCCTTCACTCAAAATATGTTCCTTTTACGTTCTCAACACGTAAAAAACCCGTGATCACTGACAAAATGCCAGTAGTATATATAGAAAATTATAGTAACACGCTGAACCCGTGTAAATACAGTCAAAATGAGAATGTTCTGTTCAAAAAAAGCTCTAGTTCATGCAGGGGTCACACACCCCACGTTGTCACTACTCCAATGAAATCACAGATAAGAAAAGACAACGGTGGTCAACGGGGTGCGTAAGACACGGTGCACTTAGCTTTCTTTCTGTATGCTGGTTAGCCGGTATGCTGGTTAGCCGGGTTTGCTGGTTAGCCGGTTCGCTGGTTAGCCGGTTCGCTGGTTAGCCGGTCAGCGTAGCTTCCTCAGGTCCCAGCTCCAACGTCTGCAGTTAGCAGTGTCCCGCCAAAGGCAGCCGTGCAGCGGTTACAGGAACACGAAACGAACGAAGGCTGCAAACAGAAAGCATCGGTGCACTAAACATGTCAGCTACCCCTCACCCACCACCTTAAAACGTGTCATCTTTAAATACCTCATCGAGCACGTGGGCCTGCACAAAACGGACTTTTTACAACAACAAAACAGTCATTTTCCGTCCTTCTCTCCCTATCTGCAAAAACCATATACAGATTAGTATTTTAGCGTCACAGAGAGTAAATTATGCGCTAACCTGGAAAGAACAACAGAGAGTATTTCATTCCACAACACAGACTCATCAACAGCGTTAAATAATGATTTATTACCTCAAAAGCCTATGATTGTACTCTCAATGGAAGCAAAGTCCGCCTCCTCCCTGGAACAGCCTCTGTTCGTCAACAGTGACCAAAAACCTCCAGAACCCCTTGTCGAATCCTTATGCGAAAGCCATCGCCGACGAAGGAATGTTGACGACTTGTCCTCAGCAAAATATGTGGCAGTGAGAAGGAATAACTAGTGGAAGCTCCCCTAGAGTGCCGAATACAATATTCGGTGAAAAACCATCATACTCTAGAAACTGTGTATTAGGTCCTTCCCCTTCTGCCGCTGGGTGTCAAGTGCGCCGCCCTTGTGTCTCTCCCAGACAACCTAGCCAATAACACGTGACTGACCTTGTCACAAAACCAGTCCAGCTATACACAATTCTGCCTCCCAAGCAGAAAAAAGACACGAGAAACTCAATCCGTGAAAATCCCGTGCGCGCTGTCAGCGAAAAACCGTCAGCCCTATGACAGCAAAAACCTCCTCTGTGAAACTCGTGCACTACAAAACATCCGTGCTAGTTGAGCACTGTCAGCAAACTGGCTGGTGTCCAACTGACGGATGTTTGAAGTGTTCTGTCACATACCTTTTTACATGAGACATATCAAGCTTGCTTTATATACTGATTTCCCTCTGGTGGTAACCTGATCACAATAACGTAGCAGTCCTCATTTTTCAGAACATTCGTGCACGTGCTATGTCCTGTCATCTCCGGAATGACAGGGATAGAAAGCGGGCTCACAACCGTCATGTCCAGGAATGTGCAGTTAAAATAATAATTGTCTCACCTCTGCGTCGTGTAACTACTACTACGACGACGATGACGATGATGATGATGATGACGGCGACAACAGCACCAACCACCACACCCACAACGAACCAAGGAAACGGCCCAGGATGTTCGTCTGTAACACAGAACAAACAATAACAGATTAATACGGATGCTTCATGCACTTTTCAAAACAGTGACATCAAACTAAACGGTGTAGAGATTCGAACAGAACGTATTGTCTGAGATTGAGTCCTGCCAGTATACACATACTTTGAAACCCAACGGGCAGTTGTATTCACGTTTTTCCCCGTATAAAGTAATTAGTTACGATCTGTTCAGAGGAGCGTAACATCATGCAGTTACGTTCACAGAGACAGACAGAGACTACACATTCACTTTCTAATGTAAATCATTAATCTGTTCATTGTTGGTGCTGTGCATTTATAATGTGTAATCAGTGCCTTGCAATTGCTTCATATTGTTTGTGAGATGCTAAATCAAAAAACCAAGACATGTTAAGTTTGTACATTTTTAATTTTAGACAAAACATGACATTAGCAAGAACTGAATATATTTGTGTACGTCTTGATTTTAAATGATATCAATATTCTGCTTTTCAAGCAGTTATGGCATGCCATGCAACAATAGGTATGATTATGTGAGCACTTATTATAAAGTATTTTAAACGTGTTGTGTTCCTAAGCAAGCTTGTTTTTGTTGAAAACAAAATTGTGTGCGTCAACACTTACCAGGGACACGAATCTGACACGACGCTTTCGTTCCGCCATTACTTCTGACACAGGTCAAGGTCGAGTTGCCTTTCAGTCCCGCATTACCAGCAAAGGTTAGGGTGCTGGCGCTGTCCGTTCTGGACATCGTGACGTCAGAGTAGGAAGTACAATCACTTCCAGTGCAAATAGCAAGGTCTGTCACGTAACCGCTGTCATCTGTCAGAGTCCAGTTTACGCTGTGACCAGGTCCAACACCATCACACGTGATGGGCAGCCGTTTTCCTGCTTCAGAGATGTCGAGCTGGCCGTTCTCACATTGCGGTAGTGTGTAATCTGGGAGAGAGAAACGAGACAGGTACTTTCAGCAAGCTACGTTTAATAGTTACAGTTTGGATGAACTAATTAGTAACAGATGCAAAATACAAACAAAGAAACACACAAAAACACCTTTTCGTTGCTTGCAGACTGGATACTTACACAATATCTTTAGTTGACACTGTGACGATTTGAATCCGTCTTTTCTGGAACACGTCAGCGTGGCGCCATCTTTCTGTCTGTCAATTCCACGCACAAGCCGTAGTCTGCTTAATGTTCCAATCCGTTCCGCATCGAAATCCCCATTGTTGACGTCACAGGTGCAGTTGCTTTTCTTGTCGCACGGTGGGCACTCTGCTACGGTCTCCACCGTCCCGTTTGGATAGGTGATGTTCCAGTACATACCATGGGAATCTTCCAGAACCTTGCACGGAATGGTGTTCTTGTTGTTTTCATACACGTTTATTGTGTCGTTATCACAGCTGCTGAGGCTATACGCTGAAACAAACATGTGATGTGGCTTTACTCCTTTTCGAAGACGCTGAATTAGAAAGAAACACAAACACGCACCATCTTTATTATCTCAAAGCTGCATATTTAAACAACCAACTGAGATTTTTAAATATGATTTGTAATATCTCTGCGATACAGCTGACCCACCCTTGAAATCAAAGCAACAGTATGAACACGGCTCTTCTAGTAAATCATATTAACATAGCACACATACACACACACACACACACACACACACACACACACACACACACACACACACATGCACGCACGCACACACATACACACATACACACACACACACACACACACACACACACACACACACACACACACACACACACACACACACACACAAACAATGGGTTTCACAACTTACTACATCAAATGAAAATGATAATTGGAGTTTCACTCCAAAGATGATGTATTTGCGTTTTGGAAAACATTTTGAATGTTTCTTATCGAATGTAAACAGTGCAAGATTTAAAGGGTTAGACCTAGTGAAATCACACTTTTGGAAAGCAGTATTAAAATATTGGCTGGATAATAACCACTACGATCGTGGGACAATCGGGCCGATTTTATTATGGAATAATGCATGCATAACGTATAGTGGCAAAGTTTTATTTTTTGAGAGTTGGATACAACGAGGTGTATTGGTATTAACTGACATTGTACGTTCGGGAGATATATTATCATATCAAGATATATGTGATTTGATTGGATATTCGCCAAACCGAATTCTTGAATATAATGTTGTAAAAGCTGCTGTGTCATTATTTATGAGGAAAAATGCTGTAAATATGACTGATGATGTTTGTATTACCTTACCACTGTTTAACGGCACAAATGTGTTAAGTGCCAGCGAATACAGGAAAGAGATTATTAATATGAAAACAGATGTACCATGTTCCGGAGGATTTTGGAAGAGAAAGTTTAATGTAGAAATTGATGAACGATCCTGGATAGTTGCCTATCAGTCAACACAAGAGACTAGATTAAGAGTTTTACACTGGAAAATTATGCACAGCATTTATCCGACCAACATTCTCCTGTGTAAAATGAAAGTAACGGAAACTAATAAATGTAATTACTGCTGTGATGTAACTGATTTCATTGAACACTTCTTTTTTGAATGCCCGGTTGTATACAAATTCTGGAAGTTTATTGAAGAATTTATTTTTCGTACTTTAGAAATTAAGATTATTTTGAATGTTAGTGATGTTTTATTTGGTATGCATTTTGTAATGGTGAGAAAGGCAACTATGTATAAATTGAACCACATTATCTTAATCGGAAAGATGTGCGTTAGTATATATAAAAAAACAAATTCGTTTTTACCGTTGGAAAGTATTTTTAATAGGCAGTTACAGATAAGAAGCATTTTTGTGTGAGTGTTCGAAGAACAAAACGTTAAAAAAGTTAGCTTGCTGTTCTCGATAAGTTGTATTTAATTCATTGTATGAGATATTGTTAATTGTTGTTATTTATGTGAATAAAATTGTTTGAAAAAAAACAACAAAACAAACAAGCCTAACGCCAACAAAACAATTGTCAACCAATCGCCAAAGCAATCACTAGCCTCGAATAAATACAGTAATTTATAAACGTAAACCTTTTACATGTTTATTTTGCCACAAAGTTAGTTTGCACAAGGGCGAAAAGATGTAACATCTGTCACTTGCTTAGTGCATGTGTGCGTGTCATGTCTGTTTGAGTGTGTGTGCGTGTGTGTGTGTGTGTGTGTGTGTGTGTGTGTGTGTGTGTGTGTGTGTGTGTGTGTGTGTGTGTGTGTGCGTGGTGCTCAGCTATGTGAAATATTCTGACGATTCTGCCCTTGAAGACCTGTCTGACTCTGATTCTGTTTATTTTTCTGAAGTTCAAAATTTCAGCTCCTGGTGTAAAGATAACTATTTAGCCCTAAATGTAACAAAAACAAAAGAGCTAGTTATTGACTTTCGCAAAAACCCAGCTACAGTTTCAGATTTGTACATAGATGGTGTGAAAGTTGAGCGAGTGACTGAATACAAATATCTCGGAACAGTCATTGACAACAAACTAAATTTCTCCTCAAACACTAAAGCTATCCACAAGAAGTGTCAGTCAAGAATCTACTGCTTACAAAAGCTCAGAAGTCTGAACATCAACAGCCGCATCCTCCAAACATTCTATACTTCATTCATTGAATCCATTCTCACTTTCTCTTTCATCTGCTGGTATGGAGGTCTGTGTGTGAAGAGTAAGAATGTGCTTGGGCGGGTGGTGAACACATGTGGTAAGATTGTGGGGGTGAGACAGGAAGGATTGACTGTGCTGTATGAACGACGTGTGGTGCGAAAGGCCCGTTGCATCATCCAGGATAGTAGTCATGTGCTCGCTCACCACTTTGAGGTCCTGCCCACAGGACGTCGCCTCCGCACTCCCAGATTCCGCACGCTCAGAACTAAGAACAGTTTTATTCCAAAGTCAATTGGCTTTTTAAATACCTAAGTTAATTAAAACTAGTATGTGTGCCGGTGAACATATGCACTGATTTCTGTGATGAATGAGTGTGATAACCCTCGAATGACTAGTCCTGTGATAAATATTGTTCAATGACATATCTAGTCCTGTGATAATGATAGTTTTTAGCGTTAAACTTTTAACCTATTTGGAATCATGTTACTATTCCTGTCAGTGTACATATGCGTGCGCGAGTGTAGTATGCTTCGTATGGTATTTTTATCTGTTGTCTTATTATTTGTTTTGTCTTTTAATGTGCACCACACTGAAATTTCTCTGTATGAGATAATAAAGTATTCGTATTCGTATTCGTATTCGTATCACAAAGTACCCGAGTAAAACTTTACCTTGTATCACGTTTAGTTGGATCGTTACACATGCCGTGTTATCCGCAGCTGAACACTTGATGATAGACCCGTTAATGTTGTGCACATTGTTGATGAAGTACAGAGTGGAATTACTAAAACTTTGATCAATGGAGGTTCTGGTGACATTGTAGTCGCTGTCAAAAACTCCACATTGACAAGCAGGACCATAAGCTGCACATCTACCGCACTGTGCTATTCTGGTTTCCTTGCCTCCACTAGCTGGTTTGGTAATGGACCAGAAGATGTTGGTCCGAAAAAATACTGGAAGTTCACAGTAAATGCCTGGCTCTGGCTGACTGTCCACAATGTCGACCGTGATGTCAGTGCAGTTGTCTGCGGCTGACACTGCGGAAATAAAACACAACGTTGAAGACAAAAAGTCAACTTCACAATTTCCTTTTTACATTTAGTCAAGTTTTGACTAAATGTTTTAACGTAGAGGGGGGAATCGAGACGAGGGTCGTGGTGTATGTGCGTGCGTGCGTGCGTGTGTGTGTGTGTGTGTGTGTGTGTGTCTGTGTGTGTGTGTAGAGCGATTCAGACTAAACTATTGGACCGATCTTTATGAAATTTGACATGAGAGTTCCTGGGTATGAAATCCCCGAACGGTTTTTTCATTTTTTTGATAAATGTCTTTGATGACGTCATATCCGGCTTTTCGTGAAAGTTGAGGCGGCACTGTCACGCCCTCATTTTTCAACCAAATTAATTGACATTTTGGTCAAGTAATCTTCGACAAAGCCCGGACTTCAGTATTGCATTTCAGCTTGGTGGCTTAAAAATTAATTAATGACTTTGGTCATTAAAAATCTGAAAATTGTAAAACAAAATAAAAATTTATAAAACGATCCAAATTTACGTTCATCTTATTTTCCATCATTTTCTGATTCCAAAAACATATAAATATGTTATATTTGGATTAAAAACAAGCTCTGGAAATTAAATATATAAAAATTATTATCAAAATTAAATTGTCGAAATCAATTTAAAAACACTTTCATCTTATTCCTTGTTGGTTCCTGATTCCAAAAACATATAGATATGATATGTTTGGATTAAAAACACGCTCAGAAAGTTAAAACAAAGAGAGGTACAGAAAAGCGTGCTATCCTTCTTAGCGCAACTACTACCCCGCTCTTCTTGTCAATTTCACTGCCTTTGCCATGAGCGGTGGACTGACGATGCTACGAGTATACGGTTTGCTAAAAAATGGCATTGCGTTCAGTTTCATTCTGTGAGTTCGACAGCTACTTGACTAAATGTTGTATTTTCGCCTTACGCGACTTGTTTATATTTAGTCAAGTTTTGACTAAATATTTTAACGTAGAGGGGGGAATCGAGACGATGGTCGTGGTGTATGTGTCTGTGTGTGTGTGTGTCTGTGTGTGTCTGTGCGTGTGTGTGTCTGTCTGTGTGTGTGTGTGTGTAGAGCGATTCAGACTAAACTACTGGACCGATCTTTATGAAATTTGACATGAGAGTTCCTGGGTATGAAATCCCCGAACGTTTTTTTCATTTTTTTGATAAATGTCTTTGATGACGTCATATCCGGCTTTTCGTGAAAGTTGAGGCGGCACTGTCACGCCCTCATTTTTCAACCAAATTGGTTCAAATTTTGGTCAAGTAATCTTCGACGAATCCCGGGGTTCGGTATTGCATTTCAGCTTGGTGGCTTAAAAATTAATTAATGACTTTGGTCATTAAAAATCGGAAAATTGTAAAAAAAAATAAAAAATTATAAAACGCTCCAAATTTACGTTTATCTTATTTTCCATCATTTGCTGATTCCAAAAACATATAAATATGTTATATTTGGATTAAAAACAAGCTCTGAAAATTAAATATATAAAAATTATTATCAAAATTAAATTGTCCAAATCAATTTAAAAACACTTTCATCTTATTCCTTGTCGGTTCCTGATTCCAAAAACATATAGATATGATATGTTTGGATTAAAAACACGCTCAGAAAGTTAAAACAAAGAGAGGTACAGAAAAGCGTGCTATCCTTCTTAGCGCAACTACTACCCCGCTCTTCTTGTCAATTTCACTGCCTTTGCCATGAGCGGTGGCCTGACGATGCTACGAGTAAAATGGCATTGCGTTCAGTTTCATTCTGTGAGTTCGACAGCTACTTGACTAAATATTGTATTTTCGCCTTACGCGACTTGTTTATATTTAGTCAAGTTTTGACTAAATATTTTAACGTAGAGGGGGGAATCGAGACGAGGGTCGTGGTGTATGTGCGTGCGTGTGTGTGTGTGTGTGTGTGTGTGTGTGTGTGTGTGTGTGTGTGTGTGTGTGTGTGTGTGTGTGTGTGTGTGTGTGTGTGTCTGTCTGTCTGTCTGTCTGTGTGTAGAGCGATTCAGACTAAACTACTGGACCGATCTTTATGAAATTTGACATGAGAGTTCCTGGGTATGAAATCCCCATACGTTTTTTTCATTTTTTTGATAAATGTCTTTGATGACGTCATATCCGGCTTTTCGTGAAAGTTGAGGCGGCACTGTCACGCCCTCATTTTTCAACCAAATTGGTTGACATTTTGGTCAAGTAATCTTCGACAAAGCCCGGACTTCGGTATTGCATTTCAGCTTGGTGGCTTAAAAATTAATTAATGACTTTGGTCATTACAAATCTGAAAATTGTAAAAAAAAATAAACCTTTATAAAACGATCCAAATTTACGTACATCTTATTCTCCATTATTTTCTGATTCCAAAAACATATAAATATGTTATATTTGGATTAAAAACAAGCTCTGAAAATTAAATATATAAAAATTATTATCAAAATTAAATTTTCGAAATCAATTTAAGAATACTTTCATCTTATTCCTTGTCGGTTCCCGATTCCAAAAACATATAGATATGATATGTTTGGATTAAAAACACGCTCAGAAAGTTAAAACAAAGAGAGGTACAGAAAAGCGTGCTATCCTTCTTAGCGCAACTACTACCCCGCTCTTCTTGTCAATTTCACTGCCTTTGCCATGAGCGGTGGACTGACGATGCTACGAGTATACGGTCTTGCTGAAAAATGGCATTGCGTTCAGTTTCATTCTGTGAGTTCAACAGCTACTTGACTAAATGTTGTATTTTCGCCTTACGCGACTTGTTTTTAAGTTGTTCCAGGAATCGGTGAATTTATCTTTACTTCGATTGAAGTAATCACTAGCATATCACACGCGCACACACACACCCATACACACACACACACACACACACACACACCGCACACACACACACACACACACACACACACACACACACACACACACACACACACACACACACACACACAACCACATGTATTGAGTTTTTTTGTTAAGTGGATATTACTTAAAAAGCAAAACAAAACAAAACAGATCAACACAAAAAATAGATACTAGCCGTTTTGTTTTCAAAAGAAACTGGTGTGTGCATCCAGCATGCCACGTCAGTTTTATCAATGCTTGATTCAACCGGACATGGGTGTAAGTGTGTTAGTGTGTTAGTGCGCATGTGTTAGTGTGTTAGTGTGTGTGTGTGTGTGTGTGTGAGAGAGTGAGTGTGTGTGTGGGTGTGTGTGTGTGTGTGTGAATGTGTGTGAGTGTGTGTGTGGATGTGTGTGTGTACGTGCGCGCATGCGTGCGTGTGTGTGTGTGTGCGTGTGTGTGTGTGTATCTATGTGTGTGTGTGTGTGTGTGTGTGTGTGTGTGTGTGTGTGTGTGTGTGTGTGTGTGTGTGATTTTGTGCGTAAGCACATACGTGCGTGCGTGTGTGCGTGTGTTTACCGTTAACGTACATTTGATCAAGACAACATGACGCTGTTGTAAAAAGGAAAGCTTACCTTGTGATATCCACACGATGAAGCAGCAGAACACCAACACGGTTTGTTCCATTGTGCATGTGGTAAGGTCACTGCAGTATTGCTTTCTCAAATACCTTGCCAAATCTTGTATCGTTCACGTAGTGTGTATATCCAATCCTCCGCGTTGTTTCCAGTAATACCAGGGTTACACACATGTCAAACACGATACAGAGTCATAAAGTCAAAGACTAAACTATGGAGTGCTGAATGTGTTCCTCCCCTATGCCTGTGTATTACCTTCAGGTGTCAACACAAAGAACGAACTCACATGTAGCTTTCACACCAACGAGTCTGCTTGAGGTGAATGATCTTCTGTACAACGATACTCAGCAATAGCCAGATACGTTGTTGTGCATTCATTTTTACATTCATATTCAACAACTATATGGCAGCTGCAAACGCACAACGTTATTGAAAAATTACGTGTGGGAGGCGAAGTTGTATAGGCGTATCTTATTGTTCAAAGCGGAGCTCATGTCTCTACAAAGGGGGAGATTAAGCATCCGCATTGCAACTAAATGGTCACCACGCAATACACAACAGCAATGTGTACGTGTGTGGGTGTGGTAGTGTGTGTTTGTGTGTGTGTGTGTGATTAAAGCCCCACTTCGCCTCACATGAGTTTTACAGAACGATGACATCTTTCACAAAAACACACTTGCAATAGCATTTTACATCATCAAATGACACCGTTCACTTGCACGGCTATTTAGCGTGCGTAAACTACACACCAGTTATCGTGGTTCATTCAACCCTCGCCCTGTGTGACCCACTTTCCTTTTTTGTATATATACACATGATGTATTTAGTCGTTTGTGGTTTTAACCTTCGCCCGACCGGGTTATCGACTACACACGGAAGACATCGTGGGGCCGTGCGGACCCATGCTTCTCAAAGAAGGAAAAACATGCATACCCTTCCGTAGACCCATGCTTTCCAAAGAAGAACAAAAACCGTGCATTCCCTTCCGTAGACTCCGTGGTTAAATTTCCACGAGAAGTAATTACATTAGATTATTAATTTAATTATTACCGTGCGGACTAAAGCTTCTCAAAAAAGGAAAAACGTGAATACCCTTCTGTAGACGTCGTGGGGCCGTGTGGACCCACATTGTTATGTATTAATTTCGCTCCACGCGACTTGCTTATGAACTCCAAAATTAAACAGATCATAGAAAATGATGTTTAGATCTAATATCTCAAGGTTTGTGATTTCGCTCCCTATTTTTTATGTAAGTTCCTTCAGTTTGAGAAACATGGGTCCGCACGGTCCCACGATGTCTTCCGTGTGTAGTCTAAATTTTACCTTTGTTTTTTTAATTACTTCTCGCTGAAATGTAATGATCTTTCAGGACATAAGAGCTTTTTGAGTGTCTGAGGCATTCTTAAAAGCTCATTAAAAAATCCCAACTGGTTTGAGAGATATTTACAATTAAACACCCTTCTGGGTCCACACGGACGCACGACGACCGGCGAAGGTTAAATGCGATTTGGTATCTGCAATAGCATGGTATTGTGTGCCTCTGAATAACAAATACAACAAATGACTGCTACTTGACACACACCGAGTGGTGGCGACTTCAAAGAAACTGTAGCGGTTTTCGAAAACTGCGTCTGCTTGGACAATGGTAAGATGCACCTCATTTGATGTGATATCATGTATCCCTGTCTCGGAAGTACGTGTGTATGCGCGCAATACTCACACAGGCACAGCATCAAACAATATACAATGGTTGAAATCTAAGTCGACCAGCATTTTGAAAAAGGGAAAGTTGTATTGTTTTCGATAGCCCGTCATCAAATTAAAAGTGCTGCAAGTTGCACACACCAGTCGACATATTCACCCACTGTGCTTGACACACATCCGGGCTCCCTACTTTCAATCTTTTAAAACTCTGAACTGTATTGACTTTGTTTTGACGATAACATAACAAGCTGTTCATTTATTATTTAGAGTATAAAAGTTGGGCCTAGCGCCACAACAAGGCGTCCGATTTGTTTCCATAGGTCAACGGAAACATTGACAGTGTCCGCGGCCAAAAACTGATGGTTTACGGGAGGCGGAATGGGCCTTAAACGAGCATTACACTCGAATAGCTGTCTCTAATTTACTTCCTTGTTCGATATACTATTGCTAAAACCACAAGCAAATTTGAGCGCCTCTATCAAATAATTCAACCACTCAACGATTTAAACCATCTGTCCGGTACATGTTGACATCAGTTTCACATCCTGGTTACATTAGTTTCTACACTCAAAACTAACAACACGTTAGGTTTTCCTGGTCGGTTGTGAGCGTGTGTGTGTGTGTGTGTGTGTGTGTATGTGTGTGTGTGTGTGTGTGTATGTATGTATGTGTGTGTGTGTGTGTGTGTGTGTCACTCTGTATGTATGTATGTGTGTGCGTGCGTGTGTGTGTGTGTGCGTGTGTGTGTTTGTGTGTGTGTGTGTGTGTGTGTGCGTGTGTGCGTGTGAGAGAGCGAATACTGTTTTCAGACATATGTCAAAACAACCCAAATAAAACTTAACCATTCAAAGATCTGCCGCATCCTTCCCGGTGAGTATAGTAGCTTCGTCTTCATCTTCGTTCATGGGCTTAGACTCCCACGTTCACTCGTGTTTTTAGCACGAGTGGATTTTTACGTGTATGACCGTTTTTACCCCGCCATCTAGGCAGCCATACGCCGATTTCGGGGGAAGTATAGTAGCAAGGGCGGTGATCTACTGTAACAAACGAAATGGCATTAGTACAAGATCTTCACTCTGATGGTTTAAGACAAGACAAAGCGCAGTCTTGACGACACTCAGTGATGCTATTTCTGGTTGTATTGCAGTCAATATTACTGTGTCATAGGATGGATACACGAACGTTAGACGTAAACTACAGAAGAATACAATACACATAAACAATCACACATTAATGTCTCAAAAGAGAACAGCAGGTCCAGGGTTACAAGATTGCAATAACATTATACATAATAACCTGTGACAACACACACACCCACACACACACACACACACACACACACACACACACACACACACACACACACACACACACACACACACATACACACACACACACACACACACACACTTACACACACATACTTACCTAAATACACTAAAACATGATAGGTCAACACTGTCATTTGAAATTCAAGATTGAAAATAGTAAAATACAAGTAAATGCAATGATGCCCTTAGGGAAGGAGAATAACCATTACATATCTGGTTGTACATCTAAAGCTGTAGACGTTCATTGAAAGTAGAACAAATACACTTCTAGCCTAGTTTGATGTCGGATCAAGCTGGGCTTTTTTATAGGACCAAGCTCGCTTCATGGTAGATCAGCCTACAACCACAAGCAAATATTACAAGGGGCATCACCCAGCTCTATACATTTTGGGCCCAGGTCAGATGGCGCTTACCTCCCTCTTTTTTACTAACTTGTGTGCTTTTGTTTTTGCTTAGAACTGCGGTTTGTTACATTTAGTCAAGTTTTGACTAAATGTTTTAACGTAGGGGGGGAATCGAGACGAGGGTGTGGTGTATGTGTGTGTGTGTGTGTGTGTGTGTGTGTGTGTGTGTGTGTGTGTGTGTGTGTGTGTGTGTGCGTGTGTGTGTGTGTGTAGAGCGATTCAGACTAAACTGCTGGACCGATCTTTATGAAATTTGACATGAGAGTTTCTGGGAATGTTATCCCCGGACGTTTTGTTCTTTTTTTCGATAAATGTCTTTGATGACGTCATATCCGGCTTTTTGTAAAAGTTGAGGCGGCCCTGTCACACCCTCATTTTTCAATCAAATTGATTGAAATTTTGGCCAAGCAATCTTCGACGAAGGCCGGACTTCAGTATTGCATTTCAGCTTGGTGGCTTAAAAATTAATTAATGACTTTGGTCATTAAAAATCTGAAAATTGTAAAAAAAAATTCTTTATAAAACGATCCAAATTTACGTTCATCTTATTCTTTATCATGTTCTGATTCTAAAAACATATAAATATGTTATATTTGGATTAAAAACAAGCTCTGAAAATTAAAAATATAAAAATTATCAGCAAAATTAACTTTCCGAAATCGATTTAAAAACAATTTCATCTTATTCCTTGTCGGTTCCTGATTCTAAAAACATATACACGACTTCTACTGCAGGTAAATAAAGCAAAATGTGCTGCAAAACATGTTTATTTTACCAACAATTTTAGTTTTGTATAACTTGTTTGCGATGTTGCTCACGTGATAACTGGCTTAATTGTTTTATTAATGTAATGGATAGTGTACAGGCTTACCACGACTGTCAAGAACGGATGTACTTGCTCATATTAGAAGAACAAAAACCATCACAATATTTTGCTTATTGTCACATACACATTTTACAGCAGGAAAAGCATAAAACAATAACAGAGAGTGCTGACGGTCAATCAAGTCATATTTGTTTATGATCCGTCCAGAAAGGCATTACAACAGAGAAAGTAAGGTACACATCAGTCGTGAACTTCTTAGCTTAACTTTCCCCTTCAGAAACCTACACACCAGGGTGGACTGTGTGTTTGCTTCACAAGAACGTGTCTTAACTCTGTAGCTGACACCATCTATTTCCACAAAAAAGTTGAAACATCACAAACTGTACGATTCACTTATATAATTTACAATTCTTGAAAAATAAATGACCGGCAGTATAAATAATACGATTTATTCCCCCCTCTGCTTCTTTACCTCTGTAAACTTGTAGAGCTAGTTATTTTTCGATAATGACCCAGCAACCAAACAAATAACGAGCCAGCAACAGCCTGAATCCTCGATAGTGCAATGGGTTGAGAAGCTGTTCTGTTTTGGTACTACTTTTGCGACTGAAAAGTTCAAAACGCTCTATACGTACGAAATATACATCTCTGGAGCAAGCAATACAAACATACCGCATTTAAATTAACAACTACAGGCCTGAACACATGAATCTCCATATAAAATCCATGAGTTCGGTTGTTTTCTGAATATAGATCTGCTGTGCACACACCGTTCATCACAAGCAAATTCCCAAGGCAAGTAACTCATACTCTTGCCGACAAGAGTAGTTCCCCTTCTTTTAACGCAGTTTCTTCGACAACACTGATTGCAATCCGACGGTCAGTTTTCAACAATATTTCATTTTATAAACAGATCACACGCAACCAAATGCACACATCTCATCAATTTAAACAACATAAAGCGGTTTCATACACTATTTTCCCCAAAAAACTGAACTTCAAACAGTAATTAACGTTGGAACACGGGTGCAAAAGTTCGTCTGCTAGTCCCATTTGACGAAAGAACATTATCTTTAGCGATACTAAAACATAAACAGAACACACAATATCTGCCTTTACCGCCACAGCAGAATAACAGCTTATCTGTGTACTTGATTTTAGTCTAAAACAGGGACACTGACAAGAAGTGTTAACAGAATGGAATGATTTGCACGGAACTATACAACCGCGCATTAATCGATCGCCTGCGCAGGTTGACTGGTTGAGTGATTCGGATTCGATCAAACTTTCGCACAAAAACTCCTGTTTTCTTTGAATAACTGAAGAAAGGGGGAATAAAGAGGTTACACACCTCGTCTCAGTGATTATTAAAAATAATGGTCTCAGTTCGCGGTCATGAAAAAGCTCGCTGAAGCTCGCATTTTTCATGATCCGCTAACTTCGACCATTATTTTTAATAATCACTGAGACTCGGCATGTAACCTCTACCTACATGCAACAACCTGCTATTTCACATACCGCACTTGTTTATACTTGTCTGTCGTCAAATACATCGCTCACATACAATACACCACATCTCATTCAATCTGTAATTTCGGTTAATTTCCCTGACAAACAATGTCTTTGTTGTTCCACAACGAACCCGAGGCAGAGTTGCCATAGTTGAACTGATTATTACCAATTCATGTCATGCAAAGGAATGCTGCATCTGTCGCAAATAAATTATGTTCAAACCTTGCCAGCTTTAAAACTTTGCTTATGCCTTGTGTTGATGACCTCCTGCACATCGTGTTGCAGCACCCGTGGTTGACGACAACAGCACAAAGCCCGGAGACACGGAATCCAGTTCATCGAACGCGCTGGCCATCGGTCTGGGTGTGGCAAGTGGTGTATGTGTCGTCATGGCAGCAGTTGGATTTGGCTTCTTCAGAAAGCGTAGGTCAGGAGGTCAACACAACGCACCTCAAGAAAACGCCCTTCCAGTTAACTCCCTTCCGGCCAACGCCCCTCCTCCCAATGCTCTGCATATTTCTGACGGCGCCGGGCCATCCACCGACAAGACTGTTCCCTCCTCCACCCCTTACGCTGAGCCAGACGAGTCCTGTGTCGATTCAGATGCCAGCGAAGGCACAGAGGAAAGTGAGGCATCCGAAATGTCTGAAGTATAGGAGACCGGGGCACAGTTTCCTTCTTACTCACAAATGAATAGACACACACGACCAAAATGGCAGTTGAACACACACTTTCATCACTCAGTAACACACATAACAAGAACACGAGTGTCCAACTGGATCACTTTTGGCACATTCTATGTTCACAATCACAACCTTGAATTTGTTTGGAGCAGGATGTGCGCAGTATACAAAATCATTGCCATCATTGTTTTGTCGTTTGTTCATTAATTGTGTTGACTGACATTCCAGAGCGGGTCAGTAAATGTTACCCAAATACGAACTGTATTGTTCCAGTGTAATGTTATTGTTATTTTTAGATAAATGGATAATATATGAAGATAGTAAAGGGAAAGTCACCACTGTTATTTTTTTTAAAGTTATGATTTTTGGCTTTATATCACATGTGACCTAAGTTGCCCCAGACAGCATCAAGCCTAGAGGCAGGTTGGGTCATTAAGGGTTTCTTTTAAGTGAACAGACAAACACATATTACACAAAACGTATCTTCAAGGAATTCAGTTTTCGCCCACTCGCCAGAAAACCGAGCGAGTGAATGATTGTATGAATGTTCCCACAACTTACCTTTCTTGTTTGTTTTTATTCTGAATTTTGTAACGTTGGCAGTCTCTTTGTTTTTGGATTTACGTCGAATGACGTTATCTCTGGAAGTGATACAGAGTTAACAGTGTGGCCTTTGATATGATGTATTACTTCTTTCAGTTCATGTGAATGTTTCGAGTATATCTCGTAATAGAATAATATGTATCAACATTGTTAGGGTTCGTAAAATCCATATCTGTGGGTAAGATTTTAGATTGAGAGAGGGGGAGAACTCCAACTCGGGCTCGAACACAGACGGACAAGAGAAAGAGAGAGAGAGAGAGAGAGAGAGAGAGAGAGAGAGAGAGAGAGAGAGAGAGGAGAGAGAGAGAGAGAGAGAGAAGAAGAGAGAGAGAGAGAGGGAGAGAGAGAGAGAGAGAGAGAGAGAGAGAGAGAGAGAGAGAGAGAGAGAGAGAGAGAGAGAGAGAGAGAGAGAAAGAGAGAGAGAGAGATATGAATCAGTCATTCGGGCACACAATACAACAAGCACAAATCAAACAAACATACTTGCAGTGAT
This sequence comes from Littorina saxatilis, assembly GCF_037325665.1. Taxonomy (NCBI): domain Eukaryota; kingdom Metazoa; phylum Mollusca; class Gastropoda; order Littorinimorpha; family Littorinidae; genus Littorina; species Littorina saxatilis. The sequence goes on from NC_090252.1 coordinate 60,804,487, forward strand.
AATTGTTTTTATTATCGATACATTGATAATCAATATTGATAACTTCCAGCAATATATACATTGTTGTCCTGCTGCCGTAATCCCAAAATATTGTGGTCACTCCACATCAACAAGGTTCACCAGGAGAGTGTCCTTGGTAGGTTTATGCTGGAACAAAACAAAATTGCAGAGATAATTGTCCCCGCATTTTCACCTGCTAGATAAATATGTTCACTCTTCTGGAGAAAAACACACACACACAAAACAACATAAGAAATACATGACTGTGTTTGTACAGATACACATGCATAAATGACAGTCGGCTCAAAATATAAAAGCATGCATGGTAATACTTTTCTTTTAGGGTAATGCATGATGACGCAACTTAGAGAATACAGTCCCTTGTGGAAACATATGTCCGTTGGATCCGTAGCAGGTATAGTGCCAAAGAAAGATCGCTCTTACAGCCGAACCTTAAATGCTGTTATTTAAAAAAAAATAAAAAAAATATATGTATTGTGCTTACCGCCTCGTGAAAACAGTTCGCCCCCTGTCTCAGATCTGGTCAGGCTTGTATATTAATCGGATACCACCACCCCTCCACTTGGTATCTTACCAAAAATGAACAGCCGGTGTAACACGACATTTTTACTCCACGAAAAATTTACTCCGGAGTAAATATTTCGTACGAAATTCTTACTCCGAGTACACTTTTCGTACGAGAAAATAACTCCCCAAGGCACGAAAAAATTACTCCCCCCACGAAATTTTTACTCCCCCATTTTTTTTACTTCCAGTAAAAATCTCGTACGCAAAAATGGGATGCGGGCAAAGGGGCCATGCCAGTAAGTGATCTTGCGCACACGAATGTCGCGCTACCCTCCTTCCACCCCTTCCACCACCTAGACTAACACGGGACAAGGGAGTAAAAATGTCGTACACCTGGCATGGGAAGTTAAATTGCTCGTGTTGGGGTGAAGTAATTTATTCGTTATTTATTCGTCAGGGGAGTAACATTTTTGAACGAAATGTTTACTCGGAACTCACCTGTCTTGGGGAGTAATTTTCTCGTGCAATGGGGGAGTGCTTTTTTCATAAAGGGAGTACATTTTTCGTATGAAATGTTTACTCCGGAGTAAAAATCTCGTGGGAGTAATTTTCTCGTGTTACACCGGCGGCTCTCTGTGCACCGCGGCATATTTGTGTTTAAAGAATGAGTGTCGTAACAGGCACTGGCGCATTTTTAGCAAATTAATTCATAATCACAATTCCAACTTCAAACAGCGAGCAGTGAGGATGTTGATGGTGGGTATGTGAGCAAGGGAGGGCTTATCGCACGTGACACCTTGAGCAGATCTGAGACGGTGGGGCGATCTGTTTTCACCAGGTGGAGTGGGCCTTTACGTTCTCGTATCGTTACACACCACAGTTTTGTTCGTCACTGCCATCAGCACAGTCGATGTATCCGTCACAGCGATCGTTGCCCCAGATACACTGCAGGTCATCCCCGCACTTCCACCAAGTCGGTGAACACGTCCAATTCGCTAGCAAGTATAGAGACTGTCAACACGTCCAATTCGCTAGCAAATATAGAGACTGTCAACACGTCCAATTCGCTAGCAAGTATAGAGACTGTCAACACGTCCAATTCGCTAGCAGGTATAGAGACTGTCAACACGTCCAATTCGCTAGCAAGTATAGAGACTGTCAACACGTCCAATTCGATCGCTATAGCAAGTATAGTGACTGTCAACATCTCAAATTCGCCAGCAAATATAGAGACTGTCAACATGTCCAATTCGCTAGCAAGTATAGAGACTGTCAACATGTCCAATTAGCTAGCAAATATAGAAATTGTCAACAATAGAGACTGTCAACATGTCCAATTCGCTAGCAAGTATAGATACTGTCAACATGTTCAATTCGCTAGCAATTATAAATACTGTCAACATGTTCAATTCGCTTGCAAATATAGAGACTGTCAACATGTTCAATTCGCTAGCAATTATAGAGACTGTCAACATGTTCAATTCGCTAGCAATTATATAGATTGTCAACATGTTCAATTCGCTAGCAATTATAAATACTGTCAACATGTTCAATTCGCTAGCTATTATAGAGACTGTCAACATGTTCAATTCGCTTGCAATTATAGAGACTGTCAACATGTTCAATTCGCTAGCAATTATAGAGACTGTCAACATGTTCAATTCGCTAGCAATTATATAGATTGTCAACACGTTTTCAGGGGAAAACATCAGCAATGAGTCAAACAATTATCGATGGCGGGGAACAATGATGTGTGTTATGATGTGTGTTATACAAGGTGACCCTCAACACATTTCAACAACAAAAATGCCCGTCGCGATATAACCTTCGTGGTTCAAAACGACGTTAAACACCAAATAAAGAAAGAAAGAAAGAACAAGAATGCTAATACCTCCCCCCTCTTTTAACCGAATAACTTCACATTTAGTATGTACTAACTTCACTGTATGTATCACAATTACACAGCATTTCAATGGTGTAGATTAAATGGTCTGCTATTTTTCCCATTTAAAATTAAAAAAAAATTGTAATTTTGGGGATCGACTCAACAATACGAGGTTTGAAGTTGAACGGTAACCAAACTAATCCGATTGAAGCCCGCCAGATTGTTACCTCTGGAATTATTCGAATGACATAATACCATAACCAAGTGAAGACGGTCAGTGACTTTACAGCAAATGCATACAGGATCAGGTCATATGCCTTGGGGAAATGCGTGCATGTCATTCATGAATGTTGCGCTCCATTGCGAAAGTGTACATTTACAACATAAGGGTTATTGTTCAAGTCATTGAAGTTCAGAGAATATCTCCATAGTAAGTGTTCATTGATTTCAATTTATTGACAAACATTCTACAAAGTGTCTAGTCTGTAGGTTACATTGTCCGACTGTTACCTTCTTTCCAAACGTGTTCCAAATTTTATCTCCGAAAATGTTAATGACACCAACGCTTTCATGTCTGGGGATTGCCCTGAACCTAGCTGTAACTGCTTTCTTTAGGTCACCGATTATCTTGGGGGTGAAGGGGGTGTTGTTGTATACTGCAGATATTCAAATAATCAAAACGGTAACAGTCTGAAGGATTAGGTCAGTACAAACTACAATGTCAAACCTCGTTCTATTGAGTCGACCGCCGATTTTGGAAAATTGTTTTGAAATCGCACACAAGTCAGACTTTAATCTACAACGTTGCCTTTTTGTCGACATGCCCTGCATAGGCTAAAGGTAATGTATACCAAATGTGAAGCAGTTTGGTCAACATATGTAGACGTGAATAGCATTGTTGTGGCTGGCATGTTTGGGGGTTACTCTGTACTTTACAGGAGATTATAAGTGTGTGTTTTTTTTAACAAAAAATCAAATTTGAAAAAAAATACTTGTGAACTGATATGACATTTCATGAACCTATTTCACTTTACTGTGAGAGACCTGAATGTACATATTTTCTAACACGGAGACCACCATGTAAAC